>NW_022631050.1:6996188-7408827 GCF_010015895.1 Lontra canadensis | reverse complement strand
ATACATATATATATATATATATATATATATATATATATATATATACATATATACATATATATATACATATATACATACATATGTGTGTATGTGTGTGTGTGTGTATCTGAGTTACTTTCCAGATTTAAAAATTGACTAGAATTTCATAGTAGGAAAATGTCACTCCCCCCTTCTACCTCTTTTGAAAATAGGAGTCCAACTCATACTCTGATCTCTTCAAGGCAGTTTCTGGCCTAATGGGATTTTTATTTCTGGGATTTTTGGAAATTACTTCAGAACAGTGTTTTCAGGCAAGCATAAAAATGTGCCCAATGTGGGTTACAGGAAACATCGTGACTTCACCAATTAACATGTGGGGAGCTGTGTCTCGGAAGAGGACTAGTTTCCTTTGCCCAGAATGTGGAATCCTTGACAATGTCTCCCTTCATCTTGGTATCACTGTATACTTTCCAGGAAACATAAAGTTAGTATACCTGTCTGTGGACCTCTGTTCTAAAGGAAGTTATTAACACCTCTGTCATGTTTGGGGGTAGAAGAAGTGATAGCTTGAGCACACCTTGAAATGCAAAACTTGAAATAAAGGAAGTGTGAGTCAGGGCCATCCTTGTTTCACTTCCTGACTGCATACCGTGCATCAAGGTTAAGTGAGGTGGAATTTCACTGAGCCTGCCGCTTGGGTTTGGCTAGTGGACTACACTTCACCAACCATAAGTCGAAGAGAAACTGATGCTTTCGTTTGTAATCAGTTGACTCAGCCACATTGAGAGACTGAAATATGAACCTCCCTGTACTTATTGATTCTCACAGAAACTCGGAATTTTCTCTCCCTCGCCCTCACTCCCAATTGCTTCATCAGTGGGTTATTTCTGTCCACAATTCCGTCTTATCCTTTCACTGAAAACTCTCTAGATATGAATGAGGAGCCTCTTCTTTTTGTAGACGTTTTCCCCTAGTCAGAAATGTGGGAAATGAAATCAATTCCAAAAGCAGATAGAAGCTAAAAAGCTAGAACAGTTGAGTGACACCAAGAAGAGCCTGGGTAGCTTCATTTTGCTTTTGGGTGGTAGGTCTTGTGAGGGTAAAGGGAGAGTATCCCTTGGAAGTCTCATCAGAAAGGGAGTGGGGTTGTCAGTGGTCTGTCTGAGGGAATCACACTTTCCTCTCCAGCTAGGACTCAGCTGAAATGGATCAGTCTAGGAAAACAGAGGTCTGTTTCCTCTGTTGTATCCTAAATAAATATAGCCAGTGGTTAAAAGACTGGAGGTGTCCTTGCAATCAAGAGGGCATTTTGTGTATCCAACACAGTTTTCTCTGGCAAACATAAAACAAGGTCACAGCTATAAGTAGTTCCTAAGGCTGAGAATAAGAGTACTTTACTTTGCAGGAGAAACTGTGAACCCTCCCCACAACAGACTCACTAAAGTGGGGGCTTTATTTAGTGGTATGAAGTGGAGGTCCATCATTCAGTTCCCAAGGAGAAAGAAAAACTGGAAATTGGAGGCCTGTTTCGATGTTGACGGAAAAAAGTGAATCTTCTGCCCAGTTAACCCCAAAAGACTTCACCTTTTCACTCTGGTCTTTCCATGAAAGTTTGAAATTATAGGAACCATTTCTTTTTTTTTTTTTTAAGATTTTATTTATTTATTTGAAAGACAGAGATCACAAGTAGATGGAGAGGCAGGCAGAGAGAGAGAGAGAGAGGGAAGCAGGCTCCCTGCTGAACAGAGAGCCCGATGCGGGACTCGATCCCAGGACCCTGAGATCATGACCTGAGCCGAAGGCAGCAGCTTAACCCACTGAGCCACCCAGGCGCCCTATAGGAACCATTTCTTAAAACAGTTGTATTGTGATGTAATTCATACATACAATTCACCCATTTAAAGTGTTATTCAACAGTTTTTAGTGTATTCACAGAGACGTGCAACAATCACTAGTCAATTTTAGAACATTTTCATGACCTCAGAAAGGAAACTGGCACCATTGAGCTACTGTACCCTCTTTCCCCAACTTCCTCCTTCCCCCAGCCCTTAGCAACCACCGATCTACTTTCTCTCTCTATAGATTCCCCTACTCTGGACATTTCATATGAATGGAGTAATATAATTTGTGGTCTTTTGTGACTAGCTTGTTCATTTATCATAATGTTTTCACGATTTATCCTTATGGTAACATATTGAAGCGTGTTTGTTAACTGAAGGGTATTTATTTTATTTTTTTTTTTTTTAAAGATTTTATTTATTTATTTGATAGACAGAGATCAGAAGTAGGCAGAGAGGCAGGCAGAGAGAGAGAGAGGAAGGGAAGCAGGCTCGCTGCTGAGCAGAGAGCCCGATGTGGGGCTCGATCCCAGGACCCTGGGATCATGACCTGAGCCGAAGGCAGAGGCTTAACCCACTGAGCCACCCAGGCGCCCCAACTGAAGGGTATTTAATTAGCCAGAAAATCCTGCTTAACATAAAGGTGACAAAACACCTATTTGGTCAGTATCTTATTTTATTTTATTTTAAAGATTTTATTTTGAAGTAATCTCTGCACCCAATGTGAGGCTCAAACTCACAACCCTGAGACCAGACTTTTCATGCTCTACCGATGGAGCCAAACAGGTATCCCTGGTCAACATTTTAATTCCAAGGGTGATGTTTGCTTATTTTCAGATCTTTTAATTAAAGTTAAGAGGACTTTTAATTTCTTGCTATATTAATTTTTTTTTAGATTTGGGTTGTCTTTGGTTAGTAAGACTGCCCTGGAAATTCATTTTCCTAAATTAGGTGCCTCAGGTCCTTTCAAATGAGCTAGCTTGCAGATCTTAGAATTTTGTGTCCGAAAGGAATGCAAGAGATTAGCTAAATCTCTAAGGAATGAGGAACCAATCTGTCATATGAGAACAAGGATGGCCCAAAGAGGTTTTGGTTAACTCTTTGGTTACGAGAGTTGATGATGGTGTCTGGACAGACTGAATGGCAAAGGGCCATGTCTATGGTCATGGTTTTTGACTGACTATTGAGCTAAACTTTTCCCTGCTTGATTCAAAATCTGGGAGGATATTTTGATTAGTATACATAGTTTTTTTTTTCTTTTGTCTCAGGCTCCGTATGGCTCTGCAGAGCACTGCCTAACAAATTGGCATTCCTGTGATCATTTTACACAGGTGTACCTGAGGCTCCGTGAGGTTAGGCAATTAATCACCAAGGGTCACATAGCTAGGAGGCAATGGAGTTGACCTGACCCTGAAATCCGTGCTCCAAAGTCATGTTGTATTTTGTTTAGGACATTAGACCAAGGTTGGCAAACTTTTTCTGCAAAGAGCCAGACAGTAAATATTTTCAGCTTTGTGGGCCACTGGTCACTTTTACAACAGCTCAACTCTGCCTTATATCAGGAAAGCAGCCATAGACCATACATAAACGGTCCTGGCCGTACTTGGCCGTGGGTGACCTTGCATTATTTGACCATAACAAAATACTGCAGGCGCAGATATGTTATCTCTGAAGATGTTCTCTCCAGGTTTCTTTGACATCTTACTCTGCTCTCATCTCAGCCTGTTCTCCGTCGGAGTCAGAATTCCTCATTAGATGGGAGACGTCACCCATCCAATGGTCATTTTCCAATCGTTAACCCTAACCGGCGTTTCAGAGTAATTGAATTTCAAAGCAGACTGAAGGGAAATAAACTTCAAATAAACTCCAATAGAAGAGGTTAAGCTCTAGAAACCAGTTTAACATGTTCTGTGGTTACTTGGTTAAAGGCTCTGTTAATACTACTTCCAAGTAAACTTGACTCTGTAACAAAACAGCACAATAAGCAAAAGAGGTTTGCTTTCTGAAGGCGAACAAGTAATTGTTTTAGAAATATAAATGTAAGTCAGAAATTAAATATAAATGTAAAGAACTGTATTTGTGAGGGTAAAGCAGTTTAACCCATTTGCTATTCACAGATATCTAGTCCTTGCCTACCCTCCAAATTGCCTGAGAATTTGAGATCCAGCAAGACACGTTTCTTCTCTACGTGCTGGGGCATAATGCTAGGGAAAAAGCCAAGACAGAGCTTGCCTTCAAGGAGCTTAAACCAATTTGTAACATGGTCCAAAAGAAGATAAATTTAATATTTTCTTTTAAAATGTTGTTAGTTCTGAGTGGGAAAGAATAAATAACCTCAGGTAGCTTTAAGCAGAGAACATCAGAAATGGAATGCAGAACCCACTTTTGTTTGCACAGTATTTGCAGGCCTTATAACCTGCAGACATATTTTTACACAGTTCAGTCATAATGGATGTGTCATTTCATACTCTATTTATTTCATAAACACTATATCATTACTACTTGGAGTATCCAGATGGGTCACTCTGAATGGCTGAATAATGTGATACACGCTTATTCTTTAAACATTTACTGATGTCAACTCTAAGCCAGGCTCTGTTGTTGGCACTGGATATACAACAGTGGGTAAACAGATCAGTTATTTTGGAGTATCAACACCAGCAGGGAAAGTTATTTCAGAACAAGAAAAGAACACTTCATGGGTCATGATCCCAGGGTCCTGGGTCCCCCTGCTCAGCGGGAAGCCTGCTTCTCCCTCTCCCACTCCCCCTGCTTGTGTTCTCTTTCTCACTGTCTCCCTCTGTCAAATAAATAAATAAAATATTCAAAAAAAAAAGAAAGAAAGAAAGAAAGAAAAGAATGCTTCAGGTGTGTGGTAGGAAAAAAGCAAGGAGCATAGAAGGGTCAAAGTTCTTTACAATGGGATCCAATACAAGAAAGCAGAGTAATACCTATAAATCCTGGGGGAAAGAATATTGTTTGAAGATCAAACTGATGGTTTAGGCCTAGAGATACACTTATGGGTATGAATGAACTTAGGAACTATATTCTCCATTAGCTCTTCTTGAAAAGACAGCAAGAGCTCTCACCCAGGGGTGAATGAAAAAGCCTGGGAACAGGATTCACTGGGAGCAATGACCGTGTGCATTATAGCCCTAAAACCACGTAACTGGGGAAATATGAGAACTGTGATTCCAGAAGACAGTTTTATATACAGCCCCTTCTCATTATTCATGGTAGTTAATGTGCCATAAAGTCACTGCGAACACTGAATTAGTAAAGACCGAGCAATTGCTCCTAGGGGAAATGGTTTTCCCAGGGTTAGGGTTCCTGTAAGCTGCTGGTTACAATATTTTTGTTGACCAGGGAATAGATAATCTTATTTTATGTGTTTCTGTTTAAAGACACTTTATTTAGGAGCACCTGGGTGGCTCAGTAGTTTAACCGTCTGACTCTTGATCCCGCCTCAGGTGATGATCTCAGGGTGGCGAGACTGAGCCCCACATTGGGCTCCACATTCAGCAGGCAGTCTACTGTCCCACCCCTGCCCCGACCCTCTAAAGTAAATAAATAAATATTTTTAAAAAATAAGAATAAAGATATTTTAATATGTATCGTTCACGCTTTAACACTGAACTCATGGCCAACAGCACTATAACTCATGCCTGGAAGAGGCTTATCTGAGGTGCATGTTTTCTCTGGAAGGTACATCACACCACTTCAGGATCATGCTTGGGGAGCATCTAAAAGGGTGAAACCACCAAGAAAAAGGACAAGAAGCAAAAGACTTGGCAGTAAATAGAATGTGAAAAGGACATTGGTGATGGGAGCTGAAACAAGAAGGCAGAGTGTTGCTGTGTTTGACCCCATTTAAGAGTGAGCATGTGGGGCAACCCAATTTTTTTGCCATTCTGCACATGTCCATGGATGACTACAAAAGCACTCCCAAGCATTGATTTGGGGGGTACAAATAAATTTTAGTGAGTTGGTGAATTCATAAATAGGAAATCCACAAGTTATGGGGATTGACTGTATTTTGACAATAGGAACAAAAAAATGTGAGTTTGTGTGAGTGTGTGTGTGTGCTCTGGAGGAGGAGCCGGGGAGGGTATGAAAGGCGATGTATGTTAACTTTCTTGTCTTTCTTGGTAGAAAATGAGGGGCTAGAACAGATGTAATAAATACAATAGAAACAGAGTTTCTGTTGAGACATCCATATACAGAGGCTTAAATATTATTTATTTTTAAACTAAGAAAGGAATCACAAGATGAACTAAAAATAATATGATAACAAAAATTGGGAGACTGACATTGTGTCAGTGAGGAGAAGTACTGGGTGTGCTGACACCCTCATTATTTGTAATAGGATCAGTCAATACTGTCTCAAGTTATTAAAGCAAGGACTGGAACTGAGAGAGGAAGGACAACTGTTCTGGCAAAGGGCAGCAGCAGGAAGCATGGCAAGAGTTAGAAATGCACCTCCCAGATGTCCAGGAATCCTTGCTAGGGGTTCACCTGGGTGGATAACTACATTATTAAGTCCAAGTGCGTCAGCTCGGGAGCTCCCAGAAGCAGTCACCAGTATGGACTGGGACCCGCAAGAGATCTACTGGAGGAACAGTGCGGGAAGGAGGAAGGAGATATGATGTGGGGATGAAGCAGAGAGAGCCTTCACACCGCAGTACACATCTGACATCTGGGAAAGGAAGCGGGCAAGGAAGGCTTGCGAAGGGGGAGCTGCAGTGTGGTTGTGCAAATATTTCAGCTGGGCTGATGGGGTATCCCTGAGCCCCAGTTACCTGTTCTGGGAGTCTCCCGTGAGGCCGTAGGAGCCAGCCTGGTCTGGCTAGAGGACCCTCATAGTGCTCGGTCAACCATGGGAAGCAGCCTGGGGGAACCACAGGTCCGTGGGAACACTGCGGTGTGGATGGTGACACAGGTGACTTCCCCGTGCTTCCCATGGCAGGTGCCCTTGAAGGCTGATCTGAGGGCGACACGTCTGTGGCCTCCGCACCAATTACGTCTGTTACACCAATAAACGAGAACTCACCTGTTTTCTTTAAAAGGGCTCCAAGACTGGGCCATAAAATAAAACCCAGCTAGACGCTATATGAAAGACCCCTTAAAACCGAGGGATTCAGAGGTTAAAAAGGATAAAATCACAGTAGGAAAATGCTAACAAAAAGAAAGCTAGTTAGAGTCATAATCATTTGATGGGATTCAGGGAAAGGAAGCACATGAAAATGAAAAAGGATATAATACCTGAAACATAAGTCTAGGTAATAAAAGTGAAAAGCTATGAAATCAAAACTTAATAGTTTAGGAACTTGAATTTGTCCCTTTAGCAAAAGTTACCCTTTGCTAAAGGGGTCTTCCATTCTTAGGATTTAGATACGTGCTTTCAAGATGATGGAAGAGAAGAAGATTCTTGATCCCCAGACCAGGGGAAACTCCCTATTTAAATTCTTATTTTATACCATATCCCTCTACACAACATATATCACAAGTTGCAATTTCATACTTATTTGTGTGTTTTATTTCATTAATGCCCGACTCACCCTCTAAAATGCCACCTGATCCAGAACCTAGGGGAGGGTAGACTTACTGAGCGATTGTACGTTTCCTCTGAGAATGAGAGAGAATACATATTAAGCTGTTATAGTATTTTGTACTGAGAGAGAGAGAAACAAGGAAATTCATTTTTCATTCAGTACTTACAATGGGCTTCTCCAGAGCCCAATGCCATTATAAAAATAAGACGTTAAAATATATATGAAGTCAGAGTGTTTCTAGCAAATGAAAATAAAAATCCACTTGCTCTGGGGGCACCTGAGTGGCTTGGTCAGTTAAGTGTCCAACTCTTGATCTCTGCTTAGGTCTGATGTCAAGTTTGAGAGTTCAAGCTCTACACTGGGCTCTACACTGGGCATGGAGCCTACTTTTAAAAGGAAATAAAAATCCGCTTGTTCTGTCCTTCTTGCCCTTCCTTAACTGTCCATTGTAAGGGGTCCAGTAAAGACTCAGCAAGTCAGAGAGGTTGGTTGAGCCATTCCATAGACATGGAAAGTGGCACATGGGCTCAGAATAACTCTGGCCCAAACTTCATGATTCTAGTCTGAGCCTTCCAATGACCCAGATATGTGACTTTTGACACACTGACCTAATTTGGCTCAAAATGAACAGACCTAGCAACTAAATAGTCCCCTTCTTCGGAAAGGGATCTCTATCTTCCCCAATATGACCTCATTCATAATTAATCTCTACAGCATTCCTCTCTTGGGCAGGTAGGTGGCAAGTGAAAGATGATGTAATTTCCCCAGGTTGCCTGGTGAGTCAGTTGCACAACTAGGAACAAAGCCCTGTTTTACTGGTGGCTAAGATCAAGAGGCTCAGCCCTACCTCGTGACACCTCCTCTTCTGTAAAATGACTAATTCAAGAGTCAGTTATTTGCTCTGGGTCTTGCTCTACAAACACCAGACAAGTTTCAGTCCATGTTCTCCAGGAGTGTGCAATCCACAGAAAGGAAAAAAATGGAAAGGGCCAGGAGGTGGGGAGAATGGTTATGTAGGTGAGTAAGGTCTTCCACTTAATGCACAACATAGTGACTGTAGTTAATTATACTGTACTGTATCCTTGAAATTTGCTAAGAGTGTAGATCTTAAATGTTCTTGCCACACACACACACACACCACACACACACACACGAAAACATGTACTATGTGAGACGATGGGCCTGTTAACCTTATTGTGGAAATCATTTTACAATATACACCTCTATCAAATCATCCTGCTTTACAACTTAAACTTACACAATGTTTCTTGTCAGTTATATCTCAATAAAGCTGGGGGAGAAGGGAGGATAGACAGTTGTGAACATGTCTCTCTATCCATGCCAGAGCAAACAGAGGAATATGTGAGTATGGGGCGCAATTTTTAACCAGTTTTTTTCTGGAGTGAGGCATTTCAAAACCTCAATTTTTAACCTTCTGTTTGAGCTGCTTCTGCTCATTCTGTTTTGGAACTTTGTTCATTGCTGAGTACCGGACCCTTTGCAGGAAGTTTCAAATAAAAGCATACATGAATGGACCCAGGTTAGTTTTTTTAAAAAAGATTTATCTAGTTATATAAGAAAGAAAGAGAGCAAGCACAGGGTTGAGGGGGAAAGGGAGAGAGAGTCCCAAGCAGACTCTGCACTGAGCACAGAGCCTGACACAGGGCTTGATCTCAGAACCCTGAGATCACAACCTGAGCAAAACCAAGAGTCAGACGCTTGACCAAGTGGGCCACCTAGGGGCCCCTGAATGGCCCCAGGTTATTAAGAAAGGGTAGAGATGCCAGGATGAAGTCTGTTCTGAGGCTCAGAATGAGGGGAGAGTTATTCCTGGGTAGATTCACTGAGAATAAAGGCCCTGGGGTGAATGGTTCTTAAATTTCTATTGGAGGAAGATAGAACAGGTGCTCCTCAAGGCCCTCTAGTCTCTTGTTGACCTGCTGCAAGTCAATAGTCTTCTCCTATTCCCTCCCACAAAGAGTGGTCATCCATAGGACCTTGCCCCTCTCCCAAATATCCTAAAGGACAATCTCCAGGGCTGCTTGGGTGGCTCAGTGGGGTAAGCCTCTGCCTATGGCTCAGGTCATGGTCTCAGGGTCCTGGGCTCGAGCCCTGTGTCGGTCTCCCTGCTCAGCAGGGAGCCTGCTTCTCCCTCTCTCTCTGCCTGCCTCTCTGCCTACTTGTGATCTCTCTCTCTCTTTGTCAGATAAATTAAAAAATGAAATATTAAAAAAAAAAAGGGCCATCTCCAGCTTGCACCTCGGGCTGATTGCTGCTCCACTTCACCTCCGACTTGGCTCTTCTCTCTCAGCCAAATAGGATAGAGGAGAGCATAACATAGTTCCAGGTAATTTTTGTGATTTTAAAAAACCAGTCTTCCCAAACATTGTATTTTGGATCAGCATGCCAGTGTCGATTAGAAGTTTACTTTTAACTTTTGCTTGATTGTGTGTTTTTTTTTTTTTAAGATTTATCAGTTGAGAGAACAGACTAGCGAGAACTTGAGTCAGAGTGGGGGAGGAGACAGAGGGAGAGGGAGGATCGAGGACGAGGGAGGGGCAGAGGAGGAGGGAGTAGCAGTCTCCCTGCTGAGCAGAGAAAATGACTCAGGGCTCAGTCCCAGGATAGCAGGATCATGACCTGAGCTGAAGGCAGAGGCTTAACCCACTGAGCCACCCAGGTGCCCCTTGACTGTGGTTCTTGATTAAGACCTTACATAATGTTGCAGAAGTAACACCCTGTTTCAGTATCCAAGGACCCCAAAGCCCTCCTTCCTTCCTAGCCCCTCTTTCACCTTGCATGTTGATCTTTAGTTTATTTCCAACTCCCTGTTGCCTTTCAAATAGAAGACTTCAGCATTCTTACCTATTTTCATTTTCTGATATCAGAATCACAGCCTCACTCCCATTTTGCATCTCGCTGATATGGCTCTGTCCCCCGTTCTTTCTCCTTCCATTTAAGCGTTTTACTTGGAAATAATTTCAAACTTGCAGAAAAACTACAAGAATTAAAAAAATATATTCAGAGCACCAATAACCCTTTACATGGATTCACCTACTGTTAACATATGGCGATGCATGCTTTATCATTTGCTGTCATCTGTCTGTCCCAATTTTTTTTTCTGAACCATTTGAGAATAAGTTGGGCATTCATTTAGTAAATACTTAAGCTGTATTTGCTAAGAATTAGGATTTTCTGCTATGTAACCACTGTGGTTATCAACCTCAATTAATATAATGCTGATACCATACTTTTATCTAATTTAGTGTTCATATCCCAATTTTATAAATTGATCCAATAATTTCTGGCATGACAGTTTTTCTTCCATTACAGAATCCAATCGATGACCAGATATTGCATGTGTTTATACCATCTCTTCAGTCTTCTTTAATCTAGAAATTTCCACAGCTTTTCTTTGTCCTTTATGACATCGATCTTTTTAAAGAATAGATGTCCCTTTTTATTTTGAATCTTTAAAAAATTTTTTTCTTTAAGGATTTTTTGTGGGGGCACCTGGCTGGCTCCATCAGTTGAGCATGTGACTCTTGGTTTTGGCTCAGGTCATGATCTCAGGTCATAGGATGGAGCTTCACAGTGGGCTCCGTGCTCAGCATGAAGTCTGCTTGAGATTCTTCCCCCCTCTGCTTCTCCTCCTGCTTGTAGTCTCTCCCTCCTTCTCTCTCAAATAAATAAATAAAATCTTAAAAAAAAAAAAAAAGCATTTTTTTGGCACCGCAAGCCCCCTTCTCTGCAGCGCGGGCCACGGTTACACCACACCCAAACCCTACAGTTCTTAAAAAAAAAAAAAAAAAAAAAAAGACTATTCCTCATTTTGTGTTTGTTTGATTTTTTTCCCTGGGGTTAGGTTCAGGTTATGCATTCCCCACTGGAATACTACAGCTAGAGCCGCATGTGTCTGTCTGCCCCTCGTTGGTAACGTTCAGTTTGATAACCTAGTCAAGGTGTTGTTCTATTTCTCCATTGTATAGTTACTTCTTTCCGCCTACTTACTAATTATCAATCTGTGGGACAGAGTTTAAGACCATACATATATGCTCCTTCTCAAAATAACCATCTCCTCAGTTTAGTGTTCACTAATAACTCTTGCCTAACCAATCTTTATTGTGATGACTGCAAAACGATGAGTTTTACCCCCAGCGTTCACTCATTTTCCAGCTGGCATTCAGCACTATACCGCAAGAGTCATCCTTGCTTCCATTGATTTATTTCTTGCTTGTCTGTTTGTTATGGAATCAGAGATCCCTCATTTTCTCCAAAGGTCCATAAACCATTACCGTCCTTAATTATGTAGTGCTCAAATATCCCAGATCTGGACAGTGGAAGTCCTTTCAATCTGGCTTCCTGTGTCCTTCTGACACATCTTTATTTATTTATTTATTTACTTACTTACTTATTTACTTACTTACTTACTTATCTATTTTTCTCTTTGGTTTTATTTCTATTTGTTTGTCGGGGGGAATCAGAGAGGGAGAGTGTGCACAAGCAGGGGGAGTGGCAGGCAGAGGGAGAAGCACAAGGAGCCTGATGACGGACCCGATCCCAGGACCCCAGATTATGACCTAAGCCGAAGGCAGACACTGAACCGACTGAGCCACCCAGGCATCCCGAGTTTTTAAATAATCTCTTACTTTCTGCTGTAACAGTATGCTCCAGCCTCAACTTTTGCTTCCACCCTATCCCCAAAGTTTCTCCGAAGGCCATCCTTAGAGATTACGCAGCAGGATGAACGCTTGAAGAACAAGGAGAGGGTTCAAGAAGGCACCATGGTCAGCTATTTCAGATGCTATAGAAAGGCTCAGGGCAGAGCACATCACTTCTTCCACTGTTGTCCCAGGAAGGTGCTCTAGACAAGGAAAGAGGTGTTTGGACCATGCAGATGCAGTTACTGAGACCTCTGCTATGTGCTCTGCACTGTGAGGGATACACAGATTATAGGACACCCATTCCAAGGAGGTGACCCAGCAAAACAGACACACATGTCCATAAATACCCATAATACACCCCTGCGGGTATTTTCATTGTGCTGTCAATGAGGTACATACAGTGATTTGGGGGAGTTCTGGGATGAAAGATAGTATTTAAAGCTAGAAGGGTTGAAGTAGGTTTCATCGAGGTGACTTTTGGGTTAGATCTTGAAGGAGAGTAAGATTTGAAAAAATGTTTTTCCCAATGAAAAGGAAGTTACTACTTACGTATGCTGAATCAGATATGACTTTGCAGTTTCATTCAACTAGATCCAGTTTCCTGCTGGGTGCTGTAAAGCACAGAAAGAAGGCCAGTGAATGTAGGGCAGCACGTTTGCTTGGTGCCCAAGTAAGGAAAGAACCATCATGATGCCATCTAATTTTTATTTTCAGACACAGATGAAACATGTCCTTCATTCACCAGACTGAGCTTCCACAGTGCTGTGGTCGGTACAGGACTGAATGTGAAGTTGATGCTCTACACAAGAAAAAACCAGACCTGTGCACAAGTCATCAACTCCACATTTTTGGGGAACTTGAATGTGACCAAGAAAACCACCTTCATTATCCATGGATTCAGGCCTACAGGCTCTGCTCCAGTTTGGATGGAGGACTTAGTACAGGGTTTGCTTTATGTAGAAGACATGAATGTGGTTGTTGTTGATTGGAATCGAGGAGCTACAACTGTAATATACAACCATGCCTCCAGTAAGACCAGAAAAGTAGCAACAATCTTGAAGGGATTTATCGCCAAGCTGTTGGTAAGAGAGAATTTTCTTATATGATTCAGGGCCAAATTGAAACTAGCCTATTATCTGGAGATTTAAAACCAAGAGATATCTGCAGTGAACAGAGGAACTATTTTGAAAACCCAACTAAGCCCCAGGGAAGGTAGAGAGCACAGCTGGAGGGAAGGCCCATAGTTATGGTTGTGCAAGTTGTGCACTGCACAGGACACCCATCTAAGGGAGCACCATTGTCATGCTATACATTGTAGATCTATATATTTGTTATGATATTTTCCCCAGCAGTAACAGTTAAGTGTCTTCAAGAGGGATATCTTTTTCTATTTCACATAAAGGTGTCTTATAGGTAAGAGAGGTTCTGTCTAGGGGTTTTCTGGCTTCACTGTGTTAGAGTTTCTACATCTTCTAGAGTTATGCCTTTTTCTAGAAATGCCTAAAATTTACTGACCCAGTTACTGACCTAAAATTTACTGACAAAACGGATAGACATGATCTGATGAGAGATTTGTGTGTGTGTGTGATTTATATTTTTAGAAGACTCACGAAGATTAAATAAATCTTAAATTTTATTTAGCGATCTATCTCAGGAATTGCTCCCTTTCCAAAAAACCAAAACCAAAACCAAAGAACAACCACAAAAAAGTGACTTTATATGAGAACTATCTCAGAGACAATCAGGCCTGGTGGCAACTGTGGCCAGGGGCAGCAGAATTTTCATACAAGCTTCTCACTTAACGCCACAGCCCTGGGAAAGTGAGTAATACTAGCATGACTCACCACGGGCTGTCCCAGCCCACTGCAGTGTTGCCCCACCCCCACCCCTTTCTTTCCTTCCTTCCTTCTCTGTCCATGGTGACTTCATTAACTGAGCCAGCATGAAGATAAAGGAGTTCACCAAAATGTTTTTTTGCCCTTCTCCTCAACTTAGAGCTGAAATTTAGAGATGTCTCCTCAATTTAGAGATGCCTCAGCTTGATTTCTAGTAGAAGCATGAATGGAGACACCGTGGCATAAAGGTTAAGGCCCAGACTCAGAGTTGAACAGACTGGTTTGACTTCTGCTCTGCTCCTTCCCACCTGCCTGATATTGGGCAGGTTACTTTGATTCTGGGCCTCAGTTTCCTCTTCTGTATAATCAGAAGAATGGCATTTACTTTGTGGGGTTGTTGTGACATTTAAGTGAGTCCATAGGTATAAGTTGCTTAGAAATATTTTTCCTAAGAACTGTATCCAAAATCAAGTTTAGGGAGTTTCTACAAATGTTGTCAACTCCTCGGCCCCTTCCAATTTATAATGATGGACCTCTTGAAATTCCAGGCACAAGGAGCTTCTTTTGATGACATTTATATGATTGGAGTAAGTCTAGGAGCCCACATAGCTGGGTTTGTTGGAAAGATGTATAAAGGACAGCTGGGGAGAATTACAGGTAAGTCTTCTTTGAATGGGTGTGTGTTAGTCAGCCTGGGCTCGGTGTTCACTGAGGGAACATGATACAGGCTGTCCAAGTCCTTGGGTTCAAAGCCAGCTCTTCCAATTACTTAACCCCTCTGAGTGTGTGTCCTCTTGTGCAAAGGAGAGACCCTGATAATACTGACTTCAGGTTATTATTTAATAAAATACATAGTAAAATAAAAACACTTGGTAAATTGTATATGCCGTAGAAAAGATTGGTGGTAACTTTCTTTCTCTTCTGGTTAGAAAATACAACTATGGCCCTTGGGGATTTGGTCTGTGCCCTTCAAACAGATAGCCATCTCCCTTTCACTTAATCTGAGATAACCTGAGCCACATACCTAATATGTTTCCATCTCCAGACACAGCTGGAGTCTCATGATAGAAAAATGAGATGGGAATTTTGATAGTGGGTTTTACTCTCTGAATATCAGCTTTCAGGGCAAAGCCAAATGAAAGCTCAGAAACACAGCAGGTGGAACCTCAAACAAAGGCTTTCTTGCTGGGTTCTCTTGCCTGCTGCTCCAGTAACTTTCCACAGCCACAGAGGACAGGCTGAGGGAGGCTTTCTGTTTCAGAGACTCAGGGCTTCTCCCCACGTTCATACCTTTCCCAGAATCCATCTCACACAGAAAGAGCTATTTTCAATCTAGGGAATCTGGAGGGTAGAAGTGAACAGAGGAAGGAGAGATTCAAACCAACTGTATTTGTGAGGTAAACTTTAAGCATTGCAGTCTGAATGTGCTGCTTGACTGGTAGCTCTGAGCAAGTCATTCTCATTTGCTCTCTCTCCGTCTCTGTCTCTCTCTCTCTCTCACACACACACACACATCACAGGTGTCTCCTCTAGCCCTGCTACTCAAGGTCACATTGTTTTGTTTTTCCTGGTTCTTTTTTTCTCACTTTCACCTCAGTGAAAGTAGCCAAGGTCACCCTCATCTTTTTACCTGTTTCCTAGGGAGGCCAAGCTCTTTTTAAGTTTTTAACATTATTATTTTTATGTTTTAGAAAGCAACATGTCCTTTGTAAAAAGTTTCATTTCCTGGGGCATCTGGGTGGCTCAGTGGGTTAAGCGTCTGCTTTCAGCTCAGGTCATGGTCTCAGGGTCCTGGGATCGAGCCCTGCACAGGGCTCCGCACTCAACAGGGAGTCTGCTTGTCCCTCTTCCCTTCCCTCCACTCGTACTGTCTCTCTCTCTCTTGCTCTCTCTCAAATACATAAATAAAATCTTTAAAAAAAAGTTTCATTTCCCTTATGGGATCAAAGGACAGATAGCTTGAATCTGCTTGTGTCCATTATCTGTTGGGAGCTCTTCTTCTGGTGGGTGGGGCTTTTCCCGGTGGTATGTTAAGAACTGGAACACCTCTCCCCAGTCTCTTCCCCCCAAATTCCGGATTTGTAGTGTTTGCTGATCTCCATGGTTTGAATATGCTCACCACTGCTGATTTCAAGCTGCCAGCCTGACATGGCCAGACATAAAGTTTGTGAAGAAATGAACAAAGTCTGCTGTCCAGTACTGGCCCTAGCAGAATCCAGCCCACCACTGCCTCATTCTGTCTCACCCCCCATTTCGCTCCTAGCAAACCTGTTCCTACCGCTATTGTGAATGAGAGTGCAGTTTAACCTGGCTTCTGACCATGGATGGGAATCCCCAAGCCAGCCCGCCTTCCACTCTGGGCCCACATGGCCCTGCTCTGCGGCCGGAACACTGCTAATGGTTCACAGCTCAGTCTTCTGGGTCCCCTGACTTCCCTACGTTCTTCAGATGCCTCATCCTTTCTGATCCCTGCAGTCAGTCTCAGCTGTCCCCCAGAGCAGCTTTGGGGCGAAGCGGTTCTCTTGTCTGCTCACCTCTCACCAACTTTTCGGACTGGCCTCACTGGACTCTGGGTTGGGAATTGGGCCTGTTGCCTAGGGACACCGTTCACACCCAACTCCCCCACAGTGGATGGGTCTGCTTGTTAATTAGCTAGACCATAATGGCTGCTTCATTTCCTCCATTTCTCTCCTTTCATCTGCCCTTCTTCTTGCTTTTTCTCTCCAGGCACCTCTCCTTGTTTTATTTCTCATTAACTTCTTAATGTCATTGTTTTTCTTTTTTAATTTTAAATAGGCTCCCTGCCCAATGTGGCACTGGAACTCATGACCGTGAGATTAAGAGTAGCGTGCTCTACTGACTGAGCCAGCCGGGCACCCCTGTTTCTCATTTACACAATGAGTGGAGCGTATTTACGTTTACATTTACAAATGGTGGAGCATAAGTGGATTTTAGAATATTCCAAGTACCTACATCACTTGATAAGACATTGCTTTTGCTTCTCAAACTTAAGGGTGTGCCCAAATCCCCTTAGGGGTGCTGGTTACAAAGCCAACTTGCTGAACCAGCACTCTGGGGTCGGGGTCCAGGAGTCCACCATTAAGCAGAAGATGCAAGTGGTCCGAACACCCTACTTTGAGAAATGACCTTGGAGCTATGCTGTCCAGTCCAGTAGCCACTAGCTACATGCAGCCACTGAGCCCTTGAAATGTGACTAATACAGACTGAGATGTTCTGTCAGTGGAAGACACACACTGGATTTCAAAGACTAGGTTAAAAAGCGATATTAAAAAAATCTCAGGGCGCCTGGGTGGCTCAGTGGGTTAAAGCCTCTGCCTTCAGCTCAGGTCATGATCCCAGGGTCCTGGGATCAAGCCCCACATTGGGCTCTGTGCTCCGTGGGGAGTCTGCTTCCTCCTCTCTCTCTCTGCCTGCCTCTCTGCCTACTTGTGATCTCTGTCTGTCAAATAAGTGGATAAAATCTTAAAAAAAAAAATCTCAAATATATTGATTACATGTTAAAATGATAATATTCTGGATATGCCAGGTTAACTAAGTGGGGTTAAATACAGTGTGTCGTTAAATTAATTCTCCTTATTTCTATTTACTTTTTAAATTGGCTTCTAGAAATTTTTAAATGATATATGTAGCTCACATTATACCTTTATGGGACAGCATTGCCTTGGGGAGTTCACAGAGAAGTTGGGGATGGGAAAATGAGGCCCCTGCAACCGCACGCAAAATGTCAGATGTCTGTCTGCAGAGAGGTCTCTGTTGGATGTCTGTCTGTCTGTCTGGGGAGAGGTCTAAGGCTTTGATCAAATTCTCAGATTGGTTAATGCTGTAATAAAAGTCAATGAGCACCACCTAGACACTTTTCTGATGATCTTTGAGCAATAAAGAAGAGCTCCATTTTCCCATTTTGTTTCTGTTCTGTAATAATCTCAAAATGTTTTGGATTCAGATCCAGAAGTCCTTTAATAAGTCTTCTGAAGTAGCTGTTAATTCTACCTCCATTTTGCAGATTAAAAACAAAACAAAACAAAACAAAACAAACAAACAAAAAACCCTGAGGTTTAGAGAAGTAAAATGACATACTTAAAGTCACACAGCTGGTTGGTGTTGGGTTTGGGGCCCCAAGTCACATCTCTTCTCTTCCAATGGTCTCTGTCCACACAAATTACATAGCTTTTTAAGGGCACTTTAACTTTGGTATTTGGCTGACATTGTAAGCTAATTATGTGTAATGAATTGTCACCAAGGTGATCATATATCCACGCTTCCTATCCCCATCTCCATTTGTGTGTCCTGATGTAATAATAATCAGTAGCACCCTGATCCATCTCAAAATTGCTCTGGTTTGAACGTGTGTAGTTGGCCGATTTCTCTGCTGCGGATCTGAAGGCTGCTATACACTGCGGCCCTCACTGTTCGTTTCCTTAGACCAGAAGTGCTGCTGTCTTATGGAGGGAAGGGAGAATTCCTCGGCAAACTCTTTCTAAGGTCCTGAGTTTCTCTTGGTGTGTGGAGAATGTCCTGTGGACTTGGGTGTCAGGGTGTTGGTCCATCTCCACCCACATCAGTTTCAGTGGAGAGCCAAGCAAAGAAGAAAAGCTAGAGGGTGGGGATGAGAAAGATAAGGGAGGCTGATCAAGATAGGTCCCGAGGAAGCGAGGGAGTTGGGAGAGGAGAAATAGCAAGATTGAGGCCAGAACCTGGGAAGTCAGGCAAGAATGCCATCTCTTGGATTTTATCTTTAACACCAGGGGATGGAAGATGCCATTTAAAATGATTTTCATAGACTCAGGGCTCTGAGACATCCCTTGGAGTCTTCTTCACTCCAGGTGGGTTTCTAGAAAGCCAGGCCTTTGGGAACCTCTGGTGGTGCGTCGTTGACTGTGTTTTCATTTAAAGCTTTTAGTTTGTGGTTACAACATCACGGGAGCTGCACTCTTGTTTTTCCAGCTGAGGGTTAGGAACGCCCAGCTCACGTGGACCTAAGGCAAGAAGTTAGCCCAGGCAGTTGTGAGGTGGGTTAGTTCTACAGGAACTGACACCCACATTATTTCCCTTGATGATACCTGGCCTGACTAGTGAGCTTCACACTTTCCCACCGCGCTTGCCAAACCCAGTGCGATGAAACCAAGAGGTCAACAGAGAGAGGTCATTGCGTTGTGAGGCTGTGGCTCTGATGAAGACACTTGATCTCCCTGAGCCTTGCTTCCTGCATCTGTAAAATGGGAATAATAGCTACGCTGCCTCCCACAGGCTTGTGATGTGGGTCATATGAGCTAGTATATAGGAATAAAAATTGACACTGTAAAGGAGTTTTATTAATAACAAGAAGGAAAGTTTGAGGGAAGTTTCTGGACCATTTAAGGTGGAATATGCATAAGTATAACATCTGCTTTTCAAAAGTACCCTCAGGCGCTTTTTTCCTGATGAACCGGTTGATCCCCTTGCCCTGGTCCCCTGGCACTTGCTGCCTTTGAGCCCTGCTAAGGCATAGCCCCTAATGGTGTCTGGATGCCATTCCAGGGGGCATGGCCAGGGTAGCCATGTCTTCTGTGGGAAAAGGCGATGGGGCTGTGGAAAGGAGCCTGACAAAGCGGGATGGGAATGTGAGTGCTTGCCGACCTGAGAGTGCCCTGTCTCCTGTTTGCCAGCCTCCTGCGGAGGGATCAAAAGCCTGGCCACTTGTGACTCATGGTGTGGGGCTGCCAACCTGACTCGGTTTTCTTTCCAGGTCTCGACCCTGCAGGCCCTTTATACAATGGGAGACCTCCTGAGGACAGATTAGATCCTGGCGACGCACAGTTTGTTGATGTCATCCATTCCGACATTGACGGTAACAGTCCTGTCCTTGTGGGTCTGTGAGCACCCCCCTCCCACACTCCTAAAGAGTCTCCCCCTGAGGGGGTCATCTCAGGGGGGGTTGGCTCAGGTTCCTCCAGATCCCTCTTTTCCTGCAGGTCAGGGTTCCAAACCCACTGACACACTGAAGGGACACTGGTTTAATGTAGGCATCTGAGATGTCTTGCTGGAGTGGAGGTGCTTTTCCCATCAACGTTTCTTATTTATTTATTTATGATTTATTTGACAGAGAAAGACACAGTGAGAGAGGGAATACAAGCAGGGGGAGTGGTAGAGGGAGAAGCAGGCTTCCCGCTGAGCAGGGAGCCTGATGTGGAGCGGATCCCAGGACCCTGGGATCACTACGTGAGCTGAAGGCAGACGCTTAATGACTGAGCCACCCAGGTGTCCCATTTTTTATTTATCAAGTGATCATCTTGACTAGTCAAGGCTGATTTATTTGCACACCGTGTGGACAAATGTTTCCATATATGCAGCAGGCTTTGGATGCATGATTTCTGTTTTTGTTGGTTCTTTCTCATTATTTTCTTAAGCTGAAAGATGTGTTCAGGTGTTGTGTCTTTATGGAGAGCGATTTTGAGCCATCTGGAGCTCTCCAGCTCTCTCTGGATCTTCTGGCCATTTCTGTCTTTCCTGGTGCTGATATCATGGGGTTGGGTACATGATATGGGGGTTAGGGTGATGTTAAAGATGGCTCTTTATATCCAGACATCTGGGAGAAGAGCCAGAGTAGGAACCTGGGGAGGGCTGAGGGGACAGAGCAGAGTAGTCTTTAATAATAAACCCTCTTTGGGGGCGTCTGGGGGCTCAGAGGGTTAAACCTCTGCCTTCAGCCTAGGTCATGATTTCAGGGTCCTGGGATCAAGCCCCTTATCAGGCTCTCTGCTCAGTGGGGAGCCTGCATCCCCCTCTCTCTTGCCTGATTCTCTGCCTACTTGTGATATCTCTCTCTCTTTGTGTCAAATACATAAATAAAATCTTTTTTAAAAATAATACATCCTTTTTTTGATACAACAACCTGAAAAACCCTTGATCAGGGGTCCCTGGGTGGCTTAGTCTATTAAGCATCCAACTCTTCATTTTAGCTCAGGTCATGCTCTCAGGGTCAGTGGTTTGAGCCCTGTGTCTGGCTCCACGCTCAGCGCAGAGTCTGCTTGTCCCTCTCCCTCTGCTCCTCTGCTCCTCCCCACCCCCTTGTGCCCTGTCTCTAAATACATAAATAAATAAAATCTTGGAAGGAAGGAAGGAAGGAAGGAACGGAGGGAGGAAGGAAGGAAGAAAGAAAGAAAAATTGCTGTCTTTGCACAAAAAGAAAAACCCTTGATCCCCTGTCACAGGCTGTCTGGTGTGATATTCAGCAACTGCTGGTCTTAAGAGGAAATGTCTCTGTGAAACGGCTGCATTCTTACTATGTAGTTTGCAAAGTATTACCTTCCTAAAGTGCAGTCCCTCAATGCCATTTTAATGCTTGATGGAATAGAGTAATTTATTTTTTTATTCTTGGAGAGAGAGTGAATTTTGAGGAAAGAGAATAAACTTTGCCATCAGGCAGAGGCAGGGCTGAGATCCCAGGTTCTGTCCTCTCCGTGGTATCATTTAGTTCAGTAAGCCCTCTGAACCTCAGTGTCATCATCTGTAACTCACTTCATCTGAATTTACCAGTGGACACTTTTTAGACATTGTGAAAATGAGAAGAAAGGTGTATACAGCACCCAGTACCATGCCCACAGACACGTGTAGGTTCTCAGTATACAATAGCTGCTATTATTGCAATGGTGCACTATATGTATACGTGTACAAATAATCATTTAAGTCAAGTCAAGCACTTTACTGATTATTTTGTGGTTATAGGGTTAAAGAGGATAAGCAGTTATTAAATCAATCCACAATTATTTTGGCCCCCATTTTCTAGGAAGGTCTCCAATTTAAAAAATTTTGTTTCTTACAAAGTAAAAGTTCATTTTTTCTTTTTTCTTATTCATTAAAGACTGACATGAATGCAGGTAAGAGGCCCAGGAAACACCCGCAATTTGAGGGTTCCCGGAATATAAAGAAGAAATGCTATCATTTTATCAGACCTGCTGTGAATGAGTGATCAAAACCCCCTGCCTATAGAGAAAGAATGGAAATAAATTTCATTGCTGTCTTCATAGTCTCCTAGTTGGAAATCACTGCTTTCTAACTAACTAGCTGGGTAACTTTGGACAAAATATTTAAATAGGTATAACAACAACAACAACAACACAGTCCCTGCCTATATCCTTCCAGCAAATGAACTATGCAATGTGAAAAGTTCAAAAATAAAAGCACAATATGTTCTTCTCTAGCCCTGGGCTACAAGGAGCCTTTAGGAAACATAGACTTCTACCCAAATGGAGGATTGGATCAACCCGGTTGTCCCAACACGATATTGGGAGGTAAGTGCAGATCCTTCACATCTTGCACAGTAGTGGTTTTAAAAGGCTTATTTAAAAAATCTGATCTTATTCTATGGGTAATAGTTTTTAATAGAAAACAAATAATCTGAGAAGATAGATATAGTATAAGTATAAATTATGTCTTAAAAATTATTACTCAAATACACTACTTAAAAAAAAAAAAACTATAGCAGCATTATTTACAATAGCCGAGATATGGAAGCAACCCAAGTATCCACCGATAAATGAATGGATAAAGAAGATATGGTATATTTATACAATGGAATATTGCTCAGCCATGAAAAGGAATTAATTAAATCATTTGCCTCAACATGGATGCATCTAGAGGGTGTTATGCTAAGTGAAATTAGTCAGAGAAAAACAAATACCACATGATTTCACTCACACGTGGAATTTAAGAAATAAAACAAATGAACAAATAAAAAAGAGACAAAGAGAAAAAAATAAACTCTTAATTATAGAGAACAAACAGAAGGTTACCAGAGAGGAGGTGGGTGGGAGGATGGGTGAAATAGGTGAAGGGTATTAAGAGTACACTTACCATGATGAGTAATGAAAAATCTACAGAATGGCTGAATTGCTATATTGTACACCTGAAACCACTGTATATTAATTATACTTAGTTTAAAAACTAAATTTTCAAAAGCAAATAACCATAACCATATGATTAAAAGCTAATACGAATTATTTCTCTCTCTTGAAAAGGTATGTCCTTGATCTAGAAATTCCATATCTAGAAATCTCTCCTAGAGAAATAATGGAAAAGGTAGACAAAAGTCAAAGTGCAAAGATACCTGACATAGCATTATTTATAAACGCTGAATTTTTAGAAATAGTCTAAATATCCAACATGGAAAATTGTTAAATAAGTATGGTATGCCCACATAAAGGAATATAATTGTTTAAAAGTCGTATTTTCAGATTAATGAAAATGCTTACAGTGGGATGTTAAGTGCAAAAGACACAAAACTCTACAGTATGATCCCAATTTGTTTCTTTAAATGTGTATTTGTACATTTGTAAGTATAGAAGAAAAGACTAAACCTAAATGCTGAAAATAATTATTAGTGGTGAACTCTGGATATTGGACTTCTATGTGATTTTTGCATCATCACATTTCCTATTATTTTATATTTTCTAAATGAGCATGTATTATTTTATAATGAGAAAAAACTCATAAAACAAAAAAAAATGGATAGCTAGAAGGCAACATAAAAGTAATGCGGGGGACAGAATAAAAAACCCATCCTCAATTGCTCTAAATATGTATTTCACCATTGCTAGAGAAAGTTAAATAATCATGAATATGATTCTAGAAAAAGATGATCTTATTACAAAATGGTAGCTGTATACAGCCCCATGGGAATGACGTGATGTTTGGAAATGATCCAGATGAATTGGCATAATTAGGGTCAGCCATATTGTGCCATAAATGGTGGGTGTGCAAATCCTGTCCCATGTGGTAAAGCATCACTACCTCTAAGGAGCCAAAGATAGTGTGCTTTGCTTATAAAGGACATTCTCTGTATTGCTATCAATGTCATTGTTTCTGTAAGTGGAAGTTCCAGAAACAGTAAGTCAATACTGACCTGTCAGATTTAGTCCAGTCCAGCTTGGCCCGATGCCAACCCATGCTTTTCTTCTTTTGCCCCAGTTTATTTCTGTCCTTCACTGATCTCCTCTGTGGGCATAAGTGGACTCTGGGGGAGGAAGAGACATGGGTTTGATTCAGCACTGAATGCCTCTCCAAGCCACTAGCTCATCATCATAACTCCTCTTCTGGGGTTCACTTTCTCCTACTCAGATCCTCACCTCCATTGTTTGCCCATCTTTGGGTCCTGCTCCCTTTCCTGAATGCGTAACTTCATCATCAGACCCATCCATCTTCCAACAACATTTCAGTGTTGTGTGTTACAGTGCTTTGTCATGTCCAGCTCTCCTGATGCCATCTCCACACCTTGCTGCCTTCCTCTCTCGTCACTGCACTAACGGCACCTGCTAGGAACTAACTGGAGGCTTGCCTCACCTCTTCTTGCCCATTCATGGCTTCCGGTGCCACCCCTCATTGTTCAGTCCCTCTTACTTCACCCTACACCCTGTAGCAAAAATGGAACCCCTACCTCTGGGCTTCTCTCATGAATGCCCTGTGTACACCCATTAGAGACTCCTTTAGGTCTCTACCGTGTCAGCCCCCACCTTGGCGTGAGAACATTCTGGAGCTGTCATAGAGCCTTGTTCATTGAATACAAAGTCCAGGCAAACTTGCTAGCTTTTTCTTGGCCCTCAAAAGTACTAGAGAATCCTTATGTTTATTTCTTGCCAACTCCTGTGATCACTCCTCATGCATCTATTCTAAGATCTCCCTGCCTATAAACCCTCACCTCTTAGAGGTGACCTCGATTAAGATCTCACCTGAGGGAGCCATTCTATCTCTCCTCATTTGAGTTTACAAGGTCAGTCTTCACATTCCTGTTCCCTTCTGCCCTCAGGGTGGAAGCATCCCCCATTCCTTTTCAAAGCCGTCTCCTCTGCTTGCCTTCCTTGGGGGGGCAGGAATCCTCAGTGCCTTCTTTTTCTGTCTTTACTAGTTTAAATGTGTTTGCCTTCTGTTGAGTGTCTCTGGAGACACTGTCATTGGATTTTCTCTTCCTTTTCAATGACAAAGGAAGGACATAGGTTGAATCCTAATTCTACCTCAAAATAGCTACATGGCCTTGGTCAAGTCATTTAAGCTCTCTGAGTCTCAGTGTCCTGCTGGGTAAAATGGGATTAATCATGCCTATCTTCTTTTATCCTGCCAAGTGCCAGCAGGAATCCTGATCTATGGGTTTTTATAAGGATTCAGTGGGATAAAATACACTGAAGTTGTTAGCACAGTGCCTGGCATCTAGGAGACAGGATGAATCGTGAGTGTACCATGTGACGCGCCATTGTTAAAAGCTACACTTGCTCTACTTTTTCCTTGTTCTTTTATGATCAAGGAATGCGGTATTTTAAGTGTGACCACCAGAGGTCCGTGTACCTGTACCTTTCTTCCCTGAGAGAGAACTGTTCCATCACTGCGTATCCCTGTGACTCCTACCGGGATTATAGGAACGGCAAGTGTGTCAACTGTGGCATAGCACAAAAGGAGTCCTGTCCCCTTTTGGGTAAGTCCAACAAGAGTTTTCCCCTCTGATTCACAAAGAGTTCATTTTTGGTAGGATCCCACACCATTTTACTATCTAAAAATGGGCCTGAAAATGACGTGGTGAAAAAAAATTTTTACTTTGCTTTTTCCAGCCAATTTGTTCTGTGAAGTACTCTTGGACCTCCCACTCATGTGTTAGAAAATCCATTTGTATACAATTTCGTCCAGAGGGCAGTACAACTTCCTTGGACCCTCGAGCATAAAAAAGAAGTTTCCAGACTAGTTTCCAAGCCCACCCAGGGCAGAGTCACCTTACATAGCCTGCTCCCATGGGGACATGTGTCCTCGTTGTGCACACAACCTCTCTGCTGGGGGAGGGTCACAGTGGACCCAGACTCTGCTGTCAAACGAGCCTTGCAGAAAGATCCCTTCCAACAAACTGAAAGCCTTACACTGAACCCTGGTTCTTATGTGCATGTACAGTTTGGAGTGGGGGTCACAGATACACTGCGGAGGCTGCTTGCATATTTGCCAAGGGTTGGTAGAAATATTCCAGATTGTGAGGACTTTGAAACTGGATGATCAAGAGACTTGTCTAATTGTTCGAAGGAAAAACCCATGTTAACAGGTCATGCTGCAGACAAGGGGTTTTCAACCTTGATTGTGCCTAAGTTAATTGGAAAGCTCTAGGAAACTCTTAAAAATTACTCATGTTCCCATTCTGGATTGGTCAAGGCAGCATGTGAAGGCCATTCTCTAGGGTGCAGACAGAGTTGAGAGAGAGAGCGAGAGCGAGAGCGAGAGTGAGAGAGAGAGAGAGCTCAGCCTCATTCCTGCCGGCACAGACATGAAGGAGAAGAGTCCCCTGCTTATTCACATGGTCCTCGCCAGCTCAGGTTCTGTGCAATTTAGGGGCCTAATTGTAGTTCTTTAAGAAAGCACAATGCTTAGCAAGAGTGATGCTATTTGAGGTATAAACCTGAATCAGTTTTAATCTATAAAATGACTGTATTACTGAAAAATGTCAGCGCTATTCTTAGTCTACCCAGTGTGTGAGAGAACTAGCAGGCTACTGAGAACCAGCATGATACAATGTCAGTATAAACAGGGGAGAGCCACTGTGGGGTCATTTTGCAAGTCCCAGCTCTGAGGGAGAGGGTAGCAAGAAGGGGTGGTGGATGCGGGGTCGAGGGGGGCAATGCGCTGGTGGCTCTGGAGGTCCTCCTGTAGGGTGGGTGTAAGAGGGGGATTGTCTTGGGGGTGTGGGCGGTCAACTCACTGCTCTCACTACCTCCTCAGCTGCTTTGACACTTACATAATACATGTTAATGTTCCATTTTTCCAACTTGCTTTACAGGCTATTATGCTGATAACTGGAAAGAGTATTTAAAGCAGAAAGATCCTCCTATGACTAAAGCGTTCTTTGACACAGCTGAGAAGGAGCCATACTGCAGTGAGTGTTGGATGTGGTGGTTTGCTTGTGCCCAGCCCCCTCCTTTTTTGTTAAATGGCAGAGTCTCAGCTTCCTGGCTGCCTCCTGGCAAATGGCTTCTGGGCTACCTCCTGGCAAATGAAGGTCATAGTTTGGAGCTGGAAGGAGTTGGGTGGAGTCCTGACTCCACCACATAAAAACTATGTGACCTTGGTCAAGACATTTAACCTCTCTGAGTCTCGGTGTCCTGCTAGGTAAAAATGGGGATAATAATGCCTATCTTCTGGGTTATAAGGATTAAATCTCAACAAACATGATTATTAGCTTTGCTGGATGGCTATTCTTTTTTTTATTTAATAAAAAATTTTTTTAATAAAAAAATACATTTGTATCTTTAAGCAAACTCTACACCTCATGTGGGGTTTGAACTCATGACCCTGAGATCAACAGTTACATGCTCTACTGACTGAGCCAGTCAAGCGTCCCCTGGATAGCCATTCTAATTACTAAGATCCTCCAGAAAATTTGCTTAACCCCCCCAAAACCTGACATTGAGGCTAGGTAAAATCAGGTGTCAGCCACATCTACAAAGCAACCATGATGACCTTCTAGTGACATTGAGAGTTTGAGTATTCCAGATGGGGCTAAATGGGGCAGCAGATGATTAGATGCCCTGTGAATCAAGTAGGGATTTTCCTGGGCATATCTTACTGTCTTGTTCCCTCTTTTGCTTTTCTTAGGAGCACCCTAATGAAAGAGGTTGCAGATCAGTGGGTTTCCCTCCTCCTTTGGAGCCATTTGTGGCAGCCCAGGGTTTGCTGTCCAAGTGAGGCAAGTGCCCAAATAATAATGGGCCATGAAATGGCAACACTTGGGCTAACCTAATTCCTTTATGGGACCAACATCTCCCTGAGTCTCCATCCCCTTCTTGGCAAGTCTAATCAAGAGATAGCAAGTGTGGCTATCATGGTGGGTTCCCCATCTTCCCAAAGCATCTGTGACCTTGGGAAGCAAAGAGTGGGGAGGATGACTAATTCTCTGAACACATCATACACTCTGACTTATTCAGTAGGAATATACTGAGTGCCTATAAGGTACTACTTCCAGAATTACAAAGAGGAATCCCGTCCCAGTTACTGTTGTAGTGTATTTTAGCTTTATTTTTTTTTTAACTACATAAGACGTTACTCAGGCAATATTTGTATAGATGTACCCATATACTTACCAGGTTTTTTGATTATCATTTTTTTCTCTTGCATTTGTAAATTCAGGTAAGTGTGCTGACTAATGGGAGAATACCAGAGCATGGTAAGAATTCTAAGAGGGAAACCTGACTTAGTCTGAGGGTCAGTGAAGGCCTGACCTGGAGGAAGTGACATTGAGCTGAGACCTGAAGGATGAGCTGGCAAAGTCAGAGTGTCCAAGTGGGGAGAAGGCCCGGGAGCAAAAGACAGCCTGGTCGTGCACGTGATAGGGCATGACTGGGGACGACATGAGAGAGGCTGGTGGACGTGGCCCAGATTATGGAAGAACTTGTCTGCTCTGGAGTGTCTCTGCATGGCCACCTGGTTGGTTTATTCTACAAGGGGAGGGAGTGCAGTGAACCAGTCATACTCAGCAGTAGACCATGATATCTCAGTCAATAAGGTGGGAACACCAGTCCAACTGTGATGCCTACACATGACAATGGGAGACCACTGAATGCCACCATCACCCAGCCCATCTTTACTGAAAAGAATGGAAAGGAATATTAGAAAATTCTGCCCTGGATCTTTGCAGAGACTCTAGGAAGGAAAAGAACAAGAGACTCAAGTTATGAGGGAGGTTGGGTTTTTTAGGAATTGACCTTTCAGGGGACCAGTTGAGAGTGTACCTCTCTTATTGTGCTCTCTTCTTGTTTTGTAGTATATCATTACTTTGTGGACATTATAGCTTGGAACAAGAACATAAGAAGAGGGTCCATTACAATCAAATTGAAAGACAAAGCTGGAAACATCACAGAATCCAAAATCAATCAGTAAGTTGGGCTGGGATAGTTTGCAGTTTGGTATCTCCCTTTTTGTGCAGAGAAATTATATCCCAAACATACTCACTTTCTTATTTATAGGTTTGTACTTGTCCTTGTTCTACAAAAGATCTAAGAGAGCAGTTGCTTCTTGTGGCTCTTGACCCTCCAGGCTCTTTACAAATGAAAGTAGTATAGAGATTTCTTTTCTTTTCTTCTTCCCACCCTCTTTCTCTCCCTTCTGCCCTCCCTCCCTTTCTTCCTCCCTCTCTCTTTCCTCCCTTCCTCCCTCTCCTGCTTCCTTTGTTTAAACATTTAATTGCTAAAGTCATCCTTGCTTGCTGTAAAGGATTTAAACAGTAAAGAAACATATAACGTAAAATATGTAACTTAAAAGTGCAAGTACTTGTCCCATCCCAACAATCCCACACCTAAAGACACCTACCCTGCCACACATTTCAATTTTTTTTGTGAGTTCATAATACACAAATATTTAAACATATATATGTATGTTTCTGAAACTCAGAAAATGTGATTTGTAAAAGAAAATTGGAAACATCCTAAAAATCCAATGATGGGGAAGTGGTTAATTAAATATTATCATATAATAAAATATTTATATATTAATTTATGAAACACATTAAATGACATGCTTATAATATGCTAAGTGAAAAATGAAGGATATCAAATTATAGAAGGTATAAAATTAGTTCAACAATGCCAAAAAAATAAAAAAGAAATATGCCTATTATGTTAGATTGTGGTAGGAATATGAATGCTTTTTTCAGCTTCTCTTCACTTTTCTCTCTTTTCAGCTTCTTTTACTTTTATATGATGTTGCATATATAGAGTTTAAAAATGGTTAACTGTTTTCATCCATTAATTTTATAATCAGGAGAAAGGAGGAATATAACTCAAAAACCTTTAAGCAAAGAAGTTTGAGGCTCATTTTATTCATTTACTCAGGAAACATTTTTTGGGGTCCTATTATCTAGTAGGCACTTGGGTTGTCTGTTAACTTCACTCATAGAGAACCAAATGGAATGTCATCTGAAACTGAATGTCATCTATGGGTTTACCATATAGATGAATAGAAAAGCTGTGTGAATTGGTGGTATGGAGGTGGCTTTTTTTTTTTTTAAGGCATCCTTGGATCATAATAATAATAGCCTTTGTTTATTGAATTAGGCACATTACACATGCTGGCTAATGCAGATCCCACTAAAACCCCGTGAGGTGGTATTACCATCTGTATTTTATATTTAAGGAAACAGAGGGTCATTGGCCAATACCACACTCCCTTGAACGCCAATGTCCCCAAGCCCAGTGAGGCTGCATTTTCAGGGAGGGCACCGCTAGGGGGCGCATCTTGAATAACCAGCGCCAGGCGGTTTATAGGCTGTGATCCTCAGTACGGAAGCTGGGCAGAGACCTCATCTGGAGATTCTTAGAAACAGCAGGGGAAATTGCTGTTACAAATGAGATGTGGTCACTTAAAAAAATTGGTTATTCATGCCAGTAACTGGTTACATATTGGCTTTACATTGTCTTAGGAATTTTAATCTTACATAGTAAATCTCTCCTGACTAGGACTTTCTAAATGTGAAGGGTTTTCTGTTGATTAAGATCGCGACCTTAACAACTGTACTTCATTCACATTTAGTCATTCTCAGTCACATTTGTGAAAAAGTCATCACCATATCAGAGAATATCCGGGGAAAAAAGGGAAATGATTGTTCTATCACAGGGTGAGATATGTCTACTTTTCTCTTTCTTTGCCAGGTAAACTTTTAGTTTTCAGCGTTTTTACAATAGTATCAGAGAATGTGCCCCGAGTTTATTCAGTCTTACAGGACTATGGGTACAAATGGAGTCACATTCAAGGATATTATCTGCTTCGCGATTCTCCCTCTATCCATATCTTGGATGTATTTCTTCTTTTTATTCTTAAACCTTTAAAAAAATTAAGATATAATTCACCTACCATAAAATTCACCCTCTTAAAATGTACATTTCAGTGGTTTTTAGTATATTCACAAAATGTGCAAACATTACTACCGTCTGATTCCAGAACATTTTTATCATCTCAGAAAGCAACCCCATACCTATTAGTGATTCCTCGTTCCTCCTTCCTCCCCAGCACCTGTCAACCACTCGTCTGCTTTCTATTTCTATAGATACACATATTCTGGGCATGTCACATAAATGAAATCATACAATATGTGGCCTTTTGGTGTCTGGGTTTTTTGGTTTGTTTGTTCAGCATAATGTTTTCAAGATTCTATAGCATGTACCACTACTTCATTATTTTTATGGCCACATAATATTCCGTGGTATGGATAGATCCCATTTTATTTCGATCCACTGACCTCTGGGTTATGGGCCCAGCTCACTTCTACCATGCCACTCTTCACACATACAACATTTTATTTATCCTTTTATCAGTTGATGGACATTTGGGTTGTTTCCACTTTTTTGGCCATTATGAATAATGCCACTATGGACATATATGTACCAGTTTCCGTGTGTACCTACGTTTTCATTTCTCTTGGGTATATACCTATGAGTGGAGTTGCTGGGCCATACGATAACTGTGTATTCCACATTTTCAGAAAATGCCAAACTTTTCCAAAGCAGCTGCACCATTTTACATTCCCACCAGCCATGTGTGAGAGTTCTAATTTCCCCCACATCCTTGCCAACACCGTTAATACCTATTTAAAATTTGTTTCTTTTGCATTGATTGAAAAACACAAAACATAAAATTTACCATCTCCATCATTTCTGAGTTGAGTAGTGTTAAGTATGTTCACATTGTTGTGAAACAGACCTCCAAGAACTTTTTCATCTTGTAAAACTGAAATTCTATACCCATTAAATAACAACTCCCATTTCCCTCGCCCTCTAGCCCCGAGCAAGCACTGTTCTAGTGTTCCTATGATTTTGACTACTCCTATGAGTGGACTCACATAATATCCATCTTTTTGTGGTTGGCTTATCTCACCTAGCATAATAATCAAGTTTTATCCATGTTGCAGCACGAGACAGCAAGACTTTATCTTGTCTGATAAAGGCTGAATAATATTCCTTTGTGTGTATGTATCACATTTTGTGTAAATATCACAGGGATGTCTTCTTTTTTGTTTTCTTCTTCATGTTTTCTTTATTGTAGCCATTCTAGTGAGCATTATGTTATATCTCATGGTTTTGATTTGCAGTTCCCTAAGGATTAATCGCTTTGAGTGTCTCTCGTGCCCTCACTGGCCACTTCTATATATTTTTTTTGAGAAATGTCTATTCAGGTCCTTTACTCATTTTTCCTTTTCCATAGATTTCATTTTTTAGAACAGTGTTAGAGGGGCACCTGGGTGGCTCAGTGGGTTGAAGCCTCTGCCTTCAGCTCAGGTCATGATCCCAGGGTCCTGGATTCAAGCTCCAAGTCAGGCTCTCTGCTCAGCGGGGAGCCTGCTTCCCTTCCTCTCTCTCTGCCTGCCTCTCTGCTTGCTTGTGATCTCTGTCTGTCAAATAAATAAATAAAATCTTAAAAAAAAATAGAACAGTGTTAGATTCCCAAAATCGAGCAGGAAGTGCAGAGATTTCCCATATGCGCTCTTGGCCCCATACACAGCCTTCCCAACTATCAAAATCTGGGTAATAGAGTGGTACACCTATTAAGACCGACACGTTGTCATGACCCAAAGTCCATAGTTTACATTAGGGTTCACTGTTGGTGGTGTACATTCTATGGGTTGTGACAAACATATAAGAACATGTATCTACCATTATAGGATCATGGAGTAGATCCTATACTCCTAAAAATCTTCTGTGCTCTGCCTATTATATCCATCTCTTCCCTCTAACCTTTGGCAACCACTGGTCTTTGTTCTGTCTCCATAGTTTTGCCTTTTCCAGAATGTCATGTGGTTGGAATTGGTATGTAAACTTTCCAGAGTAGCTTCTTTCACCTAGCCATAGGATTTAGGTTTCCTTCATGTATTTTCGTAGCTTACTAGGTGATCTCCTTTAAGCACTGAATAATATCCCCTTGTCTGGATGTACTACAGTTTACTTATCCATTCTTCTACTGGAGGACATCTTGGCTACTTCCAATTCTCCATAATTCTGAATAAAGCCGCTATAAACATCTGGGTACAGGTTTTATGTGCCTTGCTTTAAAATTGGGTTATTTACCTTTTTACTGTTGAGTTGCAAGGGTTGTGTATATACTCTGGACAAAAGTCCTTTATCGTTTTAGGTCTCACATCTAGGTCTTATCCATTTTGAGTTCATTTTTGCCCATAGAATGAGGTAGGGGGTCTGACTTCATTCCTTTGCTTGTGGATACCCAGTTGTCAGAGTACCCTTTGTTGAAAACCTATTCTTTCTCTGTGAATGTCTTGACACCTTTGCCTAAATCAATTGACAGTCAGTGAGAGGGTTAATTTCTGGACTCTGAATTTTCTTCCATTGATCTATGTATTTATCCTAATGCAAGTACCACAGTGTCATGTAGCCCACTATAGCATTACTGAAGCTTTCACACAAACTTTGAAATCAGGAAGTATGAACCTCCCAAATTTGGTCTTTTTCCTTTCTTTTTTATTTAGAGAGAGAGAGAGAGAAAGCGTATGCTGGGTAGTGGGGGTGGTCAGCAGAGGGAGAGAGAGAATCCTAAACAGGCTCCACTCCAGGCATGGAGCCCACCGCGGGGCTTGATCTCAGGACCCTGACATTGTGACCTGAGGTGAAATCAAGACTCAGACACTTAATTGACTGAACCACCCAGGTGCCCCAAGTTTGGTCCTTTTCAAAGTTGTTTGACTCTTCTGGGTCTCTTGAATTTCCCTATGGATTTTAAATTAGTTAATCGGTTTCTGGGGGGGGGGGGAAAGGAAGCTGAGATTTTGACAGAGATTGTTTCTGCTCCCCTCCCCCCACCCCCCGAGACAGTAGGAGAGTTGTTTACTTAGAATTCATTTTTAGTTCACCCCTCCGTGGAGTCTCCCATTCAACTCCCCTCCTTGAGTGGCTTTGTTCCCTCTCCTACTGCACTGCAAGGCCATGAAAAAGAAAACCCATTACCAGCTTTCACAAGAGGCCACCAAAAGGTGATGTGATTTCAGTATTTCTACCTCCACCAATTTTTAAGGTTTCTCAATAATCTTCACTTTCCCCTTCGCTCAGTACAATGTAAAAGGTTTTGAGTTTTGCTTTTAATTGTATCCATCACTAGGGCACCATCCTACCAGAAGCAAACATCTGGCTCCTATTATGGGTCCTAACCTGTAGCTCACCAGCTCTCACTCCATTTATTCGGGTATGACCCCAGTCCCTTGGGTAGTGCCGCCCCAGGTATTTCCAGATTTCCCTCCAGGTGGAAGAGTGGGTTCCACCTGTACTCGTAGACAGGCTTTTCAGCTTCAGGAGGGTTTCCCCCTCTCCTGCCTTCCGTCTGTCCCACTGGGTTTCACCATCTGCCGGTGGCCTCACCCTCTCCTGAGGCCCTACCTGCTTGTGGTTGCACAGCTGCTCTCGGAGAGGGATCCAATTCAGGGCGACTGGCTGACGTTGGTCATCCTGTCACTTTGGTCCTCACTTGCAACCTTCCATCCTTCCCTGACCTTGACACGTACCGGTCAGTTATTTTTAGAACGCCTTCAGTCTGGGTTCTCGTCTGATGCTCCCTCGTGATTACATTTAGTTCACGCATCTCCCGCAAGAGGGGCGTAGAAGTGATGCTTTGTTTGGCTCAGCGTGCCCTCTCAGGAGGCCCACAGCTTTGCTTTATTCCATGAACGTGGATCACTTCATTAAGGGTGTTGCTGCCGGGCTTCTTCACTATCAATTTACTGTTACTTCTTCACTATCAAGTTACTGTTTCTCCTTTGTATTAGTAAGTATGTTGCAGGGAGGTACTGTGAGACCATGTAAATGTTCCATTACTGGTCAAACTTTTACCCACTACTTTTGAGGTTTTGTGGTTGAATTGTTACTACTGTGGTTGTCAAATGACGATTTTTCTAATTCATCATTTAGGAAAAGCTTTCTCATTTCCCCCATTTGTTTGGTCATATCAATATGGACTCATGGATTTTTATTTTGTTAATGTTAATATTTTGTTAACGTTTTATTTTTATTTTGTTAATGTTCATGTTAAATTACTACCATTTACTTATTTTGATATTTAAATTGTCTCAGATCCAGCCAGTGAAATCTCTTCAAATTGGGCCTGTGCCCTTTTTTAAGTGCATTTTTTTTTATCATTACAAAAACACATAATGTAAAGTTTATTATCTTAATCATTTGTAAGTGTACAGCTCAGTAGTGTTAAGAATAGTCATGTTATTGTGAAATAAATCTCCAGAATCTTTTCAGAGTGCAAACTGAAATTCTGTGCCCATTGATCAACATTCCCTTTTCCTTCTCCCTCCAGCCTCTCCTAACTACCATTCAGCTTTCTATTTCTGTGAATTTGATTACTCTAGATACCTTACATAAATGGAGTCCAATAATATTTATCTTTTTGTGATTGGTTTTATTGCATCTAGTATAATGTCCTTGAGGTCCATCCGTCTTGTAGCATGTGATAGAATTTCCTTCCTTTTTACGGCTAATATTTCATTGTGTATCGATATCACGTGGTGTTTATCCGTTCAGCCACTGACGGACATTTGGGTTGCTTTCATCTCTTGTCTCTTGTGAATGTTGCTGCTGTGAACATGGGTGTGCAAATATCTTTTTGAGAACTTGCTTTCAATTCTTTGGAGTTTCTACCCAGAGGCAGAATTGCTGGATCATGAGGTAATTCTATTTTTAATCCTACAAAGAGACCCCAGACCCTTTGCCATTGTGGTCATACCACCTTACATGCTAGCAGCAGTGCACAAGGGTTCCAGTTTCTCTATGTCCTCATCAACACTTCTTCTTTTTCAAGATTTATTTATTTATTTATTTGACAGAGAGAGAGAAACAGCGAGAGAGAGAGAGAGAGAGAGAGAGCACAAGCCGAGGGAGTGGGAGAGAGAGAAGCAGGCTTCCTGCTGAGCAGGGAGCCTGATGCAGGGCTTGATCCCAGGACTCTGGGATCATGACCTGAGCCGAAGGCAGACGCTTAATGACTGAGCCACCCAGGTGCCACATCCTTGTCAACACTTCTTATTTTCAGTTTGTGTGGGTTTTTTTTAATAGTAGCCTTTCTGATGAGTGTGAAGTGATTCTAGATCCTTTGGAACATCTCCCACCATTCTTTGAGCCCTTCCTCCCTTTTTGGCACACAGGTTGTTGGAGGTTCGCTTTGCACTTTCCCTGTCCTAGCCTTGGAATCAGCTATTTCTCCTCCAAGAAGGAGGTTTTAGTGAGGGTGGTATTTAGAAATCAAAATCTGGGTACCTTTCAGATTAGTTTTACATGTGGCATGTTTGCTCTCCACAGGGCTTACACATGATTCTAGTGGGGCTGGGGTGACACGTGCCTCCCCCACTCCCCAATCCCACCTCCAAATTAAGGATTCACTTCTAGAGCAAGCCTCCCATTTCTGAGTGCAGGGTGGGTCTCCAGGGTCTCCTCCCCCAGCTCCCCAGAGGGACACTGACCCAGCTGAACCTCCGCAGTGGGTTTACCTTAGGCTCAGTGTGAGATTCCAACTATAGGAAACCTCACATACTTGGGAAATTATTTAGCTATCTTATTTGGGAGGCAGGACTGGAAGAACAGATGCTGAAGCACAGCTTCTCTATTAGCAGCTAGCTGGGCTAGAAATACACATACACATCTAGCAATGCAGATTCATGGAAAGACTCTAACCTTGAACTCAGAAGTGAGCTTGAATCCTCGCACAGGTGCACGTAAGCTGTGTGACCTGGGTGAACTTAAGCTCTACAGGCATCTGTTTCCTTGTCTGTAAAATGACTAATCCTTATCTTGAAGAAGATTTCAGGGGAATGGAGACGTGTTGAGAGATGAGAATGCTATCTGGTGTATGGCAGGTGGGTGCACCTGTCTCGTGCCCTAGTATCTCATCATTCATGGGGCCAGAAGCTGCACTGATGCTGTTCTCTGGAATGAAGCAGAACTTGGGGGTCAAGTGGCTACCTGCTTGTGTGTGATTTGTAGGCTTCAAAACTGCTTCCTTTCATTAGCAATCTATATCCACTTAGAAATATTATCTCTTCCTTCCAGTGAACCTACAGTATTTCAGAAATACCACCAAGTGAGTCTGCTTGCGAGATTCAGTCAAGACTTGGATAAAGTGGCAACCGTTTCCTTGGTGTTCTCTACAGGATCTGTAATAGGCCCCAAGTACAAGCTCAGGATTCTCCGCATGAAGTTAAGGTCACTTGCCCATCCAGAGAGGTGAGCCATTGGCAGGGTGTGACAAGCCCTTGTTTTCCAAAGACCTTACCGGTTCCTGTCCAATCCTCTGGGTCTGAGGTTTTAATAGAACTTCATAGATTACAATGAAGGAGGGGAGGGGTTTTCCAAAAATAGACATGATAAAAACCAGTAACCCCATAATTGAAGAAAATTTTACTAGTAGGCACTTAAAGATAAATGGCCCAGTAATCCAAAGAAATAATGTTACATGCTTATGGTTACATAATTCTGCCCTAATCACTCCACCCACACTGCTTGCAAGTATTTTTGTTGTGGAAAAGAGCCTCATATAAAAAAAGGTACAGAATAACCAGAATGTTTTATTCCATTGATGCAATATGAAAGTACTATCTTGATGTTGAACTTGAATGACCTTGTTCTTAGGAAATACACATTGATGTAGTAAGGGAGAAGCAACCTATTCTCAATTGGTTCAGAAAAAATAAGCAACTGTGTGCACGTGTGTGTGCGCACGCGTGCACACACGTGCAGGGGGACAGAGTCGAATTGGGGGAGAAAGAGCAAAGCTGTGGTGGCATGGGCACTCTGTGACTGACGCCACCTCAACATACAGTCCGAGCACCCAGTCTATGGGCGGACAATGCTGTGAGCAGTCAGTAGTTTATGCTTATGAGTTCCTCTCTCCTAAAGGTTTAGGGTACCCTGAAACATTTAATAATACAACTTTCCTCTAAGAGGACAGTCATTACATCTTAAAACCATGGGATTCCTTAATACTTTTTTTCCTGATCATCAAAAGAATACACATTGATTTTATAAAACCTGGAAAGTACGAAGGTGTTAAGAAGCAGAATGATATCACCATCATGTCATTATGCAGAGGCAACAAATGTGAATAGTTTGGGTTATTTTTTTTCTAATCTCCTATTACTGCTTTAAGCCTAGATGAAAATAAATCAATAAAATCTTTTAAAAAATCAAACCTAGATGAAGTTAGGTGGCAAATAACATCTTACATCCTGCTTTCTTATTGTCACTGACATTTACCATAAGCTTTCTCCTATCACGTGAGGAATAATTGCTCCACAATGTTAGATCCTAAGGACAGAATGTGACTTCTTTTCCAAGAATGGGATGTGTTTACTACTTGATTGATGAGGATATTCTGTCTCACATCCTCAGGCCCGAGTTGTGTCGGTATGATCTTGTGCTGATGGAAAACATCGAGACGGTCTTCCAGCCTATCCTCTGCCCCGAGCTGCTGATGTAACCATTACTGGGACACAGGGGCACCAGTAACATCAAGCAAGCTACAACTGTAGTCTTTTTTAAAGCATCACCTCACCTCTTCCTCAAGGCACAAACCAGTATGAATAAGCAGGTGTTTTTCCAGCAGCGTCCCATGGATGTCACATTGCAAAATGTCAGGCGACCTTGGATTATGGAACGGTCCTGGGAAGGGAGCCCCTAAGTAGGGCAAGTCAGAAATAGCCAGGCTCCCCACAGCCCAGTGCCTTGTCTGGCTGCGTCCTGGGGCCTTGTTTGTCCTGGCCTGTCAGCTCTGCTGCCAGTCACTGGGGCAGCTCTGCTCAGCACGGAGAGCATCCGAAAGGGAAGGACTGGCTGGAGACCTCACTTTGGACTCGACCCCGCACTCCCTGTGCCAAACTCCTCCAGGTCCTTATACATAGGAAGGAATGGAGACTGACCTACCTCACAGGGTTGTTGTGTGGGTTTGGGGGACAAGTCTGTGAAGGGTTCTTTGAAATCCCATGGGGACCACATCCGTGAGTGGTTTGGTAAATGTGAATATGCTTTTATTTATTTTGATATGGCTGATCTAAGATGCAATAAGAGAGTTTCTCATCCTCAACAACAACCTGTCTCTTGAGCTGTTCGCTCTGGGAATGCAGGAAAGCCACGCCCCATCTGCTCTAAAGTGGGTTGGTGTGTGGAGGAAGAGGGGACAGAGGGACAACACGGGGGGTGGGGGCAGCTGCTGGAACTAGATAGTAAGTGAAGGGGCAGGGGAAGGTAGCTGAAGTGGTAGGACAGGCTCGCTCACAGTGACCATGGAGGGAGCGAGAGGCAGGAGAAAAAAAGCTTGGTTTTCACTTGAGATGAAGAAGGGTCACTTTCCAGGCAACCCTCATTTTGAGCAGTCCTTTGGAAATGTTCGTCCTTGTTACTGACACAATTCATGGTTATTTGAAGGAAATTGAGAGGATATGGAAATGGGAAATGAACACATGCTATCTGCCATCCACCTGTTGGAGGTCACGAATGTTCACCTTTTGGAACGATGCTGAGTAACCTGTGTCACTAACGTGAATCAGATACTACACCAATGTGCTCCAGTTGGAAAAATTCTTAGGCTGCCTCAGGAGTAGGTATGCTCAGTGAGTCTGGAGTGACGGCAGCAGCTAAGTCAAGAGGCCCTGGAGGGCCAAGGCCAGAGAGGCCAGAACCAAGGGTAGACCATTCCTGGGGCTGGATGCCCAGTGCAGGCACAGAGCCAAAGGGGTGGCACCACCCATCCCACAGCTGTGGCCACTGCCATAAGGTTCCCCAGATTCCGGAGTGTCACAGGCCCATAACCTCCTCTTCATCCGAGTGACTGTTCTCCTGCTGCTTTCCCTGAGAAGAGCCCTTTTAAAAGAAATGGAGTCTTTATGTGATAAACTGGAGAACTCTATGCCTTCCTGTGTGGCACATCTTGTACGTATGTCTCTGTGTATCACATGGAGATTGAGCTTGAGAAGGAATGAGACTCAGACGTGCTCCTGCCTGCTTGGCTTTCTCACCCTCTGTCCCTCTTCTCACGTTTCTCCAGCAATTGTGCATAGAGAGATCAGTGTGCCAGTAGGCCCTTATTTCTTTTTAGAGTTTTACTGGTCCTGTATTTTTTTTTTTTTAAGATTGTATTTCTTTATTTGGGGAGAAAGACCGAGAGAGAGAGCACAAGCTGGGGGAAGGAGCAGAGGCAGAGGCGGAAGCAGACTCCTTGCTGAGCAGAGAGCCCCATGCAGGACTCAGTCCTAGGACCCTGGGATCACGACCCAAACCAAAGGCAGACCTTTGACTGAGCCACCCAGGCACCCCTGGTCCCATGTTTTGACTAGCCCGCCACTTCTTTGTCCTCTTTCCCTCACCTGGTAGGCGGGGGCCAAACCAACAGCAAGAAAATGTTGGAGTAGCATTGCTATCATTTATGAACTCCTTTCGCCGGGGGTGGGGGGGGTCTCTCGGCTTCTTCCTTAGTGTCTCCTAGCATGGTACCCAGCTCACTGGGGAAAGGGTAGATGGATGGACAAACAGATGAATGAATGAATGAGTAAAGGAAGGAATGAAATTTGCTCACTGGATGGAGATGAATTTCAATGAGTCTCACGTGACAGCGACCCGGCAAAGTGAAGGCAGGTGTGGCCATTCCCTTCGAAGGTTCTCCTGAGGCCCCTGAACTTCCCGCTTTCTTGCTATCCTTGCCTCTCCTCTGTCTTCTTTGTCAGAGTCTCTTTCTGAATCCCAAATCCAAGATATCATTAAACTGCAGTCTACCCACCTCCCTCCCATCTTCATCAATTATCTTCTACTGAGCTTTTTACCCACCTTACATTTATTTGTGAGATTATTTGATTAATGTCTGTCATCTCCATTAGAAGTTCCACAAAAGGCAGGGCTCGGAGCCTCATGTGGCGCCTACAATGTCGTCTGTGCTCAGGACATATTGTATGAACACCTCCTGGAATCTTCTGAGCCCTGTGGAACCATGTGCAGTTCAAAAGCGCCCTCCACTCCCAACCATCACCCATTTCCACAGAGTCGCACCCGCTTCTCTGCCTTAGCCTTCCATCCAGCACTTCTTTATTATTGTTTCCATTCTCTCTGGAGACCCATTACCCATTTCCTCAGCTCCCCAGGAAAAGAGAGAGATTGGCTCGTTTTTCTTTTTTTTTCACTCCTCTCTAGAACCTTCCAGATGGTCCTGACACCATTCTTTGCCAAAACCACCTGACCCAAAGGCAAGGAGATTTTGCTGTCCTCCACTTCCCCCATTTGAGCACCTTGGCTAAAATCCTCCAGGCCCCTCCGGCATTCCTGGATGACTCCAAACTGTGGCTCAAAGTCCCCCCTTGCTTTCTACAACTCCCTTCTGCCACTGACTTTGTATGTGTATCCTTACTGCTTTTATTAGGCTGCATTGTATTCTATTTCTGTGTCTGTACCTCTTCTGAGACTGAGCACTGCCAAGAGCGGTTGTGGCGTATTTGTTGCCCTAGCACCTGGCACAGCATGAGGCACAGAGCAAATAGTCAGTGTCTGCTGGACAGAATGCAGTGGGTTCACCTTTAGGACTCGAGGGAGTCACCTCCACTTGGAGTTAAGACAGCAATACACTTAACAAACCCTAAACTTGGAACTTCTCGTCCTTGGACCCCTGCCTGGTGCTCTCAGTCCTGCAAAACCTAGCTTAGCCAAGAAGACTTTGAATGCCAGTAACAGAAATCTACTCATGCAAATGCAAATGTTACTAGAGAGAGGATTTGTGGAAACCCAAGAACTCAACCATCAGCCTTCAGGAAGCATGGGGTCAGGGCAGCCCAGAGCCTTGAGCAAAAGAGATGGGCCTCAACTGACCCTATGTTCTATCTTGAGTCTCCCTGACTCAGCTTGGCTCCCTCACAGGGCAGCTGTGGACCACTGAGATCTTGGCACCACCGTGTCCCCAGCTGTTCAATCACTAGGTGGCCCCATTCCAAAATCCAGGGAGAGGAAGCAGCGCTTAGATCCTCCTCTTGGGGAAGGTGTCCATTCCATTCCAATCAGTTGTGGCTGGAAAGCAGTAGGGAAGCTAAATCCTGTGGTCCTCGAGCTACTCCTTTCGATTGTTCTCTGCTGATCCGATCCAGCCATAAAAGAAGCCTGAGTGCTATTGACAAAGAGTCTCGCTGAGTGCCTGGCTAGTCCACTCTCACTGCAACCTCTTGCCTTTTCTTCCCTCCCACTTCCTTGAGCCACAGGCACCTACCTGCTTCTCAGTCCAACATGTGTCCTTGGTCGGGGGTTACTGTTGTCCTTCATCAGGCTGCCTGGGCATGTGCTGTAAATGAATGGGCTCAACAGAGGCTGCTGAAGACGCCAGGTGGTGCACCAGCTGGTTAGAATTAGCACCACAGGTGCTGGGTCTGGTAGACAGATCAGCGGAGAGGTGGGATGGGAGTGGGGCGCACAGTCCAAGGCTTCTTCCCCAAGCAGACAGGTTGAGCTGGAGGAATCAGAAAGGGAATCCCAAGGAGTGAGGCAGGTCAGGCAGCAAGTAGTGAGCCTGTAGGAAATCAGGCTTGCATCTCCCAAAAGAGCTCTGTCAAAGGTCTGTTACCCTCTTCAGGTTGGTGGAAGCCCATCCCCTTGGGTCTGCTTGGTGCATTTTCCCATGGACTCTGACCCTGCACATGGTTTCCTTTTCTAACATTGCTTCTTGGGCTCTCGGGATACTCCTTCCACTCACTGACATCCCTGAGTGAGCCATCTTGTTCTCTGGTTCCACGATTTCCATACCAGTCTTCTGATCTCAGTCCTCTCTCTCAAGAAGGTAGCATAGGGTGAGAGATTAGACTCTGGTGTGTGGCCTCTGTCAGCTGCTCTTCCTTTCCGAAGTCTCATGGTCTGTCTCGGAAGCCACGTCCCCTCCCCTCGTTCCAACACTCTGCTCTAGACAGATAATCTCCAGATCCCAATGCGGTTGGAGGTCTGGATTTTCACCTGCTTGTTGGGAGGCACTACTGCGCAGAGGAAGGAGCAGGGAGTCAGGAGGGGCAGATGGGGGTTTGCACTCTGTTCAGCACTCACAGCTGCAGCCTTCAGCAGCGCTCACAGACAGCCTTCATCCGAACACCTGCTCAGCCTCGCCCTCCTAAGTGGGTTCATAATACTTGCTTTTCTGGAGTTGAATAAGCTTTGCCGTATCTATTTTCCCCCAGGGCACCTATTCTACTTTAAAATGATAACTCTCTCCATGCTGTCCCCCAGCCAAAGGGCAAGTCAAGTCCTTGAGAGTAGAAGCCTTCTTGTCCACTACTGTGCCCCTACCCTAGCATACTCCTGACACAGGCTCAATAAGATTAGTTTTTCATTTACTTTTTTTCCTCCTATGTTCCTCTGACTTCTCAAAATCGACATGCACCCATCCAAACAACTAACCATTTCCTCGCTAGGCCTGACCATTAATTTAATAAATTAATTTAATAAACATTTGTTAAATGCCAATTATAAGTCCCAGCACAGCTGGGACAGACAAAAGATAGATGAGACGTGGTCTCATTTCTGGAGATGTTTACTCTCGACTGGGGGAGGGGGATGGATAATGACCCAGTATTTGTAATAACAGGAATGCAGACACTCCACAGGGAACCCCAAGCACAGAGAAGGAGCAACCTTTCTGACTGCGGGAGCTGGAGAAGGCTTCTCAGAGGAGGTGACAATTGACCTGGGTGGTTTCCAAAGAGTAGCAATTTTTCAGGCAGAGATTGCTCAAGAGAGAGGGAAGAGCACTATAAAGACATGAACTAACATGTTGCAAGCTTAGCTGGAATGGAGGGTTTGAGGGGAGAGAACGAATGGAGGGCTGAGACCCTTTCCCCACATTTTTTAAATGGAAAATTTCAGACATATATGGAAATAGACTAAATGGTATGAAATCCTCCTCCACATGCCCATATTACCCAACTTCAACAATTACCAATCCAATGGCCAGTCTTATTTGATTTCTGTCCCTACCCACAAACCCTCCATCCTATTATTTTGATGCATGTCCCAGACACAGAATCATTTCATTCATAAATACTTCAGCATTTTGAAAAGTTAAAGCATATCCCTTTTTTTCTCCTTTCTCCTTGTAGATGTCTCGTAGTATCCTCTAACAATGTGACTTGTTTGTTCACTCTTCAGCCCTGCTGTTTCTATGGCGACTGTTCCGTATCAGGATATACGGCGTTGACTCCCTCTTTTAGGAAGCTACTTAGTTTCCCTTTTGTGAATATACCACAATTAACCTCACTAGTCCCCCGCTGATGGGCATTTAGGTTGTTCCTGATCTCGTAATACCAAAACAAAGCTGGGAGAATGCCCTGGGACATACATCTTTGTCTGGGAGCATATCTACAGGTTAAATTCCTAGACGTGGAACTGCTAGGACCCGGTACACTTCAAATTCTGACAGGTGCTCCTTATTTGGCCCAAGAGGTGCTTTGAATGATATGACGAAGATGCTTTCTCTCTGTCATCTAGGCTTGTGGCATTATGGAGTCCTCTCTGCCTCTTCTCCATTTAATCAGTCTGATGTCCTACCAACTCAGCTCCTCCTCGTGTGTCCATCCTCCTCCCTTCACTCTTACTGCTGTGGTCCTGGCTCAGCCCGCATCCTTTCTCTCAAGGACAGCTGGAACTGCCAACTCAGTACGTATTCTAATCATGTGCCAGAGCAAACATCCTAAAACAGGAATGGAATCATTTTCCTGTTTGAACACCTCTGTTGCTGTCTTCCCAGGCACACTACTGAACACTCCAGCTCCTGAGCCTACCTTCCAGTGCTTTCCAGTTTGTCTCCAACTTCTCATTTCTAATATAGTTTAGGCTTCACGAAACTGGACTCTGGTGCCCTGCTTGGGCCCACGGCTCACCCTCTGCCTCCTTTCTCTGTTGTGAAAGTCTTGCTCATCTTCAGGGAAAACTCAAACCCTGTCTCCTCCACGAATCCACACAGTGTGGGACCACTAGTTTTGTACAGACTGACTTGGAGTCTAGATTCACTTCTTTTCTTTCTTTCTTTCTTTTTCTTTCTTTCTTTCTTTCTTTCTTTTTTTTTTTAATTTATTTGACAGAGTGTGAGACAGCTAGAGAGGGAACACAAGCAGGGGGAGTGGGTGAGGGAGAAGCAGACTCCCGATGAGCAGGAAGCCCAATGCGTTCCTCGAACCCAGGACCCTGGGATCATGATCTGAGACAATGGCAGATGCTTAATGACTAAGCCACCCAGGCATTTGCTGACTTGGATTCTAACCCCAACTCTGTCTCCTTTAATGTCTGGAGTCCTCTGCCCACCAGACGGATACATTTTCATTTGTAGATATGATCACCAGCCTTGGGCTTATGACTACCTTAATAGTTGGAGGCCTTAGTGATGCATGTTTCCGAAGATACCTAACAATTCCTCTTATTACTCTTAAAATGATTATAGCCGCTACCCCAAACCTCAGTCAAGAAAGTCACGCACCTTATCAATAATAGAAAGTTACTGCCATGGAGCACCTGGGTGGCTCAGTCCCTTAAGGGTCTGCCTTCAGCTCAGGTGATGATCCCAGGGTGCTGGGATCGAGCCCCATGTCAGGCTTTCTGCTCGGTCAGAGTCTGCATCTCTCTCTGCCCTTCCCCCTTTTCTCTCTCTCTCTCAAAGAAACAAATAAAATCTAAAAACAAACAAACAAACAAACAACAACAAAAAACTGTGGCCACAGCCAAAGTTGCCTGCCACCTTCCTGCGGGATATTCCAGAGATCAGTTTAAGTGATACTTGAGAATCATAGGTTCATGGCCTGGAGCAGACACAGCAGACCCAGAAGTCACTACCATAAATTTTTACCAGAACTATTAACAAAATAGCTGACTCCACCGCCAGAGCCATCAAAGACCAGCAAAGCGCCTGAGGCGCCCTAGCTCAGGTGGTCCTCAACAACAGTAATCAGGGCTGTCTTTGGGCAGGGGCGCTGGGGCTGGGGATGTCACTTAATCTGAGACTCAGATTTTTCATCCGCTAAATAAAAACAAAAATACCAACCTTGCAGGATTGTTGTGAGGATTAGGGATAATGGGCATATAGTAGGCGCTCAATAAAAAGTAATTTTCATTATTTCTGTGGTCACTATGACCGCCGCACCGCACTGGACTGGAGCACTGGCTGTATCTGCTTTTTGCACGGCTGGGGGTGGGCAAGTGTCTCGAGCACTAGACTGCAAGCTCGCTGTAGGCAGGGCTCCTGAATCACCCCGCCTCCCCCAGCGCCTGGCAAAGAGCCTGCAAATAAGCAGAGAAAGAGACTAAGGCAAACATGGGGAAAAGATGCGCAGACCGAAAGAGGGTGAGCGCCCAGGACAGCTGCTGGAAGACCTGTTTCCGCTGGAATCTCGACAGGCCGGCTCAGCCCGCGGAGCCCGCGCTGGAGGCGGGGCCTGGGTCTAGGGGCGGGGCTTGACGAGGACCCCGCCCCGGTCCGTCTGCGAATGCGCTCCGCAGGCGCAGGCCGCGCGCATCCCCAACCCGGAGCTGCCTGCGGGTCCTTTCGCTGCTCGGCGGGTCCGGGCGCGGGCGCCGAGATGCGCCCCCTGCTCGGCCTCCTGCTGGTCTTCGTCGGCTGCACCTTCGCCCTGTACTTGCTGTCGACGCGACTGCCCCGCGGGCGGCCCCTGGGTTCCGGCGAGGACACCGCAGGCAGGTGCGTGGCGGGGGCCGAGGATCGGGTCGGGAGAAGGGAGCCAGGTCCGAGGAGGGGGTCCGGGAGGCGGGAGGTTCTGTTCTGGGAGCGGAGGAGTCGGGGGCGGGGGGCCGGTTCCGGACTGGGGGTCGCGGTCTGGGTTCCCGGCCGCGTCCGTCTGGTGTCGGGCGGGCGGGGTGGATGGGACTGGGGACCCCGGCTGAAGGTGCGGGCTGCGCGGTGTGCGGTTCGGGCGCGGGATCCGTGGCTTTGCTCCCAGGGCGGTGATTTGCTGAGGGAGACGCGGCGTAGTCTCCCGGCGGCGCCCGTTCCCGCGCCTCTGTGGGCGCGTCGGCGTCGCCGCGGGAGCCGTGTGCCCGCCGCCTTCCCGGCCGGCCCTAACCCTCCCCTTGCTCCTATGTGGACCCGCAGCCCGCTCTCCGTGGCTGCTGTCAGCCTCCCTGCTTCGTCCTCCCCTCCCCATCTCACTTCGTCCGCTCTGTCCTTGGGACTTGCAGTGGGACTTGCAGGCATTCGGTCTTCAAAAGTGTTGCATGGACAACTTTAAATTACTCACGAATTAATGATCAGGTCCGCCCGTCTTCCTGGCTGTCTCTACTTTTCGCCTTCTCATGACCGACTGGGTGGGCCAGGAGGCGGCACCGCCGGGCTGATTTCCCCAGGAGTGTTGCACACTGTTTATGGAAGTGTGCCTGACCCAGCCTTGCTTTGGCAAGGATGTTCCTGATACTTGAATATGAGGATAACTTTTCAGTTACAGTATTCTTTTGCCCTGGTGGAGAAAGCTCTCCTGTGGGTGTCAGACATACTAAGAGAAACATTCTGATGACAAGTGTAAGGGTTTGCTCGTAATTGATCGTTCATGGATTCTGGGGTTACTCTGATGTCAGAGGCAAGGTGGCCTTTACACTGTAACCCTTGTACAGGGTTCAGAATGCACTAAGGGCCAGGTAAAGAGAGGGGTGAAAAGGCAGGGCTGGTTTCAAGCCTGACCTGTTATCATGGAGCTTATGTTTATGGTACAGAACAGATACACCTTCCCAGAGAATCTTTAATTGGCGTGTTAGTGACTGATAAAACAACATCTTACCTAGTAACTGGGGAGCACTGTGAAGTTTCAGTTGTCCTTGGCCTGAAGCTTGTGGGGGAGGGGGCATTCCACGAATGGAAAGCAATTTAGGACGGTTAGTTCTTGCCTGAAAGCGAATCTGTTTAAGAATAGATCATAAAGTCTGAGAGCAAAAGGGCACTTACCACTCATTTTTCCTGTGAGAGGACTGAGGCCCAGGGACTAGCCCGAGATCCCACTGCTGGATAGCAGCAAAGCTGAGATGTTAACCCACGTCTCGAGTCCCAAACTAGGGCCCTTCTGTCTCCCTCTGCTGTGTGGTGTCCCTTTACCTGTCACCCTGGGCTCCCACTATGTCTGTATTCCCAGCTAACTAGATGATGGGCACATTCATAAACTTGCTTTGGAATGAAGACACCAGTGACTTTCCCAGGTAGTATATTGATCTGGACTCACGTTTCCATGCACTTTTCCAAATCCCTAGGTCACTGTGGTTCCCCTCAGACCTGGCGGAGCTGCGGGAGCTCTCCGAGGTCCTTCGAGAATACCGGAAGGAGCACCAGACCTACGTGTTCCTGCTGTTCTGCAGCGCCTACCTCTACAAGCAGGGCTTTGCCATCCCTGGCTCCAGCTTCCTGGTCAGTGCCCTGCCCTCCTGTGCCCGCCGGGAAACCACCTTCTGTCTTTGCAGAGGGGCCCTTAGGCTGCCAATCGCACAGTCCAAAGGAAGACGGGCACCATGTGCTGACAGCCTCCCCTGGGTCAAACACTGTCCTAGTTGCTTTGCTGACCTTATTTAACTCTCCTAGCAGCCTTAGCGTGTGGGCACCATTATCACATTTTATAGATAAGGAAGCAGTGCACTGGGAAGTGACTGTCCGAGGTGATAAGATGAGGAGGGTTGGGGCTGGGGTCTGAACCCATGTCTGCCTGGCTCCAAGGGCTTCCTGGACAGGCTGTGTGCTGTCCCAGAGAGACTCGCACAATCCCGGCTGGGTCGGCTGTTCCTCCGCAGAGCTTCCATAACGGTTTGCATTTCAGCACTGTTTTCTGTTACTTTTTGAAAATCCGTGTCCTCCTTTCATCTTTGGGCTCTTTGAAAACCAGGCCCATTCCTGATTCTTGGCTTGGTGTTTCTTTGCACGGCTTAGGGAAGCGCCTTCACAGATGTTTGATGAACAGATGCATGTTGTTGATGGTGACGTGAGGCTGGAGGGGCTGGGGAAACCTCCCCATTGTGGGGAGGATAAGCCCTTCTGACGTCCCAGGCATCCCCCCGCCCCCGCCCCCCGCCACTGCCCTTGGAGCCATGGTCCTGGGCCCGGGCACGCGCTCTTGCTGCAGGCTGCTTCTCTTCCGTTGTCGCTTGAGGTTCTGCAGAAGAACCTTCCTGCCCTCCCTGCAGCATTTTCAGCTGTCTCATATAAATGTGTGTCTATTTTAGGGCTTGGGTGGGTTTGAATCTCAGCTGCATAACCACGGGGAACCCCTTTAACTTCTCCAGCCTTGTTTCCTTGCCTGGAGAACGGGGCCCCTCCTACACATTGTTGTGTGGAGGAGTAAATGAAACTGTATGAGAGCAGCTGGGTCGGTGACAGTGCCTGGCACACAGTGACCCTCAGTGCTTATTGCATGACTAAGTGACTGAGCCGGAGACCCTGAAAGCTTCCTTCCGTCCTGCTTTTTTCTTCTACATTGGCATCTTTTCTCTACTCCAAATTCGGGCTGGATGCCTATAAGCCGTCTGTTTGTGGGAAATGGGAAGAAAAGCAAACGTGTCCATGTCAAGACAGACAGGGAGGTGTGTGGTGCTTGAGGTCAGGGACTGACTGCTTGGGGGTGCCTCTGGAGCTGCCTTCCCTCTTCTTCTTCTTCTTTTTTTTTTTTTTTTTAAAGCATGCTCCATGCCCAAACATGGGGCTTGAACTTACAACCCTGAGATCAAGAGTCAGAGGCTATACCTACTGAGCCAGCCAGGTGCCCCCTCTGCCTCTCTTCTTGAGCTGATCCCTCTTCAGGGCAGAGTCAGATGCTACCTGGGAGTGATCCTGTCTCTGCCTAGTGTGAGCTTGGGCATGATACTTAAACCTCCCCCTGGAGAGTGGCGTAAGGATGGCATATGACACAGGGTCATAGTAAGGGTGGCATAAGACGTGTAGTTCAGCCCTTCATGTGTAGTAGTGCTCATCAGACCCCCACCTTCTTTTTTTTTTTCTTTTTATTAACATATAATTTCTTATTTGCTTCAGGGGTACAGGTCTGTGAATCATCAGTCTTATATATTTCACAGCACTCACCAAAGCATATACCTTCCCCAGTGTCCATCACCCAGCCACCCTGTCCCTCCCACCCCCCACCCCTCCAGCAGCCCTCACTTTGTTTACTGAGATTAAGAGTCTCTTATGGTTTGTCTCCCTCCCCGGTCCCATCTTGTTTAATTATTTTTTCCCCTCCCTTCCCCCCAAGAACCCCGCCCTGCCTCTCAAATTCCTCCTATCAGAGAGATCATATGATAATTGACTTTCTCTGATTGACCTGTTTCACTCAGCATAATACCCTCTAGGTCCATCCACATCATTGCATATGGCAAGATTTCAGTTTTTTGATGACTGCATAGTGTTCCATTGTATATATATACCACATCTTTATCCATTCGTCTGTTGATGGACATCTAGGTTCTTCCCATAGTTTGGCTATTGTGGACATTGCTGCTATAAACATTTGAGTGCACGTGCCCCTTCGGATCACTTACATTTGTTTCTTTAGGGTAAATATCCAGTAGTGCCATTGCTGGGCCATAGCGTAGCTCTATTTTCAACTTTTTGAGGAACCTCCATACTGTTTTCCAGAGTGGCTGCCCCAGCAGGCATTCCTTGCCAACAATGTAGGAGGGTTCCCCTTTCCCCATATCCTCGCCAACATCTGTCATTTCCTGACTTGTTAATTTTAGCCATTCTGACTGGTGTGAGGTGGTATCTCATTGTGGTTTTGATTTGTATTTCCCTGATGATGAGTGATGTTGAGGACCTTTTCATGTCAGACCCCCCACCTTCTCACTTGGAAGTTCCCCTTTTACTTTCTCTCTTGGATCCCATGTTTGGCAGGGTGACATCTACCAGCTAAACTGTATTTAGGATGTATTCGTTCACTTTTCATTTTCCTTAATCTAAGACTTTTTTGAGTGTCAGCTAGAGCTCCAGTCAACATGGAACCCCCAGCATTCTCTGCCACACAGATGTAATTCCAACAAAAAGCAAAGAAAGAGGACGTTTTATATAGCCTGGGTGGTCTTCCTGAAGGAAAATTCACGGTTTACATTAATCTAAAATGGTAACAATAACGTGTGAGTTGCATTTCTCCCTTCTTGGAGCACTAGTGATTGTAGGACCTCCCACCGCCCATGCAGCAGGCGGGGGGTGGGAGGGTCTATATACACATGTTGTCCCAGAGAATGTTCTCCTGCCTTCTGAAGTGTTCATCCTCATCCCTGTTGGGAAGGTGAAGAGACCAAGGCCAGGGGTGCAGTTCCCAGCCCTGTCATCACTTTTCATTCATCACTACAGAATGGGAGTTGGGTTTTGGTTGGGAAAATCACTGGAAGAGGAAGGAACCTGGGGCTCCAGTACAAGGTGGCTGGTAGCCACCAGATGTTCTAAGGGCTGAGGTGTTTTTTCTATTTTCACAGAACATTTTAGCAGGTGCTTTGTTCGGACCATGGCTGGGGCTTCTGCTGTGCTGTGTGTTGACGTCAGTGGGCGCCACGTGCTGCTACCTGCTCTCCAGTGTCTTTGGCAAACAGCTGGTGGTCTCCTACTTCCCTGATAAAGTGTCCCTGCTGCAGAGGAAGGTAAGGGGAGGGGCTGCGACTGAGTGCTGGGCCTCCGGTGAGGGTCCCCTCAGGGCCTTGAGGGGTTTGCAGGCAGGAATTTCCCACTGTGCCCCTCCGCCCTGCTTTGGAGCTCTTAGGGGTTCTTTTCGTTATGTTCATGAGGCACAGACCTGGGGTCAAACTCTAGCTTCATCATTACCCACTCTGTGACTTTGAGCAAGTTCCTGACTTCTCTGAGCCTCAGGTACTTCCATTTTAAAAATGAGGAAAACAGGGGTGCCTGGGTGGCTCAGTCAGTTGTGTCTGCCTTCAGCTTGGGTCCTGATCTCAGGGTCCTGAGATTCAGCCCCAGATCGGGCTCCCTGCTCAGCGGATAGTCTGCTTCTCTCTCTCTCTCTCTGCCACTCCCCTTCTTGTGTTCTCTTTCTCTCTCTTTCTGTCAAATAGAATAAATAAAATCTTAATTTTAAAAAAATGAGGAAAGAAGTCTCTGCTCTGGAGGGTTGTTGGAGAGTCAGGAACAGTATATGTGAAGTAGGGCGGCTGGGTGGCTCAGTGGCTTAAGCCTCTGCCCTTGGCTCAGGTCATGATCCCAGGGTCCTGGGATCGAGCCCCGCATCGGGTTCTCTGCTCAGCGGGGAGCCTGCTTCCTCCCTCCTCTCTCTGCCTGCCTCTCTGCCTGCTTGTGATCTCTGTCTGTCAAATAAATAAAATCTTAAAAAACAAAAAGAAAATATGTGAAGTACCTGGAGCAGTGCTGGGTGCTATCAGATTTTCAGTATCTGGAGATTCTTTCTGCTTCTTAATGGTCTTGTCTTTTTTGGCTACAGGTGGAGGAGAATAGAAACAGCCTGTTTTTTTTCTTACTGTTTCTGAGACTTTTCCCCATGACGCCAAACTGGTTCTTGAACCTCTCAGCTCCAATTCTGAACATCCCGATTGTGCATTTCTTCTTCTCTGTTCTGATCGGTAAGAAGCTGGTGGGGTGAGTCTGAGTCCTAGCGTTGCCATGCTGGGGGCCTGCTCTGGGTTACCAGCCACGTGGGCCCGTGCCTGCCTCTGAGAGCCCAGGTTGGTGAAGAACAGCGTCAAGCCTTGTGACCTCAAGTGATTAATCCTGATTGCAGATCTGCTCAGGGGTGAACAGAAAACCCTTAAGAATACTTTGGGAAAAGTAAGGATTGTTTAAGGTATTTAGTAAGGTATTTAGCGCATGTTGTGTGGTATAAGTAAGGTATTTAGCGCATGTTGTGTGGCCAACACAAGGCTGGGCACTGGGGTTCAAAGCATCACCTGTGGAAAACCAGTGACTTGGCCCTTGGCAAGGTCTCAGGAAATGCTGGTAGGAAAGCAGAGCTGGAGTGAGGGTGTGTGGGTGAAGAAAGGGCAGCAGCTGAGAGAGGAGCAGAGCAAAGGACTTCCTCTCTGGCCCTGGCCCCAGTTTTGATTCGGAGCTGCTTTGAGAAGATTAAATTTCCTTCTTGCCTTTCAACAATTGTCTGACCTTCAGCAAGCGACTCACCCTCCATGGGCCACTTGGCCAGGTGAGGGGCTGGGACAAGAGTGGTGTTTCTCAAAGTCTGGGCCTTGGATCCCCTTTATCAGCGTGGTAACGTGCTAATAGCCTACAGAAAACTGTGGTTTTCTCCACACTGGAAGTAAACCACCCTCTTTAAGCCAAAGACAAGGATTGCCTCTCTTAAACCTGCTTTAGAGCATGGAGAGATTGACTGACTACTCAGGGCTTCTAGGTCGAACATAACAAATTTGTGGTCGAGCAGTTGCTATTAATAGGAAACGCTTGAGAGAGAAATTGAGGTCTTAAATGGAAGCAAGATCGACCACAGCTTCTTCTGGTCATAGTAGCTTTCAGACAAAGTGCCTTGGTTCCTCAGCAGCCTGTAATTACCTAGGTGGCAGGAGGCTTGGAAAAACTCTGGAGACCAGTGTTCCAGTCCCCTCTCTGACAAGCTATGTGACCTTGAGTGCTCTGTGACCTGGAGGCATCGTCTACAGTAGGGGAGGAATGGCTTATCAGGGGGTCCCAAACCAGTTAGTCTCAGGAGTGGAGGTCAGGAGAAGCTGTTAGGATGCAGGTTCCTGGGATTTACTCCAGGAGCAGGTAACCAGAATGGGGGGTGAGGCCGGGAGCAAGGATGTGTTTTTACTGCTTCCCCAGGGGTTGCTATACAACCAGCCTGGCTGGCCACCAGTCAGACTTCTGGGGTCCAGTAGAATTGATGATCTCGTAGAGACAGTATAGAATGCAAAAGTAGTGCTATTTCTGAGAAACTTGTTTTTATCTTATGCATATTATAACTCTCATAAAGCTGGTGGCTCTCATTACATAGGCTGTTGAGTGCTCAGAACCCAGCTACACGGGTGAACCTTACGCTCTTTCCTACTAACCGTATCTCCTGATTTTAGTCTTCATTTATTTTGGGTTTCCTGTTAAAAATATTTTTATCCTATTGTAGTATATGCATTTTTTGTAAATCATTTCAAGTCTTTTTGTTAAGGCAGTTTATGGGAAGTGAGGAAAGGGGGGAGGGGTGAAGAAGGGAAAGAACTAATGTGCTTAGGGTCAGGAGTTGGGCAAAAAAGATCTGGAGTCACGGATGTGAATTCCTGGGGACATTTCTGAAGGGTTATTGGTTTTCATTTTGCTGCCCCTGGTAACAGGTTCTTCCCCTTTCTTCCAGGTTTGGTCCCGTACAATTTTATCTGTGTGCAGACAGGCTCCATCCTGTCTACTCTTACCTCCCTGGATGCTCTTTTCTCCTGGCAAACGGTCTTCAAGCTTTTGGCCATTGCCCTGGTGGCCTTAGTTCCTGGAACCCTCATTAAAAAATTTAGTCAGAAGGACCTGCATTTGAATGAAATAAGCAACGCCAATCATCTAACTAGTAGAAAGGACACGTGATCTGGGTTTTTTGTTTGCCACGTCCTTGGACTCTGTTGCTCCTTTGTGTAATGGTGTGGTCCTCTGCAGCCCCTCACTGTTTTTAGTTACCCTCAACAGGTGACACTTGGACACTGTTCATCTCTGTGCAGTGTTTTCCTAAAGAACTTTCTGTGCTCTAGAAGGGGAATTGTGTCAGCCTAGCAGGACACTCTGTGAAACGGATGGCCTTCTAGAAAATCCTGTTTATGTTCTATTGAATAACAAGGAACTCAGGGTGGTCTGTTGTATTTGCCTCTTGCCAAGCCCTGAGCTGCCTTAGGAGAAGATGCTGATTGTCCTTGTCCAGAGCACCTCTTTTCCAGCCAGTTGTGACAGGTGTTCTCTGGGTAAGTCCCTAGTGGGTGTCCTTGGTGTAAATGATGACATTACCCTTCATCTTGTTAGTCTCTTGAAGAGTGTCCTGTGCTACTTTTTTGCTGATGACCTACCTCTTCCATAAAACAAGGGAAACAAGCTGATGTACCGCGCAGAGCTTGCTCGCACAGCTCAAATGCACAGTGGTCTCCGTGATGCTCTTCGTGTCCAGATGCACTGACGTTACCGTATATGTCAGACCTCTTAGTTGCATGTTCTGATAATTAAGCCGATTGCAAATTATTAAATATGAATGCAGCAAACTCTATGTTATGGTATGTTCTGGAGAAATTCTTACCTGTCTGAAAGGGGCAGCATCCTTGGCTCACTTGAACCAAATGACTATCAGTACATTTTCTAATCTGGCCTTTCTGTGTGGGAATCCTTTCTCTATCCTCCTGCTAGGAGAATGGATTCAGTACACTCGGCTATCAGCCAGTGTGCCCTCTGTATTTTTTTCATGTTGTCATTTGTTGAGAATAACTGAGGAATATTTTGATTTTTTAATCCAAAGAGGAAAACTTGGTTTTAGATTACTTTGTTGTGTTATATTTTAATGATCTGTAGCTGTCATTGCCTCTTGCACCTTGAACAGGCACAGGCCTGGGTTCATGCTGCCAGGAACACAAAGACCTCAGCACCTGAACTGACCAGCTCTCTGGGATCACGGACCCTACGGGAGTAACTCCTATTTCTTACCAACGGAACTGTTGCCTTTGGGTGTCAGCTGCTGGGTTTCCATCTGGCTCAGCCGGTCTTGCCAAGGCTTTCACCTGGGCCACTGTTGTACATGCATCCTTGAGAATGCTCCTGTTCCGTAGTAAGCATGAATTCCCAAGCACTGCTTTTGGGACATGGTATAATCCTAAAAAACACCACAAGGACTTCATTTTTGAAGTTGTGTTGCTTTAAAGAAAGCTTGGTAACAAGTGGGGTGAGGAGAAGGCTTTGTGAAATCTGTGGCTTTGTGTGTTCTGGAGGAGGGGGAGGGAAGGGGGAAACCAGTGTTTTCTACACTATTGCAAGTACATGTCCTTCACCCTTCACAGGATCCTTGTGTTTGTCTTTCTCTTCCCCCATGATTTTGCTACAATGTGCCTTACCAGTTGTGAGTTTACAGGTAAAGCAGTTTCCCAAATAAATGGATATAAATGTTCTGTGTGGTGTGTGGTGGACATGCTGCTAACTTTTCATTCCCCCTGCCAGTGGGAGTTAGGATTGGCTGAAAAGTGGATAACCCAAAATGGTGTTTTAGCTTTCTGCTCTCAGGAGGCATCTTACCACGATGACTCTTTGGACGCCAGATTTTTGTTTTCCTCTGTTTCTTCTCTACACCCACTTTATAGTGGGGTCACTAATAACATAGGAGGAACTACAAGATGGACGGCAGCAGGGAAGCTGTGGGAAGGCAGGAAGCTCTTGTCCAGACTGACAAAACAATCAAGGAGAGACCATGAGCAAAGAAAACAATGGCTTCCCTTCCTTCTATGGGTGTATCTGAAACAACAGAGCCACAGAAACCAGCTTCTCCACACCTGCCTTTCCTGGCCGCAGGACACCCTGCCTGCTGAGTCTTCCCTTCCCTAAAGCTCTGACAAGTGCCTTGATGTGAAGGCAGCTTTCAGGACACACACAGCACCTTAGGAAAAGACACAACCAGGAAAGAGTGAAGCACACTTTTTGTTTAATTCCATGCATTGGTTTGCTTCGCTCATTGCTCTTGTTCCCCTCACCATACAATCGCTCAGTACAGATGGAGCTGGCATCAGAAACCAAAGGAAGTGGGGGACTGATGGGGCTGGAGACCCAGAGGAGACATGACGAAGCTCATTTTGAGACTTTGCCACAGAAAAGAATTTGCTCCAAATTGATAGGAACTCCAATTACTGCAATCAAGAATCCAAGTGGGTCTTCTGACTTCTGGAATCTGAGGAGAAGTGGAGAGCCACCTGGGTAATATGGTCCCTGAGGGACATCTTCCTAAGAGCTTGCACATTCTGACTGGGGGGCTCTCTGTGGAGAACCACTGGAGGACCCCTTCTGCCAGGTCACTGGCAGGTCCTGGGGCCTGGGGCCAGGAGCTGGTGTTCCCCTGAGTGCTGTGAAGTGGCTCCAGAGAGTAAGCCTGGCATTCTGCTGGAAGTTTCCTTACAGCAGCCTTGCATCCAAGTGGGGGCCTGTCTCTGTGAAATCCTGCCACGATACCCTCATCATGTGACAGTTAAAAGCCTCACCCCAACTCCTTTGAGGTAACCCTGTTTCTCAAAGCAGTGCTTTGAGAGCTCCCCTCTTCTGCCATTTGTCCCTGAGAAGTGTTCCAGGTTCCAGAAGAGTCTTCCACTTGGCAACCTTGTTCATTCCAGTTTGACTAGGTGCTTGCAGTATTGGTTGTACCATGCAAACGAGCCAACTAATGTAATTCTTACGTGCTAGTCTATGAGGTTGGTAACATTAGTGCTGGGGTATACAAGGGTGCTTATTCTATGAAATCAGCGAAGAAGAAAAATCTTGCTGCCTGGAAAGGCACTAAATTCATACTGACAGTACAAGTCAAAGTCTTAAAAAGTATCACATTGTTTTGGTACATTAGCCTCATGGAGCCTAACAAAGAAGCAAATAACTGGGACTTAACATACTAACTTTGTTCGTAGAAGGGGAGGGAGGAATATGCTTATTGAACACAATGAAATGATATAAATGAAGAGACACTTTTGAATTCCATTCATCAGTGTTTGGAAATTCTTCAATTAGAATTATCCAAAAGGGCAGTGGGTGGAAGCAAGTGGCTTTTTTCCTGCCAGTGAGCCACAGGGTGGGCTCCAGAAGGAGGACACTGGTGTGATCCTGTCACTCTCCCTTCAGGGCTAACTCAAGATACCAAACCACCTTGAGAGAATTAATTATGAGCTTAGGATTGGGATGCCAAAACAGATCTCCCCTTACACACCAATTCCAGTCAGGTGGTGGTGGTTGTTCCCAGTGATCTGTTGGGAGAGGTTCTGAGGCTGGGTCCAGGCTCAGTAGGAAAGAAGATGGCGGTCAGTAAGTAACCTCAATCTTGGGCGTTTGGGGTGGAGGTGGTGGAGGGCAGTATGCAGTCCTATTTTGGTTTCTGGCTTAGTGGAAAAACAAAACAGCACACTGTACTGCAAAGCAGGTACTTGGATTCCAAATGTGTTCTATTCTGGAGAATTCAGTTCCAGGAAGTTCAAATGAGAACATTTTACGAAAAGGGGAAAAACTTGAGACAAAAGAGCATGGGGATAAAAAAGTAAAATATTTGATCAGTAAGGCTGCATTCACACAGAATGGATGTCAGTGTTTCACAGTAGGTAAGGGCATTTAAAATTGGGTTGGTACCAGGAAACTCCAATACCATCACATCTATTACTTGGGGTAAGAGGGAAAGTTAGCACAATGAGGCCCTGAAATGTCCAGTACTTTCTAAGCACTACTTTAAAAAAATCCTTAATTCTATAAGGATGATTTGTTGATGCTAAAGTTTTTAAATATCTGAAATTCTAGTAGGCTGTACCAAATCATCTTACCACAGAGCTAGCTAGCATCTTTACCCTTTTTGAGTAGGAACTCCCACTATCTTACAAACAGATCGAAACTTCAGTAAGGTCTATTACCATTTCAAAGAGGATGTTGGCTTGTCAGTCCCTCTGCTAAGCAATTTTAATAGTAATTGTTATCAGAGGACATGATCTAGAAATAGATAAAATCAAAACCAAATGTTCACCGGCAAGACAAATGAAAACTCATTATCTTGCAGTCAGTCAAAAACAGATGCTAAATGAGTGTGAACACTCATCCCAAGGGGGTTAACTTTTCAATCCCAACACTGAAGCTTGAAATCGGAGTCCTGAGGACTGAAGAATCAGCTCTTTGATTCCCCGAGCTCTGGATGCAGCAGTCTTCAGGTAACTGTGGAGTTGTTCTCAAAGAAACATACACCGATTCACAACGGTCCTGGTTAGCTCAAGGCAGGCAGTGAAGGGCCAGGCTACTCTAGAAAAGGCTTTTAACTTAGGCTATCAATACTGTTCTCTTCTGAAGCCTCTAGTCACTTCTACTAAAAATAAAAATAAAAATAAAAACGTTCAACGTGGAACTTTATTCAACTCTTGACAATACAATGAATGGCTAAAGATTCAACACTGCCTACTAGCCTAACATGCTCATAACAGTAAACCCAATAGGTAGATATGGCATTATCATGACAAGCAGTCAAGATGGGAATTCAAAAAAATATCAGAATTATGAGGTATCAGGTATGGGTTTTCTGGGAAGACCATCACTGAGAGGCCTAAGACAGAAGCTGACCCTCATGTTTCCCTTTTGCCACTAGAGGTGGGCAAGAACTGGACAAGCTGAAGCATGTTTCAAGTTGGAGAGAAGGAGGATATAGGCTTGTAGCTTCTCTGTTCCCAGAAGCGACGAAGCAGAGGGATTTACAGTACAGTGTGGTTGAAAGTCCAACGATGCAAACTACGGCCTTTCAAGGTACCTTTCCAGCCCTATCATCCTCTAAGCGACTAGGCCTCCTTCTAGAATTTCTCTTATCTTTTATGGGATGACATCACAGCTGGGCAATTTATGTCAGTGTCATGATATATATATATATATATATATATATATTTTTTTTTTTTTTTTTTTTTTTTTTGCCTCTTTTTAATGTTTCTTTGCTATTCCCAGCCAGGAGAAAAAAAAAAAAAAAAAGGTTCTGATGCTACAGGACCCAGCAGGAAGGAGATGACAAACTGCCAACCGCTCCCGACGCTGCCTAACCCACGGGCCCGGGAGGAAACTCCCTAGGCCGGTTCCTCCCAGGGCGCTAAATAATTCTCTTTTTGGCTTCTAAGGTAGTCCCATGATTTTATTTCTTATGAAACTTGAGAAAGTTTACAGCTTTTGAAGTCTTTGTCCATCCACTCAGTCACCTGCCCACCTGGGAGCTTTGAGGATCAAGTCAAAAACCACAGTGTATCCACTGGGCTCCAGTGCAGAACCCAGACCCTCAATGATTGTTGTTGCACAGAGAAAATGAGGGACTACAACTAAGGAGAGTACCAGGGAGCTCCCAAATGGCAGTTCCATTTTCATTCCTTCAAGGTCATAAAAAGCCATCATTATTCATGGTTAGCAATACACACAATCATTGTGCTACACCGTAAACCACACCTTCTGATCGACAGAAAATGAGAATGATAATTATAAAATAAAATAACAATGATAATAATGCCATAACTTAAGATTTTTCATGTAGTCCAGCTACAGAATTTATACAAAATGGAATAATTTAATGCAAACAATACTGCTCTCTGTATAAGTTAAACATTCTCCTTCATCCAAGCTAAGAGCTATAAATTATAGACACTAAATTTTAAATCAATGTCTCAACATAAAGTGTAAACAAATGGAGGGATCAAACAAGCAAAAGGAACTGCTCTAAATTCCCTCCGCCTTTCCTTTTTGGCTGATGCAATCAGTGACACCAAGGGGGGGCAATGGTTTCATCTGAGTTGGAAATAGTTTAATACCTGTATGTGTAAGTCTTTCCTAATGTCCAACATGATGCAGTACCAAAGCGTTGAGCCACGGTCTTTAGGTCTTGAGCCTAGAGAGGTTGTTTGACAGTAACCTTTCTTGGAGAAAGAGACGGAAACTAGGCCAACACCTGCTTCTATATAAAATTCTAGGTAAAAATTTCCTTGGAGCTGAGGTACCATCAAGTACCCTGGGGTACTTTTCAAAGCGCATGACCCCAAGCCAAGTAGAACCTCATGCCTTGGACAATGTCAGATCTTTCTAATTGCTGCTCAGCACAGGTTGTTCTTTCCAGAAATTTCCAAATCTAATTATTCCAAACTGCATTGATCCAGAGTACATTTTACAAGTTGCATTTAATGAAAATGCTGTTGTGGTGGGAAAGGGGTTGCCTTTTGCAAGATGCTTGTTTTGCCTTTATGCTGCTAGTGGTAGCCACGCACTAAAGCTTCCCGGATAGGATGAGTTAATAAATGAAAACAAGGGGGATGGTTTGGGGTTGGACACTGGACAGACTCACACACATGCTAGCTGCCTTCAAAGTGTGTTCTGTTTGAATCAATATGACTCTAGTAGACAAGCAACCGGGCTCCACAGAGGGGCAGTCTCATCTTCTGCTTGAAGCTCAACTGAGACACTGTGAGAATGTACTTCCATTAATTCCACATTTGCTTTTCAAATACTGTTGTAAATCTCCTCTCTCTCTTAAATCAGCACCCTCACCCTTCTTCCTAAAGGAAGTGGTCAACAGGTGGAAAGGAAATAGGCTACAAGAAAATGGCACTTGAGTCTGAAAAATCAACACAATGGTCAAGGTCACACATTGGTCAAGGTCATGATGATGAAGGCATTAAAAAGGGAAGTATTTGTCAAAGACAAGGTCTGATGCTATCTGTAAGTCTCACTACAAAATGCTGCTTCAAATTTTTCAAATGAAATCAGCTTCCACAGGTATAGTTGTCTTCTTCCTCCTGGAGGAAGCACATGCCCTCAACGACCTTGGATGTAAGTATCTGGTCACCAATCTTTTCTAGACAATTTCCATCACCCATGTGGACAAGCTGGTTGAACTTAATGTGGTCTGTTCACAAGTTACCTGGAATTGTTTTTCTTTTGTTTTTCTTTGTTTTCCAAAATAATATGTCTTGCTCTGGCTCTTCTTCAGTCACTTATGGCCAAAAGAACTGGTCCCCTGTTCAAGTAGCAATAATACCTCCTGGCCCCACAAATTCCCAAGGATGTTGTTCCTAAATTCCACTTCTTTCTTCCTTTATCTCTCACTCTCTCTCTCTCTTTTTTTTTTTTTTGCAAGAAATTATTGTCTCTCTCTATCATATATAGTTCACTCTTTACAGTACAAAGTGTTAAAATGTCAAACAAAAATAAATATCAATGTTACAGTAGCTAGAATATTCAATAAAATAGATCCCTGCCATTCTTGATTGAAATGTTCAGTGAGACTTAATTTCATTTGGATATTTTTTTTCCAGAGATTTGCGAAGTCTCATGTTCCTGTTATTGCAGCTCATTTCTAGGGGTAAGAAAGATGGGGCAGCTCTCTTCCCAGACAAAAAAGCAAGGAGAGAGGGGAAAGAGTCTGGAGGGGACGGGGGAAAGGATCTGAAATGCCAGTATAGTCATGAGATCTTCAGGATGGGTTTTCCTCCATTACCAAGTAGCAGAGCTGTAGTGTTTATTGGTCCTCACCGTGGCGTCAGAACACTCTCCATCGGAAGAGTCACAGTCCGAATCTTCAAACTGCATAGGATTCTGCAAAGTGGAGACAAAATAAAATCTCCATTCACTTGGGCAATTGCTTAGTAAATGCGTATTGGCCACCTCCCACGTGACAGGCACCGCTCTGGGTTGCTGGCTAAGATACATGAGGCCAGGTCCTGCCCTTGCAGGGCTCCTGGAGAAAGAAGACCTAGAAAGGTGATGACGGCCACGATGATGATGGCAATTACAGCAGGACCACCTCAGCCCCGCTTGCATAGTGTCGGCTGTGATCTGGGCACTCCTGCAAGTGCTTTATGTCCAGAAACCCACTTAATCCTCACAAGCACCCTAGGAGACCGATGCTGTCATCACTGCCCCTTGCAGACACCAACCCGGACCCACAGGTGAGCAGCTTGCCCAGCGTGGCAGTCAGTAGAGAACCCCAGCTGGGTGTGGCATCTGTTCAGATGCCCGGTGTACCCTCTCAGCCACTGTGCTAGCCCATCTTCCAAGACAGGGACTGGCCTGTGCTGTGCAGGACCTCAAGTGTCCCATGTGCAATGAAAGGGTCATCCAGAGGATGGTGGGGACACGGAGGAGCGAGACAAGGTCAGGAGGAGGTCATGTTTGACCTGACCTTAGAATGAAGGAGGCCTGTGCAATTTGATGTTTGTGCCTCATTTGGGAGCCTTGCCCTTATTTGGGGAGCTGTGTGGATCTCTGGATTCTACTTACTTCTTGGGGGCACCTGTCTTATCTCATATACTAAATGGTAACTGTAAAGGGCTCAGGGATACAGGCATGCTGTAAGCCCAAGAAGCTACAGTGATGAGAAGGGAGAAGCCCCACCTCATAGCCACGTTCCTCTGCACACAGCTTGCCCAGAGACATCTGTGTCTTCACGCGGCGCACAGCGCACTCCTTGTCAGAGAGCCCGTCGGAATGCGAGGATATCTCAATGGGGATCTCTGGTGTTTGCGACAGTAGGTCATCCAGCTTCTCCGCCAGGTGGCCTTCAAGCTTGTCTGCTAACTCATCAGGACTGTTGGAGTGGTCACTGGTATTTCCCTCCTCTCCATCAGACACAGAGAAATTCTCAGAGCTAAAGGTCGAATACGACTGGCAGCTGCTGATACAGCGATGGGGCCTAGAACCACAAAGAACCAGAGGACCTTAATCACATGCACAACTGCTGTTCTTCCCTCGCCTCTCCATCGTAGACTCGTAGCCTCGCCAAGAGGTCATCTAGGCTTCTCCCAACCCCCAAGGGAGATTCGAATACAGATAGATAGGCACTATTTAACTTTAAAGCAAAAGAGAAGGAAACCTGACTCTCCCTTTGCATTTGGTTTGTATGTTTCTGTAGCTAAACACTACATTACAGAGCTGCTGGCTACTGCTGGTCTTTGAAAACCTCAGCTGGTCTGACCCCAGTGTGCACACGCACACACGGTATGGAGCTGTCTTGCTTCTTGTGCACAGACATCCCAGATTCTTACAGGTAAGAGAGTCTTGGGAGATTCTTTGGTCTAACTCCTTTCTAGATCATAAAACTGGAGCCAGATAACGAAAGTGACTTGTTCCAGGCCACATCGCCAGAAAATGCAGAGCTGTGTCTTGGGCTGGGTCTACAAAGCTCATACCATGTCATTCCCTACCTCTTCCCTCACCCCAGTTGCAATGCCCATTGGGCATGGCAGCCCTGGAAGGCCAAGTGCCTTCACCCTGTCAGCTGACCCCCAGTGGAAATGAGCTTGGAAAGGAACATTCACTCCAAAGCTGGGGGCATTGCCTCATCAGTTAATGGCTCATTCCAGTGAACATGTGAGTTTAGCTCAGATGAGGCAAGATGGAGGTGGGGGGACAGGCAGGCGGAGCGAGGATTTGCCAAAATTTCATTTCTTTCCCCTTGTTTATAAGTAGACTAGTAAATAAGAATGCCGTTAGCTTACATTGGTTTCAAAACAAAACAAATAATAAAAAGAAGACTCCCTTTTTTCTTTGTCATTGTCTGATCTTTCTGTATCTCTTAGTACAAAGTGATTTTGATGGCTTATGATCTGAGGCTTGCCACTGACCAGGCCAGGTGATAGGCTGAGGTTGGGGGCCGGGGGTGGGCAGGAATCAAGGACACATGAAAAGAGCCCAGATGGGAAAGGGAAATTAAAGTAGGATTCACACAACATCTCAAGGCTGGTAACAGAAAGGGGATAGGGAGAAAAATGTTATCATATAAAAATAAAACCATGCAGTGAAGACATAAATATAATTTGAAGCTAACAAGAAAGGCAGGAAGCCATCAGGTGGGTCAAGCTCATGGTGCGTCTCAGGAACAAAGCTGGAAGTAATAAACTGGGAAGTCAGTAGTGTGAGTTCAGAGAATGAAGACGCTTTACTTGGATCCAATCTCACCGCATCGGAGAAACCAAGGAGACAATAAGGTAGCAACAGCAATGTGGCAAGAGTAGCTCAGGGAGTGAGAACGGATTTAATTTTGGGGCAGTGTGAGGACCTGGAATTCAATTTACCAAAGGAGTCCCTTGGTTTGCAGAGAATTCCTGTTTCTGGGCAGGTACACAAGCCTTCCTGGGGGTGGTTCTTAGAGCCCTATGCTTCAAGAACAGAGCATGTACTCGCAGAACAGGCTTTCTTGGAGGAAAACGAGCTTCCCTACTTCTACAAAAGACATCTCTTCTTCCTGAAGTAGGGGGATGTGGTCCTTCTTCAATTTAATCCTACCAGCAAAATTATTCTTCCTGGCTAGGCAGGAAGCGATTTTTAAGGCTGGGCTGAGTGATGACTCAATTTAATTAATTATACTTAATTTAAGGCATAATATCCAAAGCCATGGAGAGTGCTATGAACTGAAGTGTGTCCACCCCCAAGCCCAATTCATATGTTGAAGCCCTATCCCTAGTATGACCGAATCTGGACATAAACTCTTAGGAGGTAAATAAGGTCAAATGAGATCAAAAGGGTGGGGCCATAATCCCACGGGACTGTGACCTTAAAAGGGGAAGATCTCTACCCCCACTTCTGTACCCCCCTCTTTTCCATACTACCCCTCTCCCCCCAACCAGCCCTGTAAGGACACAGCAAGAAGGTTGCTGTCTGCAAGCTGGGAAGAGAGTCCTCACCAGGAACCCTATCTTGGACTTCCCAGTCTCAACAGTGAAAGATAAATTCCCATTATTGAAGCCATCCAGCCTGTGGTATTTTGCTATAGTAGCCAGAGAGACTAATATAGGGAGGTACACCAAAAACCAATCAAATTATCCACAAAACAGGAGGGTCATCTCTCATCTCCATTCTCAACTGTAACCTTGAATCCCTATTTATGCTCCTTATCTTGAAGTTCCTAAGAAATGAATTCTAATGAACTAGGATCTGCTATGCAAACTGAGTGGCCAAAACGTCACAATGGGAAAACAGGGATGATGAGTTCGAATCTCCCTACAGGGGAGTTGTTTGAAAGTGACCTGCCTGAACAGGAGGTATGGCAGACTCGGGATTTTCCCCATTACACTGAAAGCAGTACATGTGTTTGTTGGGTTTACCTCTGTCTTCGTGGAAATTCAACTTCACTATCTACTTCCCCTTCTTCCTCTTCTGAGGAGTCATCTCCACTCTGAGGAGAACAAGGAGAAAGAGTTTTATCTTAATCTGTGTCTCTCTTTCTCTCTCTCTCTTACACACACACACACACACACAACATTTGGTGTAAAATGTTTATAATCAAAAAGGCACTAAATAGCAGTTTGCTAAGTGTCATCTTTAAACATATATATTTTCAGGGGTGCCTGGGTAGCTCAGTTGGTTAAGCACCTGCCTTTGGCTCACGTCATGATCCCAGGATCCTGGGATTGAGCCCCGCATTGGGCTCCCTGCTCAGCAGGGAGTCTGCTTGAGATTCTCTCTCCCTCTCCCTCTGCCCCTCCCCCTGCTCGTACTTTCTCTCTCAAATAAATAAATAAAATCTTTTAAAAAAATAAACATATATTTTTTCACTCATTCATTCAGCAACCTTTCCTTGGTGTCCCTGAGGACAGGGTCTGTACTAGATGCTAGAAGACACACAGAACTGAGTAAATGGGAATTTTGCCCTCTAGTAGGTAAGGACTCCATGAGATTATCCAAGGTGAGTGATGGGGAGGGGAAACTAGAGAGAAGGTCTTGGATTTTGGGGGCAGTCTCTTGTAATCATTGTCATTCATGGTCCAGGCCCTGACCTAGGGACTCCACCAAGAAGTGATCTTTTGGTTCTTCAAAACCCAACAACTACCTTTTCCCTTCTATGTACCAATCACTTTTTCACTAATATTATAGTTACTATGCTCATTTGCACTACCAAGGCAGACATTATTTGAGTGTCAAACCATATCTTGTGTTTCTCCTTCCACCATGAATACAAAACAGGTGCACAGTGCCTTATGGAGTCAGCTTGTTGGTAAGGATAAGGGAGCTCTGGTTGGGACATCTGAGGCCTTGTGATTGCCAGGGCTCTGTGGTTGATCTAGAAAGGCTATGTAAGTGTCTTGTCTGAGAATTTGATCTTCCTTCAAAAGGAAGAGACCATCTCTCTTTGAGAACATAAGAAAAGCCACACTTAGCTCCATACCACTCGGCATCAGGGAAATACAAATCAAAACCACAGTGAGATACCACCTCACACCAGTCAGAATGGCTAAAATTAACAAGTCAGGAAATGGCAGATGCTGGCGAGGATGCAGGGAAAGGGGAACCCTCCTACACTTTGGTGCGAATGCAAGCTGGTGCAGCCACTCTGGAAAACAGTATGGCAGTTCCTCAAAAAGTTGAAAATAGAGCTACCCTATGACCCAGCAATTGCACTACTGGGTATTTGCCCTAAAGATACAAATGTAGTGATCTGAAGGGGTACATGCAATGTGGGCACACACAATGGAATACTATGCAGCCAACAAAAGAAATTTGCAATGACATGGATGGAACTAGAGCAAAATAAGTTAATCAGAGAAAGACAATTATCAGATGATCTCGCTGATATGAGGAATTTGAGAGGCAGGGCGGGGGGTCTTGGGGGTGGGAAGGAAAAAATGAAACAAGATGGGATCGGGAGGGAGACAAACCATAAGAGACTCTTAATCTCATGAAACAAACAGGGTTGCTGGGGGGAGAGGGTAGGGAGAAGGTGGTTGGGTTATGGACATTGGGGAGGGTATGTGCTATGGTGAGTGCTGTGAAGTGTGTAAGCCTGATGATTCACAGACCTGTACCCCTGGGGCAAATAATACATTATGTTAATAAATTCCACATCTTAAAAAGAAAAAAACAGCCACACTTAAAATAAACCATCCTTACCCACAGAATCATGACACACTGGATTACTCCCACCCATTGTGAGGTGGGTAACCGGGCCCAAGTAACAGTACCAAAGGTTGAGGATAATTTATTTTTAAAGTCAGTTTTAACATAACATCATTCTTATCCATTTGTATTCTGATATGCTTTTTTGAGTAGAGAGGACAGGCATGGGGTTATACTGCCAAGATGACATTAACCCGAAGCACCATGGAAGTGGATCTTGGTCAAAAGAAGCGGAACCACCCTGTGGGAGTACTGTTCCAATGAGGCCAAATGTAGAGGGAGTGCACTCCCTGGCCCCGCTGGCCCACAGAATTCATCAAAATGGCATCAGAATGGTTCAAAGGTATGTGTTATTTGGGAGTGGACTGGAGTGCTCCTAAAGGGCACAGGGTTTCTTTTTGGGATGATGAAAATATTCTAAAATTGGTGATGATTGCCTAACTGTGAATAAATGAACGAGGTAGTACATATAATGGGAGAACTTTATGGTACGTGAGTTATATCTCAAAGTTGTTACCCAAAAAATACGTGTTCCTGGCCATGTATTCCTGGCCAAAAATACATGCTCCATGTGGGGGAGCAGAATAACCCAAATTTACTGCCCAAACACAATTTTAATCTCTGGGAAGGCTTTGTCGGCAGCAGCACTGCATGGAGGGAAGAAATACAGTTCTGAGACAGTAGCTCTGAGCCTCAACTTCTGTTTAAACTGAAGTATAACTGAGGTACAGTATTGTATTAGTTTCAGATGTGTAGTGTAGAGATTCAACAATCATATATATTATGCTCTGCTTGCCAAAATAAATAGTTATCATCTGTCACCTTACAAAGTTATTATGTTATTGACTATATTCTCTATGCTTAACTCATCACCCCTTGTGAGTTATTTTGTAATTGGGAGGTGGAACCTCTTAATCTCCCTTACCTATTTCACCCATTATCCCCACCCCCCTCTCCTTTGGCAACCACTAATTTGTTCTCCATATTTTTGAACCTATTTCTGGGTTTTTGTGTTTGTTCCTTTGTTTTATTTTTTAGATTTCACATGTAAGTGATTGATATAGTATCTGTCTTTTTCTGTCTGACTTATTTTGCTTAGTATAATACCATATAGGTCCATCCACGTTGTCATGAATGGCAAGATTTCATTCTTTTTTTTTTTATGGCTGAGTATATCCCATTGTGTATATGTATGTATGTATGTACGTACGTACACACACACACACACACCCCCCACATCTTCTTTATTCATTCATCCATTGATGGATACTCAGGTTATTTCCATATCTTGGCCATTGTAAACAATACTGTAATAAACACAGGAGTACATGTATCTTTTCTAATTAGTTCTTTTGTTTTCTTTGGGCAAATACCCAGAAGTGAAATTACCGGATCACATGGTATTTCTATTTTTAATTTTTTGCAGAACCTCCATACTATTTTCCACAATGGCTGCGCCAGTTTGCATTCCCACCAACAGTGCACATGAGTTCCCTTTTCTCCACATCTTCTCCAACCTGTTATTTCTTGTCTTTTTGATTCTAGCCATTCTGACAGGTATGTCAACTTCTTTTAAATGTCTAGTTGACTGAAACATACTCATTTACATTTTAGACCCTTTTATTCCGTCAACTGCACTCCTGATGAATGCTGACGAGATGAGGCAATGCTGAGAACTGAGTGGGTGTTTGCACTGTGCTAAACACTTTTCATATATAATCTTATTTTTAACTCATTAGCAAGATGAGCTAACATTTTTGGAAGATTGTTATGTTCTCAGTCCTGTTCTAAGTGCTTTATATGTATTAACTCACTTAATCTTCACATCAACCAATGAGGCAGAGCCCACTCTGCTCCCCATTTATAGTTCACCAATAGTGAACTATTGGTTCTTAGAACCAATAGAGTTCTAAGTGGAAGAGCTCTGCTTTGAACTGAGATCTCTCTGGCTCCCAGGTTCATGCTCTTAACCACTATGGTACACCGCCTCCAAGCTAATAAAACCTAGGCAGCCAGTGGGTGAGAAGAAGAGGAGGAACAGGTTTTAGTGATGGAGGCCTCACTGGGTCATGATGGTTACTAATAAAGGTAGGGTTTTCCAAGATATATTGTTTTTTTAAAATATTTTATTTTTCTTGAGGCTCCACACCCAACATGGGGCTTGAACTCACGACCCCAAGCTTGAGAGTCTACCAACAGAGCCAGCCAGGCACCCATCCAAAATATATTGTGAAGAAAGCTAGTTCCATGGGATATTAATAGATACTATTTTTAAAGCCATTATGGCCAAATAGGTGAGGGAAACGCTGGATGAAACAAAGAATCGTATGACTTTTTAAAGCCTAGGATTTGTAGATGTTCATTAGGAATCTCTAAGAGGAGAGAGAGAATACTGTTTCTCAAACTTGTTTTATAACGGGATCCTTGCTTCTTGCAACATCCATCAGGACTACACTAGGATAGTTTTAGTTTTGATTATATATCCCTAGCTACATTTGAATCAGTCCTCTGGTTCCATAGTTGCCAAAGCACAGTCTCTAGTCCATCACTTAAGCAGTGTGGCGAGAGAGCATTTAAAGTCAAAGAAACCTCTGTTTATGCTTCTGTCATCTCTTCCTTTTACAAAACGGACACATGATGTAGGCTTTCTAATGTGTACAACATGACGGGCTGTCATTACAGCTTACCTTTTGCAGGGGCCTTGTGTTTCGAGGTAGCACTGGGGGGGTGACGTGGTGAGGGATGCCAAGGGATGACGCAGACCTGCAGCCTTTGAATTCCCTTTCTCCCATTTTCTCGGAACCTTGGGCCTCTTCCAAGAGGGGATTGTGTGCTGGTGACTTGAAAAGGTCGGGGCCCCTCCCCACTGGCTCGGCAGAGGGTATGTCCAAGGACCCACACTGTTCTGGCCTGCACTGGAGGCAGGGGTCGTAAGGGTCAGCCTGACAACAGCCCCAGGGTCCAGCTGGGCCTGCATCAGGCTCAGAGCTTCTCCAGCAGTCCGCTGCCATGGCCGTGGAGATGAGGTCAGGGCTGGAACCGGGCATCTGTCTCTGAGCATGGTTGCTGAGTGGGCTCCGCAGGGCCGCTGCTGGGCCAAAATACCTCAGGTTGTTGGCGCAGGTGGCAATGTCCTGTCCGTGCATACTGAGTCTGGGATGGTGACTCTGGGACACGGCAGGGGGGGCTTGCTGGTACTGCTGCTGCAGAGGATGGTGGTGATGGGGAGAAGGGTACTGGGACTGAGTGTGGTGTAGGTCAGTGGGATGGGGTGAACTGTCCTGGGCTGGCTGGTTTTTCAAGATCCCTGCGAAATCACTGTGGCTGCCTCTGCTGTTCCCTCGGCGGTGGCGTGGCTTGCTACGATAGCGGCTCTTGCTGCTTGAGGTGGACGTTTTGGGACTTCCGGACAAAGGGGATGCAGCGGGAGCCACCTCCGTACTGGGGATACCTTCAGATCTCAACAGATCTGGCCTGGGAGGAAAGACAAGTTTTCGTTGTCAACATCTGGAAACACATTCAAGTTTGGGGAAATGCAATGCAGACCTGAAAGTACACACACCCTTTGAAACAGCAGTCACATGTTCAGGGATTTATCCAACGGAGGTAATAGATGTGCACGCAGATCTATGTTTGAAGATGCTGTGTTATATTCTACAGTTTAAAATAGCAGAAAATTAGAAACAACCTCGATGTCCACCTATAGAGGATCTCCTTCATTCCTTCTGGATTTTATTCTGTGCCTCCCTAGCTGAGGTACCCAATCCCCTTTAAGTTCTAATTCTACCCTACAGGTTTCATGATCTCTTCCGCATAACCACGGCTATCAGCCTGGAGCCAACATGCCAAGGCAGAGGCAAGGGTTTGCCCACCATCAGAAATCTGTCTGATGATGGATCTAGATAGATCCCACAGCAGATCACAAATCACAGAGGTCTGGCACAAGAGAAGGAAACCTCAGGTTAGTGAGGTGGGAGGCTAAAATCAGGGACTTTGGTCAAGACATGGTCTCCCAGAGGTCTGGGACTATGTCCATCCATCTATGTATGGGAAGGACACTAGCAGGGAGCCTTGCTCTCTCTCAGTATTCAAACATGTTTAAGGAAGGGGGCATAGGGGGTGGGGATTGAGGAAGGGGAAATAGTACAGAGCCTAGGAGGTTGGACAGAGCCAGCAAGAGAAGGGCTTGAGAGGAGCGGCCTGGCGTGGTGCTGGCTCCTCTCCTAATCTGTTGTTGAGTGCTCACTGGGCTGGTCATGCAGCTTGTGTGCAAGAGCAAGCCAGGGCTTGAAGGTACATGTCACACGCACTGATTTCATGGTGCACAGGTAAACAATAAACGGTTTCTGAACTGATGGACTGATGGGCAGAGACTTGAGGATACCAGAGAGCACCATTACTTCCCTCCTTCTTAGGGACTAGACACAAATCATCAGATTACAGTGCTGAAGGACCCAAACTTTATTTTAACAACAGAATCCTTTTCTCGAGAAACTCGGTATATAAAATAGATATAGTAACAGAAGAGACTAGTGGTTGCCAGAGGTGGGGGATGGGGGAATGGGTAAAATGGAGGAAGAGGGTCAAAAGGTACAAACTTCCAGTTATAAACCACGTAAGACCTGGGATATAATGTATGGCATGGAGGCTATAGGTAATGATACAACTGACCCTTGGATAATGTGCACAGTCAAAAATCCAGGTGTAACTTTTGACTCCAAAAAAGCTTAAAAATAGCCTACCATTGACCAGCTACCTTACTGATAACATAAACAGTTGATTAATACATATTTTGTATGTGATATGTATTACAGACTATATTCTTAAAGTAAGCTAGAGAAAAGAAAATGTTAAGAAAATCATAAGAGATTTTATAAGTTACCCACTGAATAAATGTTTTAAACCGTTAAAATTAAAATTTAGATTCTAACAAGTAAAAAAAAAAAAGAAAATCATAAGAGAAAATACACTTATAGTACTGTACTCAAAAGATTCACATACAAGTGGACCTATGCAGTTCAAACCCTCATGGTTTGAGTTAGCTGTACTGTATCGTATATCTGAAAGTCTCTAAGAGATCTTGAAAGTTCTTATCACAAGAAGAAAAAAATATAGCTACTTGTGGTGATGAATGGATGTTAACTAGATTTAGTGTGGCAATTATTTCATAATATATATGTATATTGAATTGTTGTGTTGTACACTCGAAACTAATGTAATGTTATATGTCAATTACACTGCAAACTACCCTCTTCCACCCCAGATACAATGGGACATTTGTGGGAGGGGAACAAATCCCCTCCCCCCGGGCGCCCCCTCCTCTTCCCCTCTACTTCCTCAGTAATCCCTGACATCTGTGCAAGCCCTAGGGTGTCCCAGACCTTGCCTGAAAACCGCAGATACAGTCCCACCTCTACCTTATGTGATGAGGAAACTGAAACCCAAAGTGGCTCATGGTCTTACAGTGCATCACTGGCAGAATCCAGACAAGAAGTCTTTCCTAATCCCCAGGCTGGCATCCGGGAGATTCTGATAACAAGTTTAAACGGGCCTACAAATCACCTTACTTGAATAGCTGAGTCAGTCAGGTCTGGGGTGGGGCCCAACAGTCTGCACTTCTAGCACACTCTCTCATGACACTGAACTGAGGACCACATTTGAACAGCTAGGGCTCGTAGAAAATGAGTGGGCATCAGGGTATAGGAGACCCCAGGGTGTAGGGTTTTTTTTTTTTTTTTCCTTTTCAAGAGAACAGTTAGAGGCTCCTCTTAGCATAGAAGTTCCAGGTAACGTTGGTATATGATAGGATGGGCACAGTCTTGTGCTGCTGTGAGCACCTTCCTGTCTCAGGTTCATGGTTCTGTGGTCAGCTGGTCGCCTTCTGCCACAAAAAGCACGTGGACTGAGGAGGTCCTGGGGCTTTTATTGCGGCAAGGGAGCCCTCCGAGGCCCAGTTAGGGGCACCTACCTATCCAGTGACCGGCTATAGGAGGATCTGGAAGAGAGCTGAGGTGAAAGTGTCTAAGTCACACGAAGGCTGCTTTTATTGAACCTGGCTGTGCAAAAATCACAGAATAACAGTGACACGGCACTTCACAGTTGACAAAGCACTTTACAATATATAAAACACTTGTTCCCGACTATTCATTTTTCCAACACTCATTTTACAGGTAAGGGTACTGAGGGAACCGAGAGGTTAGCTGGCTTGTGTCCATCCCAAAGGGAGTCCATGGCAGAACTCCCAACTTGAACCCAAGTCTTCCGACATTAAGGCAGAGTTCTTAGCCCCATCCCGAGCCTCTCCTTATTATGAGGTATTTAGACCACTGGATCGGATTATACTCACTTGGAACAGGCTTGCTGGATCCATAACTGAACTCTGATTCTCTTCTTTTTAGTCCCCAACTGAACCCACATTGATACCTAGGCCAAAGGATGGTGGATGGTTTTTCCTCTCTGATCTCCTCCCAGGTCACTGGACTTCTGACTTAATCATTGCACTGTCTGAACAATGGGAAACTGACATCCTCCAGGGGCCAATCAACCAAGAGCAGAACTCTTTGCAGCTCAAAGACCCATTCCAGGTTGTCTTCCTGGATGCTTAGTCCACTAAGCATCTGCTGGTGGTGGCAAACTTCCAAACATACTCCTCATAGCCAACACTAAAAGTAAACATGCGCTCACATTTTGAAGAATGAAACAGTACTATTTTCTTCTCCAAAGCTCTTAGTTTTAACTGTAGCAGAATGCAGGGAGGAGCCAGCAGGTGAACTCTGTCTCTAATTAAGACATTAAAAGAAAGAGGTGTTGGGATCCTCAGAGGGTTTTGCCAGGTACCACCTGCAATTTCTCAGAACTTGATGAGAAGGTGATCACGGGTGGTAAGTAAAAGCAAAACTGGAATTAATCCATGTAACTACTCTTCAGTAGTTTTAGCGTTGTATTAGTCATGCTAGGGTAGAATGGCCTTATTCAGAATGACTGCCATTCTGAAAGACTTAAAATACATTCTTGGTTTGCGTTTTGTCATTATCTTTATTCTCACCGCATTCTGCAGTAGACCATTTGGTCTACACCCCAGGTTTAAGGACATTTCTTTCCTTTGCATTAACTTGGCTAGAATAGAGTCCACTCTCCATTATTTGGGAGCAATGGGCATCTAGTAGAGCCTGATAATAAAAACTGACTGGGAGAGCATTCTAAGACTAAACTAGTATAAGGAAAATGCATTGTAATTAGAGGAAAGGTCAATCTTTTATTTTTTTAACTATTCAAAAACTCATTTTTTAGCACCTGTGATTTGTAAGGTGATTTCACATTTCTCTTATTTAAACTTCACCAAAGCCCATGCAGGAATAGAATGAGGGGCCCTACATGGTGAGGTACAGGTCATTATCAAAGCCCCTGCTTTTGTTTCTGGTAATGGATTTACAGGCACTTATTACATTATTAAAAAGAACTAGCTAAATGAATATGTAAAAGTGGGACACACATGAACCAATGTTACCTACAACAAGAATTATGATTAACCCAATTCTGTGCAGGAGGGGTCAAAAAAAGAAAAAGAAAAAGAAATCTCACATGTCATCATTATACCATTTTGCCCATAGCTGAAAGAAGACAAATGACATGGTCCACATCATATGGCTTATACCAATGGGTAGAGCTGGGATTGGAATCCACGTCGGCCTGGCCCTCCATTTACTTCTCTTTCCCTATGCCATGCTAAGACAAGAAGTATCTATGTCTCAGAGAGTAAAAACTAGATTCCTAGAGTTCATGACACATCCTCTCACTTTCCTACTCTGTTTTTTCTGGAGGCAAGTGTGCCCACGGTGAGCTACAGAGCAGACACACCGTCATGGGATCATGAATTTTGGGGGGAATATTTTCCCCTTTCTCTGAATGTCAGGTTGGCACAGGTGTCTCACCGTTTGGTCTGCATCCCTGATTTATGAGGCGTGCCCTTCCTCTTCATGAGCTTCTCCATGGCGTTGGGGTGGATTATTGGACGGACGGGGTGTCGTTTGTACGTTCCAGGATACTTCTTTTCCACTGCTTGCTCACGCCTGCAGACGAAAGGAAAAGCCACAGCTCAGTCACTGCAGACAGGAAAGATGGGCAGGATGTTTCCACAGGCTAATTCCTCTCACAGATTCTGGGCACCCTTAGCAGAAGTACACTATCTGAATAACAACACTATTATTCAAGTTAAAAAGGAAAAAAAAAAAGATGCTCAATTCAACTAATCTGGACTTTGCTGTGCTCTTCCACTCTCTGGTGTGCTCAGGGGCTGACCTTTCCTTCCCCAACATACCTCACGAGAGACACAAGGCAATGGTAGAAGACCTACTTATTTTCAGTTATGGTTTTGGTCAGGACCACTGACCGGGGTCTCCTGTCATTGTCAAGAATCCCTTAAACCACTTTCATCAGCCACCTTATTTCCCCAGCGGGCAGAAGGCTCCCCCTCATCCACACCAAGTTTTTCTTGAGATGAGGACCCCTTCTCGGAGCCATTCAGTGGGGTGAAGTTGCAAATGCCGGTCAAGGGCACATTCCTCTGTAACAAGCTCTGCAGCAACTCCCCTCAACTGAAACTTCACGGGGGGGAAGGGACCTGGGTGTAGCACATCCCTTAAGGAATGCTGGGTGAATGACTCAAGCATCTGCCATTTTAGTTTTGAGGAGCAGCAATATGGCAGAACGGTGCGTTTGGGCTGACTGATAGACCCGACTCGGGAAGGACAGACAGAAGTCTGGATACATACTTAATGAGCTCCTTCTCCCGCATTTCTAGCTGCAGCATGATGGCACTCAGTTCCATGTATAAATTATTAGCCCTCTCGAGTTTTCTCTCATAGTGTTCCCGAATATCCAGAGCATGCCTATCAAAGAAAAGAGAGGATCAGCAAAGCTGACTACCAGGGGGCGGTGGGGGGATGACAAAGAACAGCTCTAATGAAATAAGAACCAGGATGGTTTATCTCAAAAGCGTTTGTCTGAGGGCCGTCTGAATTCAAGGGTCCCGTGTCTGAGGTAACGACTTGGACAAGATGGAGTGGGAGATGGAAAATTCAAGCTTTCGCTTGGTTTATCCTTAGGGGCCATATCCAGCCATGCTGAATAGCTGGGGCAGGGGGCACAGATAAAAATCGGACCATGATTCGTGTATAATGTGTAGCCTTTGTGTGCCACTGACAATACCTTAATAAGAATACAGTATAATATAGTCATGTTCATGGAAATATGCCAATAAGGCTGACCCCTGACCCCGTACTTATTAGGGCACAGATCCTGCCCTAATACGGGTGGTTATCTATGGCTACATTTTGTACCCCTTTATCAGTCATAAGCATCTTGAGACCAGGAACTTCCTCTTATAAAACGTTGCCCTCCATGTCACCCAGGACAGGCACTGAATGAAGAAAGATCCTGGCTCCAGGAGCACCGGCTGCAGAGCTATAATAAAGAAGGATAACAAGGCTGCAGGGAGGGGACGGGACAGCGGGGTAAAGGGGGGGCCAACCCTGGGGGCAACTTTTAAAGAGAATTAACAGTAAGTAGCAGAGGTGAAAGGTGTGTAGAAGGTGAAACGGTGATTCACAAAGCGAGTTCCTGCCAGGATCTGCAGATGGGACGAGGTGGAGAAGGAGGGAGCAGCCCACCTGAGCTCCTCTCTACGCCGCCGAATCAGCTCTTCATCTAATCGGTGTATACAAGTTCCCTCACTTTTGATCTTCTCAAAGTGTTTTTTCACCTCTTCTCTCCATTCAGCCTGAGTTGGGACAAATGAGACTTTGTTAGGACTCTAGGAGTTTCCGTCCCTGGTAGAGCCAGAGAATCACGGGCAGGATGGTATTCCCCCGCTCGCTTTTACTTAAGAGCCTCACAGAACAAATGTTCAGTAAATATGAGATGATAGCAGACTAGCTCATGCTTCGGCACCCCCCACCCCCACACCATGACCTCATTTTCTGTATTTAGTCCAACACGGGATGCCGTCTTTTTCCCATTTCCTTGCCATACTGGCCACCAGAAATATCACAGCTGGCATACTGGCCATCACCTCTGGAACACGAGAGCTCAGTTTCAAGTGAAGAGGGTGGCTGAGATGGCCCGACCAAAAGGAGGAGCTCAGTTAGCCATCTGCTGTAAGTACGTGCCAGTGAGAACATGATCGTGTTTACAACTGGCACCAGAATTTCTCTTAGGTAACTTTGTAATGAAAATATCTTGGGGCACCTGAGTGGCTCATTCCATTAAGCATATGCCTTTGGCTCAGGTCATGAGCCCAGGGTCCCGGGACTGAGCCCTAACTGGGCTCCCCGCTTCTCCCTCTGCCTGCCTCTCTCTCTGTGTGTCTCATGAATAAATAAAATCTTAAAAAAAAAAAAAAAAAGGAAACTAATTTGAAAAAAATATCTGGAGCACATGACCAAAGGGGCACAGCAGGACTTGGAAATAAAAATATAGGGAATTCTATAGGAATTGGGGAGTGAGGGAAAGAACAGGAAAAGAGAAGAGGAGAAGAAAAAGGATGGCTAAATAATGTTTGACAAAATTTTAGAATGGGGATGAATATCTAATATGTGACTTCAGTTATTCAAAATGTAAGCCTCTTCCAATTTCTGAAACCTTTAGTAAAGTCTCTGACATTGACCTTGATTTTGGATGAGTGGGTTTTTTTTTTTTTTTGACATCAAGGACAGTGCTGAACTTCATGTCTGGGTCAATGACAAGCTAAAGGAACAACCAGAAGATGGAGGGGGTGGAACCCAAAATTTTAGGAGGGCAAAGCGAGAGTGACCATGAAATTATAGTCTCCCAGGAATTCACAGATGTATTAGGACACTGGGATTTCCATAAGGCACGGAATTCCAGGCCAATGTCATCTAAATTTTAGGCAGTAGAAAAACGTCTGCTGGAATATAGTCTACAGGTAGTTTCTAGAAAACAGCTAAGAAAGATGTTTCCTCAAATTACATAAACTACAATTCCAAGAAACTAATGAAATTGATTTCCAGTGAAGTCTAGATGTATAACTAAATGCCTCTATATATTCTTCCTCTGGAGCTATTCTATTACCTCAAGATTCATGTTTAAAATTATTTCTCTAGATCATGGAAAAAGTTATGTGTGACTAATTTTGAAATTATAGAAGGTTTCTCCCCAAATTTGCTGTTTCTCATTTACTTTTTTTTTTAAAGACTTTATTTATTTATTTGACAGGGAGAGAGAGTGAGTGCATGCACGCACAAGCAGGGGGAGTGGCAGGCAAAGGCAGAGGGAGAAGCAGACTTCCCACTGAGCAGGGAGCCCGACACTCGATCCCAGGACTCTGGGACCATGACCTGAGCCAAAAGCAGATGCCTAACCAACTGAGCCACCCAGGCGCCCCTCTCATTTCCTTTTATAAAGGAAATCAGGGGGCACCTGGGTGGCTCAGTGGGTTAAAAGCCTCTGCCTTCGGCTCAGGTCATGGTCTCAGGGTCCTGGAATCGGGCCCCCCACATCAGGCTCTCTGCTTAGCGGGGAGCCCGCTTCCTCTTCTCTCTCTGCCTGCCTCTCTGCCTACCTGTCATCTCTCTCTGTCAAAATAAATAAATAAAATTTAAAAAAAATAAAGGAAATCATATTGTAATTATTTAGAGAGTGATCATCCTGATTATCTGCTTATAATATGCTAGATCTTCATATATATGTGTGTGTGTGTGTGTGTGTGTGTGTATGTATGTATATATATATATATATATATAGTCAGGATATATAGATATATCCTGACTGACCACTGGAGAAAGATTTCTGTCAGTCAGTTGACTTTTGGGACCAAACCTGCCAAACAACGCCATCAGCAAGTGAAGGTCATCAGAAAGTAAAGGTCATCAGAAAGTGAAGGTCATCAGAAACTCAGATCCAGAATGCAGTGCCCACTGTTTGGTAACAGTCTGACAGTCTTAAGCAATAAATCAAAGTTTGGCTGAGCCTCCAGTAATGCCGTTCTTGTCATCATCAGATCAAAGTCTGAAGGAAGAATACGTGAGCTTTGAGAAGCCTAAGATTGACAATCAGGAGTTATTAGACCAAAAACGGTAAGAGAGAGGGCCAGGTTTGGGCCTTGAAGTCCTCTTTCATGCAAAAACGGATCAGAAGACACCTGTACAGGTACCTAAAGAAGAGACCAGGAAAAGGAGTATCTCCCTCTGGTGGCCAGGAATCAGATGAACAGATTTTTTTTTCTTTTTTTTTTTTTTTTTTAATTCTTGAAAACCTTGAGGAAATAAACCTCCTGATGGGAATGGAAATTTAAAGAGAAACTTTCAAAGACTGAAACCTATTAAAAAAGTAGATTTCCAAAAAGAAGTCCTCCCCTCCTGTCCCCAATCATGAAGAGGGAACAGGATGTGTGGGAAAACCCCAGGTCCTGATTATAGTATCTTTTTCCCCAAAGCTATGGTGTTACTGGTAGATGCTAAGTTTGGAGTTCCATCCCATATGCTTAGAATCTTTACATAATAGGAGTTCCAATTTGCACTTAATCTTCAGTTCAGACATGTCTGGGCACAGCTGGAGAAATGGGAGGTGGGTAGGCTGGAAGCTAATTTGCACAAAGACTGAGGCGCCTCTGAGAGAAAATGCAGCATGAGAGAAGGAGGAATCTTTCATGACCCTGACCTATGACAAAGCCACCATCATAGGAATGGAGGAGCACTTCCCAGTGTTTCATTAAAATATCTATAAAACACTGGGCTATAACCAGCAGGGCTCTGTTACCTTTAACAAAGTGTAACTCAACAGAGAAAGGAGTTCATTGGGTAGATAGAACAATGTGCAGCTTTGGAATCGAGAAGTCCAGAGCTGTAGTTACAGGAGGAAATGGCAGCTCCTGATGGGTGAGGGCAGTGCCTTGGGATATGGCAGCATCCAGTGGACACCAGCTGGGCTTATGGTGTTGTAGCGGAAAACAGAGCTAACCCACAAAGTAATACCTAGAAGACATTAGTAGGAGACTGCTGTGTCTAGCCAGTCAGTGGAAAGCAGAGCGGAAGTTACTAGGAGGTTACTGAGATCCCCACTCTTCACTGGGGACCCCCCAAATGCATGTGAGGGGGTGAAAGGAGGGAGTACAGGCTGCTTCACAAGATAAGCAGGTAAGGGAAAAATCCAGTGAAACTTGGGTTATTACCATTAATGGGAGTCTTTTTATGTCCTAGGTAAGGCCTGGGAAAGGCCATCCCCATCTGAAAAGGTTTTCGTCTTTTCCAGCCTTCCACTTATTCAATCAGTAGACTGAACAGGTACATTCATAGAGACAAAAAGCAGGACAGAGATTACCAGGGGTCAAGGGGAGGAGGAAATGGGAAATAACTGCTTAAGAGGGTGATGAACGCTTTTGGAAACAGTGGTGAAATGTTGTGAATTCAATTAATGCCAGTGAACTGTACACTTCAAAATGGTTAAAATGGCAAATTTTGCACTACTTGTATTTACCACAATTTTTAAAAAGGAAAAAAAAAGAAGTGCAGCCAGTTCCAGGCTAGCTGGATAGAGAAGCAGGATGTTGGGGGGCTAAGGAGCAGGAAATTAGAGATTCTGAGTCAGAAAAGACTTAAGAGGTCCTCGAGTCCAACCTTGACTGGCACAACAGTCCTCTTGACTCCCTTCCCCGGTGTGTGCCAGCCTCTGCCTAAGGACCTACTTGCTCGTGATGAAATTGTTCTTTTTTTTCTTTCTTTCTTAAGTTTTAAATATTTACTGAAGTAATCTCTCCACATGGGGCTCTAACTCATGACCCCGAGATCAAGAGCTGTATGCCCTTCCGTGGGAGCCAGTCGGGGGTGCCATGACGAGATTACTCTTAAGAAGCACAGTCTGTCCCTATAATGAACTTCGTGTGTCTGCAATTCGCAGCTTCTGAATTTCTGGGTGCTTGCGGTGGTACTCAAAAGGGAACCAGAATGGTGCAAAGGCAGAGTGTGGGGTGGAGAGCTTAGAGGCAGAGGCCATGGCCCACCCAGCTGTGGGGATCTGGGACCCCAGCAAAATGTTTTCTAACAACTGATATCCAGTGTTGGGGCTGGCTCAGTCACCAGAGCATGCGACTGTCGATCTCAGGGTTGTGAGTTCAAGCCCCACACCGGGGCTCACAAAACAAAACAAAACAAAAACTGATAGCAAATGCAACTGAATACCAAGACCAGTAGTTGCCTCCTGGGAGAAATAAGTTACTGTTTGGGAAAGAAGCAGCAGCTTCGGCAGAATCAAATGCTGTAGTGAAATCGGCTGCTATGTTCATCTGTGCTACTGAAGCCGCTGCTGAGAAACGGGAAGCAAATACTCTCGGGAAGCAGTCAGCTGGGCTCCTGGCATGCTCCCGATGGACAGTTTTGTGGAAAGGGCAGCGACCCAAGGCGACCAACCACTGATGGGTAACTGATGCAGCCTGGGCTCTGTTCACGGGCTTGAGGGAGGGGAGGCCTCAGGCGTGAGACTGCAAAAGGAATAAAACCAGGTGCTAAACTGTCAGCTCCATCCCCATCCCAGTGGCATCGAGAGTCAGAACCCCGGGAACGGGAACAGAGTCCCTGGGTAGCCACCTGTCAGTCTCAGAGGAGTTCACCAGAATGTACCAACCCAAAGAAGGCTTCATTTCTGCAGCTTCGCAGGCAGCGAATGACGTCTTACACTCGAGTAGTTCTTTCGTTTCCAATACAGTTGCATTTTTATTTTCTCATTGGGTCCTAGCCAAAACCCCATAAGGATGAGAAGAGATGATCATCTCCAGGGTTTAGATGAGTACACTGAGGTTTAGAGAATTTTAGTGACTGACCCAAGATCCTAGGACAAGGGTTAGACTCAAGTCTATTGCTTTTCTCAGTATTTCCATAGCTAGTTCCTAAATATTTTTTTAGTAGCCAGAGAGAGTCTGAATTTCAGACCCAGAGACAGACCAGCTTGTAAGTACCTGAAATAATCCTAGGAACTAGCACACCTAGCAGACTTGGCGCTATTTAAGGAGAGGTAAAATTTTATGTTGGGAGAAACGTGTGGAAGAATTAATATTTAAAAGATGTCCAGCGTAATGTTTTCCCTTTCCATTCCTTCCTCTTCCTCTCCCCTTCATATTCTTGCTCCAAAAGAAGCTTTCCTGAGTTCAGTCTCACTGCTGCACATATTGGTAAAAGTCAGTATGTGCAGGTGAGGGTACTGGGTCTGGGTGCTTCGTTGCACAACACAGTGCTTTGCACACGGTGGGCACTCGGAAGAGGTGGTCCTGGCTTCAGAAGGGACATCCTGGGAGCATTCACGTAGAATTGCTTCCATTTTGAAGTTTTCCAAGTACATACAGTTTGACTGTCTCGATGGCTTGTGACTCTAGTACTCTCACCAAAAACTGCTTTTCCAAACCGTGGTATGTATACTTTTATGGTAAAGGAAGCAAAGCTGTAATTGTAACCGTAGTCTAAAGTTTGAGAGATTCCCTAGAAAGTACTCACTGTTATTCTCTTTCATTTCATGGAAGGGCCCAAGTCTTTTTCTGAACACTCACACAGAGACTGGGCAGATTGCTTTCCTCGTGCCCCATACATATAGGTATCTGAATGGACAGCACTAGTGTTAGTGGTTCTAAGGGAGTTTAATCTGGGTGTTTGGCATAGGTCTGGAATGGTAAAACAATAAGGCTAACAGATACATTAAGTTACATTTGATCTGGTGCTAACAGGTGACACACAGAGCCAGGGGAAAGGTTCCCTCTGGGCCTAATTCTATCCTGGGTTCTCTCTGGTACTTAACTTCCCTCCTCTGTACTTTAGATTTTCTCCTTCAAGGGAAGCAATCCTTTCATGAAGGTTGGATGTAATTCCCTTTTTTTTTTTTTAAAGTTTGTTTGTTTGTTTGTTTGTTTAATTTAAGTAATCTCTACACCGAACATGGGTCTCGAACTCACAATCCCAAGATCAAGAGTTGCACGCTCTTCCAACCGAGCCAGCCAGGTGCCTGATTTTAGTTCAAATACATTCATTTTTTTCTTTTCAACAATTTCACCACTTGGAGGATCACATTCAGACACATGTTCCTTTCAAATGAGATAATGATGTATCTTTTTTTTTTTAATAGATTTTATTTATTTCACAGAGATCACAAGTAGGCAGAGAGGCAAGCAGAGAGAGAGGAGGAAGCAGGCTCCCTGCTGAGCAGAGAGCCCGATGTAGGGGCTGGATCCCAGGACCCTGGGATCATGACCTGAGCTGAAAGCAGAGGCTTTAACCCACTGAGCCACCAAGGTGCCCAGAGATAATGATGTATCTCAAGTGTTCAAAAAACTCCCAGATTCCCCACGTGTGACATATTACAGCTATTGCTTCACAACGATTGGAGTGGAGCCCTAGAATCGTTAAGAGACTCAGAATGCTTCTAAGCCCCTCTTTCTCATCAAGTGCTCTCTGGCTATGCACTCAGTACACAGGAGGAGAGCTTTCAGACTTACCTGAGACTTGAAGTAGGTTTCCTGGGGGGTGGCAAGAACGTCTGCAGAGGCAATGTCTAAATGCATGAGCGTCTGCCGGAAAGAAGGCCGGTTGCGAGGTTTACTCTGCCTACAAGTTAAAAAAGACAGGTTGTGCATTGCAGAGGGTGTGTCCGGGAGCACAGAGATTTTATTCTACTTTATGGAAAACATGTTTGGCTCCACGCATGGCTTTATCTCAGGCCGTGTGCACGTACTGAAGAGCAAAGGAAAATGTAACCAGGAGGTACCTGTAATGATAAATGGAAACCTCCAGGATCAGTGGCCTGTTTGGTAAGAAGAGTCCCTGAGGACTCGTCAAGTCATCGTGGCCATCATTGACTAAGGCCTACTTGTTTCAGGATATACCACGTCCTTTATTTATCAAAGATTCCAAGTCTGCCAGGCTTTAACCAGGTGATTCAGTCTAAATCCATACTGGAGACTTCCCTGAGGCTTCCGAGAAACTTTAAATGTGGTTTGGAGGAAGAAGGTCAAAGAGAATCTTGGGAGAAAGAGATTTCTTACCATGTCTGTTTCATAAGGATTTTGAATCCATCAGGGCAAGTGGAAGGAACTGGCAGGTGCAGGCTATTGCTTCCAACACCCCAAATAATGGCTGAAGAGTCGACATCTTTGTAAGGAATCTCTCCTGTCAGCAGCTCCCAAAGCACCACTCCAAAAGACCTATAGTAGTACCAGGAACAGGCACCAAAGACAATGCAGAAAGACCGGTTTGTATGTTAGTTCTTTATTCATGTTTAATCAAGTATATCCCCAGTTCCAAAATTCTAAGACTTCCATGAGAACAACAGAAACAGCCAGGAAAACTCTGGAAAAGAAACTCAATGAGGGGTAACCAACACTGCTTGATATTAAGACATACCCTAAGGCTTTGGTAATTAACTTTGGTGTGTGAGTGGACAGCCAGACAAATGGAAGGGAACAGAAATCCATAAATGGGCCAGATACATACAGGACTTCAGTATATGATGGAAGTGGCATCCCAAACCAGCGTGGGAGCACTGACGAGTCAGTACATGCTGTTGAGGCAACTGGGGGGAAAATTAAATCCATGGCTCATCTCACACCAAGATACATTCCAAATGAATCAAAAATTCAAATGTGAAAAGAAAAAATGAGACCATAAGCTGCTGAAAGAACACATGGGAAATTTTTTTTCTTTTTACTAATCTTAGAGTGGTGAAAGCTTTCTAGTTATGAAATCCAGACGCCACAAATGGAGAGATTGATCAGTTAAATTGCATTAAAAAAAAGAAAAATCCAGCAGAGAGGAGGAATTCCACCACAAACAAAATAACAAAATGTGAAAAGTACCCATAATTCATACACACAAAAGGCTAATCTCCTTAATATACAAAATACTCTGATAAATTGATAGGGATCAAGATCAGAGAGCTTAGTAAAGGATCAGAATATTTCACAATAAGAAATTACAAATGGTTTATGATAATATGAAAAAAAGTACAACCTAACTTATAATTATTAGAAGGGGAATATACATTAAAACTGTACCTATGACACCATGTATTACCTAGATGGTTGGCAAAAATCCAGAAAGTGAGAACTTTTTGTGGTGAGACTGAGAAAACACATTTCTGTTGGGAACATAATTGGTATAATCCCAAAGGAGGACATGTTGGTGATAATTACCCAAATTACAAACGATCCCACATTTCTCCTTTATCTTACTCTGGTGTTACATGTAATTTTAACATATGCTATTATTTTGGTCTTAAGCCTAAAAGTTATATTAATAGCCAGTTATAAGGATGGAAGAAAAGTGACCACAGGGAAATATGTTAATAATTGTAAAGATTCATAATCTCAAAGGAAAAAATGATAAGGATTTTAAAAAGGCCAAAAAGTAAATAAGCATAGCTCATTGGGGATGTTTACTAAAAGGGCAAACAGCCCTATGATATACTTCAAATAGCTCTAAAGTACATAACCATATCCCAGCAAAGTACTCACTGATATGTTGAGGGTCTGAGGCACCAAAACTAGGTAAACTTTGTTCACTGTATTTAAGAAGGTAAGAATTATGAATATATTTCCCAAAGATTTCTATGCTAAATGCTTATTTGAAGTAAACTTCCCATTTTCCAGAAAGTTCAGCATATTCTGTGAAGCCTTCCCAATGATTTACTAAATAGACATTCACCCTAATTCCCCTCTCAATCCTTCTCACCACGTTCATCATGACACTGAGTAGGGACTCAGACAACAGGAGCCTGAAATCAACCATCAGTGAGTAACACTAAAGAATATTTTGGGAAAGCAGAAGTGCTGGAGGAGGAGAGGACTCGGGGAAGGGGGAGGGTGCAGTGGGGAAGGCTTTCTCGTCGGGACAGATGGCACTGCTCACCATATATCAACTTTCTCAGAGACAGGTTCATTGCGTATGACCTCTGGTGCCATCCACGCCACTGTACCGGCAAAGGACATCTTGGTGCTTTTGTCACTGAGTTCCTTAGATGTGCCAAAATCTGAAATCTTTACCGCATCTGTGTGAGTCACCAAAACACTTTAAAAAGAAATAAAGAGAACATCCAAATCATTAGTACTAATACAAATCATGACTGTAACTGACAACTTCGTGTGCTGCCTCCTACCTTGTAGAATTCAGCCTGCGGGTTCCAGTATCACGGGGGCGGTAGGTCTAGGCTAGACAGAGCATCATTCACACACATGAGGTCGCACGGCACAGCAGGCCTTCTCCGTCTGGTCTCATTCTGCCTCCACCACTTGCTAACTCTGTGACCACTGCCAAGTTCACTTGATTCTCCTAAGCCAGTTTTCTCGTCGTAAGATGGAGAAAACTCAGGTCCCAGTAACTTACCCACGATTCAAGAGTGCAGAAAACTGCACACCGTGTATAAATAAATATCTTCTCATCTATTATCAAGCAAACTCATTTTATTCATCTGAGGCTCGTTATAGAGTATTGTCCTAGACTCTGCTTGGTTAGTGAGACAATGTACTATGTTACCTTTCTGAAATCCTCCAAAAGTTTTCGATAAGGAATCATGGGCCTATAAAAATGGCCTTGTGGAATTTTCATTTGAATTAAAGGAGATAAGAGACATAAAACACCCATGCTCAAAAAATACTGGTTTCTACCCTTGTCAGTCTCAGACAAACCACTAAGAAAAACCCTTCTTTTAAAACACTGTTTAAATGGTGGCCAACTAAAATCACACATGGGACCACGACACTAGGGATTTTTACATTAAAAGGCTAATAAGTATACTGGGATTCCACCAATGTTGATAAGGAAAAACTGGAATAAATTTAGGCTTACATAGATTTCACACAAGTCATGTTTGTCTTTTCATGGTATATATCTGAATTGTGGCCTGGGGAAAATTGCTTTTCTAGCCTTAAAGATGAATACAATCTGATACCAGTCGAATCCACAATTATTAACAAACTGGGCTGAATTCACTTGATATAACCTGTTTGGAACTTTAGAATGTTAATGAGTTAGGGTTTCAGAGGCTTAATGATAGAGACCTATTCTTCATAAGAAGGGGGCTTGATATTCAGGGTATCAGAATTGAGGTGGCTAGAAAACAGAAAACTTCTCAATCTCTCTCCTCCCTTCTCTGAACCAGGGACTTCACAGTTGCCCCTCTCCCTGCCAGTGTCACATGGCTCTCTAGTTACCCAACGGCTCTGCTTACAACTGTTCTAAAATACCTTCCTCCATGTCCGACCCCCGGTTTTGCCCCTGATATGTAGAATGTACATACTTTGAGGGAATGGGCATGGGGAGAGACTACAGGGCACATGAGGTTAGAACTTGTATAAAGTCTTCTCTGAGACAAAGCTGGGGTCACCCAGCCCAATATTTAATGTGGGTAATGACATTTGTCTTTAAAGCAAGCCAGACTAATCTTTGTCTTCTCAAAGTCAGCTTGGAACCCAAAGAGGCCAAGGCTGCCGGAAGTTCAAGGGAGTGCTGATAACAGAGGGAAAGTCTCCCTGTGTAACTTATTACCCTAATCTTTAAATGACAGGAGCTAGAGAAAGTAGCATGTGATTTTATACATTCTAAAACTTCCTGACTTCTTCCTTTACAGTTAATTCTTAAGGGGAACAAGGTGGTTAGGAAGGAGACCATTCAAAGAGGTCTGTGGCAAGTGTTTCATGTCTTTTGTGTGTACGTAGTGGATGATGAAAGCAACAGGTTGTGTCAGAATGTGAGCAGATGGAATGAAGACTATAATAAAGTTTATTTGCAAGTAAAGCAAGGACGGGGCTGTTCAGGGAGCTAACGACTATGGTAAGCATGGCAGAGAACAAGGGTGAGAAACAAGAGCTGCTTGAAAGTTTATAGTCAAGACCGATTTTTATCTTCCGTGGACAGGAGGCAGAAACCTGTGCGAATCCTTCCAGTAGGAAGCAGTGGGGGACTTCAGGTCTCAAAGTTCTGGGCTCAGGTCCTAGCGCCACGACTTTGGGCTCTAAGCCCTCATTTTTCTTTTTCTTTTTCTTCTTTTTTAGAAAGGGACAAGGGGAGAGTGGAGCAGAGAAAGAGAGAATCACAAGCAGGCTCCATGCCCAGCTTACCCCGAGATCATAACCTGAGCCGAAATCAAGAGTCAGATGCTTATTAACCAACTGAGCCACCCAGGTGTCCCTCGTGTCTCTTATATAAAATAAGAAGGATGATACATGTTGCAACTATCTCCATGCAATTTTTGCCAACATCAAAGAAGATGTGATAATGGATATTTTTAAAAATACGATAAACCATGAAAGCACTATAGAGACCTGTTTTTGAAAAAAGATTAATTCCTCTCTGCTTCTCTAAACCAAACTGTGGTGAGAAATAATAAATAATAAATAAATAACAATAAAATAATACATAAAAATGATAATAATAAATAACAAAATTAAATTTAAAAATAAAAATAAAATGATAATTAAAAATGCTTAAAAACAGGAGCTACATTGAAATACACCATTTTATCAATTCCTTTCTTCCCTTGATGTGGTCTGGGGAAGTGAATGAGCACTCCTCTTAAAAGTGGTTATCGACAGCCGAAGAATCATTTTGATAACAGATCACTAGAAACAACCCTGCTTCTCTTAAATAGCCAGCTTATATTATCTTATGGACACCGTGAGCCTTGGGACTATTTATTTCCTTCTTTGCTCAGACTCTTTGAAGGTCAAAGCCAAAATCTACAGTCCACCTCTAACAACTGTAGAGTCTTTCATGAGCAAGCTTTAGTTCTAACGTTCTTATTTTCTCTTTGCCTCAGTTCTTACTCATGCATTTTTAGCCTATTCTCTTTTTTTTTTAAAGATTTTATTTATTTATTTATTTGACAGACAGAGATCACAGTAGGCAGAGAGGCAGAGAGAAAGGAAGGAAGCAGGCTCCCTGCTGAGCAGAGAGCCCGATGTAGGGCTCGATCCCAGGACCCTGGAATCATGACCTGAGCTGAAGGCAGAGGCTTTAACCCACTGAGCCACCCAGGCGCCCCTAGCCTATTTTCTGAAACTCAGTTTTTAACACAAATCAAGTCTTCAAGGTGGAAAAGTGTGGCATTAGTTATCTGGGATGATCAAGAGTGAACACTTCAGTTAATAGTGAATCTCGTTTTACAGCTGCACAACTAAAAAGCAGCACAAAGGGAAAACTCGTGTCAGGTGCTTGGAGCTGTCTGCTGTATGGGTGAGTAAGTTGGTCAACGAGAATCCAAAAAACATGCAAACAGAATTACCCACTGTGCCGATTTAAACTCAACTGCAAGTATGTCTGAAAAACTCAACCGGGCTTGATAAAATTCCCTTATTTCAAAGCAATAAAACAAAGTGTCTGAAAAATGAACTCCCAAACTCACTTAGGTGATTTGAGATCACGATGAATAATTTTATGGAGGTGCAGATAATTCATTCCACTTGCAATTCCCGTGGACCAGTCCACTAGCAATCGTGGTGTGATCTTTCTGCCGGCTCGCAAAACTTCGTAGAGCTGTCCGTGGGCACAGTACTCCATGATGATGCAGTAACAGGGGGCCTGAGTACAAACACCCCTTTCAAGAAAACACAAATATGTTTATAAATTCACACATACATACAAAAGTACCTCTATACGTATTTATATCTATTTTACATATTTATATTTTAAGAATATTTAATGAATTTAACGATTTTAAGAATATTTAATAAATTTAATGATTAAGACCAGTTCTCTACCAAAATAATATTGGCATAATAAGGCATAACCTTTCCTGATTCTTCAATTACCATTAAAACCCCTCTAGTCTACAAGCTTCTCTATTATTCATACAGACAATTTTAGTTCATTTTGCTCACTTCAGATTATCTCTGTGTTGTGCTGTACCAGTGCTTCTCTGTGGGGCCATTCCATTTTGGGACAAAGAGCATGTTTCCTGAGACTTGTATAGGCTGGGTACTGTGTTGTGTTAGATCGTTAAAAATAACTGAAATATCTTCCTTTTAAAATTAAATAAAAGGTTCTATATATAGGGTAGGGAAAGAGAGAATCCACATAAAATACTTCTATTTTTATATTAATTGTTGAATTTTAAATTATCAAATTTAAGATAACTAGACTGAGTACTAAAAAGGAGTCAATTTTCTGTATTTTATATATATATATCAAATATATAATATATATATTATATATTTGAAAAACAATACTGTTTAGAATAAAAACAATATCACACAGTGTAACACATTTCTACACAGCCTTTATTTCCATCAATTCCTGCATCTTCCACAAAGTCTTTCCTGATGATTCCAGTCCATGAAGATCTTTCTTGTCTCTAAATTCCTGTGCTACACAGGAGCCATTCGTTTTTTATACACAATTTTCCTCTCCCTACACAGATCATAGGTAGGCTCCTTGAAGGGAAAGGTCTTCAGGTTCTTTTCTTTCTACCAGGAGGCTGAGAAGTTCACAGCAAATCCTTGATAAATATTTCTTAGCTTCACCTTAACTTTCTTTGCTGCTAAACCCTTTGCACAAATGTGCGCAGGTGCACGGGGTGGGAAGAAGGGAACTAACATGGAAGAACTTCTTCTGTCTGGAATGTTCCATGCTTATTTAATTGTCTGATTTAATCTTCCCCAACCATTGCACAATACACCTTCCATTTTTACGGGTGAGGCTCAGAGAGGGAAAGTGACCTGTCCTCGATGATACACCTGTGACAGAGCTTGGATTCAAATCCAGTCTAACTTCAAAGTCTATGCTCTTTCCACTCACTATGCTACATTGCCCTCCCTTTGTGTTTTGTAACTCCTGTATACACAAGCAGGTTGGGGATTCCTGTATCAACATTACCCTAGAAAAGTGACAACAATTAACTCCACACTTTTGTTCTGAAGATGAGAAAAGAGGACGATTATCACAATGCAATTCTCGGTATCCCATCTCTTAATAGTATGTACGCCTTCTTTCAAAACTTTCTAGAGGAGCCGAGATTATTTTGTCTACAAGATGCCCATCTAAAGTCCTCAGCCAGCTACAAACTCATGTCTTCTCTCCTAGGCAGCTGTAAGGGATGAGACAATGAAGAGGCCATAGCTTGCGACCAGGGGAGAGTCCCAGAACGACAGCAGGATATGAAGAAGTAAAATTAGTCTTCATTCTCCCTGCCGTGACACACTTGTCAAATGCCACAGAGTTATTCCTAATACTTTCCTATCATTTTTCAAGCTACCCAGAATTCTCATCTTCATTTCTAATGAAAAAAATTTTTTCAAGTTTCTGTTACTTGACTCTTAGGAGAACTTGGCGGAGCCCAGATAGACCACAACCGTAATCAGACAATTTAATTTTCATTACAGGAAAACAAGGAATAGGCGGGGATAATATAATGTGCTTAAGAATATTAAAATAAATATTGGCTTGAAGCTACCCAGCATCCTAGTCAACCATCTTTTAACTTGTTGCAGACAGAAAGGGGTAAGGGTGATATGTTATGTGCTTTTCATCTTTCTTGACTGATGAATGAGAAACAATCATGCCATCAGCCTTGTACTATGTATGACAAGGCTTCTCAGTGGCTATAAATAGCAGCTCTCTAATGACTTCTAATTGCTACCTTTTCTTCCCCTTGGCACCCAATTCCATTAGGAACAGTCAGATTAGGTCTTCCTAAAAGATTGCTTTCAAAAAAATTAGAAGGAAAAAAAATACAGAATTCTTTTCTTTGGCTTCCCCTTCTGTACACGGTTCTTACTTCGAAGGAAGCTGTAAGCACAGCAATGAGTATCCAGAGAGACATACTAAAATCTAATCATGCCTTCATATCTTCCAGACGGTCCTGAATGATTCATTGGCCAAGCAACACATGGCACAGATGGTTGCAAACACAGCACTGCACAATGCCTCAAGAGCATGCGGTAATGAACCAGGGACATAGTCTCACTATTGTTTTCCACGTAGAGGTAAAGACTATTCAAGCATCTTCTGCCTAAAAAGTGGGGCACCGGCAGGGCCATACGTGTCCAAAATGCGGAATCTGTACGTGTAGGTAGGAGGGTCAGGAGAATGAGGTACAGAAAACGTTGCAAGGAAAAAAGAGAAAGCAAAAGAAAGGAAGGAAAAACCAAGCTTCTCATAGAACACATCTCTCCCTTTATTACCTGGGACAACCTGCTGGAAAGACCTTGTACCTGGGACAGATAGCCCAGCCCACATCAGGAGGCCAGAAAGCCATGCCAATCTGTAGCATATTAAGTGTCTCAAACTCAGCGTCCTAGTGATTGAAGCCTGAAAGTTTTTCAACAGAAGTTAAGTGAGAGACCCTTTCTTCCATCTAGGATGTAGCATACTAGAAGGGATGATTTTCTTGGTGAAGTAAGAGGAAGGAAAGGAGTCTCTTGGGAGTCTGTCTGCTTAAAAATAATCCTTCTGTTGTCTTTGGAAATGTATCATCTTTGGAAAGAGTATAATTAGTCTCTGTAGCATTTCATTTTCGCCTCACATCCTCCTGGCCCTAACAGGGCAACAAAGGATGAAATCACTAGGGCAACCAAAGCTCTCTCCCATGCCCACTGTATGCATGTCCCTTCCACAAGGAGATGCGTCAAAGCACTCCATTTAGTATCCCAGCTGGATGCTTATCTCCTTTTCCACATCTCTTTCCCTTTCCATAAAGGGGTCTTGTTTGGGAATCAAGACTCAGCATCAAGCTCATTTAAACCCATTGTACAAAATCTGTACCCAAGATTTCTATTCCTTAGGAGGAGTGTGATTCCAGTGAAAAATGATCCCATGACATGTTTACCTTTATAATGAGAGTTTTATCATGAGAAGATCCCTCTTGGGGGCTGGGAGAAGTTTCTCCTACTTTCAGGAAGGGAGGCTTGTAAATTATTCCACTTTCAGCAGTAGCCTCATCAGTCATACTATTTTCTGGGACTGAACTACATATATCAAACATACCAAGAAGCTCTAGTTTCTAACTGTCATTCCACCTGAAGACTAGCTTTCCTGTTCTTCACCTTCCCTCCTGTAAAGCCACTCATCATTCATTTGTTTCAGGCTGGGGCAGAATTTGAAGGCTGGCAAGAGAATGGGAAGCCTGGCAAGGGACAGGTAGAGGCAGAAGACATTACACATATTTAGGGCTCAACACTGCCAGCTTTGAGGACTGCCACAAATGCACCTTTGTGCCTCCCCTTTTGCTAGTGATCCCCGCCGTATTATGAAAATAGTCTGACCTAGAAAGATGTTCATATACTCTTGAAAACAACTACCTTGTGGCATGAACATAGCATATAACTTACTCTCATCAGTAATTTAACTGTCATTAGACTTAGAAAGCTGAGTATTTGGCATTACTTGAAAAGGGATCACTGAGGCAGGGAGAAACATTTTCAGGGTGCCCTCTTAGAACAAGTTCATATTTAAAAAGGGAGGCTAATAGAAACTAATACAAAAAAAAATACCTCTCTGTTACACAGAGACTAATTGTTCTATGATCACTTCAGATATCAGCCTTGTTTTCTTAACTGAACTTTCAGATGGGCGGTTATCTCAGAGTGATCTCCATCATCCCACTGATAAACGAGGTTGAGTCATTAGATATGATTTCTTGGTAAGAACCCATTTTTCCACCGGAAAAAAAAAAAAAAAAGCATTATTCCCTTTCTGTCCCATGTACACCCTTTCCAGGAAGGCTAAGTTCTGGCATAAAGAACTATCAGATTATACGATCCTTAAAGACATGACTTTCATTTAATCATTTTTTGGTGTCTTCCCCAAATACCTAGCACAGTACTAAGTCTATAGTCTTTCAAGACAGGAACTCATTAGTAGAAATTGGGAGAAAGAAAATCTATTTCTTAAAAAAAAAAAAAAAAGAAGAAGAAGAAGAAGCCTTGACCTACTTGAAAGCGATGATGTTAGGGTGCTTCAACTTCCTCAAATGCTTGATATCCGTCTCATTCTGTTCTCTCACTTTCTTGATGGCCACTTCCTCCGCTCGGAACTTGCCCAAGAAGACAGCTCCTTGGGCTCCACTACCCAGCCACTGCAGCTCTGAGATCTCCTCAAATGGCACTTCCCAAGTATCTAGGTACACAAGCAAGAAACAAACTTAGAGAGATCTCAGAATTTGCTCAGGGACGGTTCTACAAGGTCACTCCAAAGGTACCAACTTCAGCATCACCCAGAATGATCTCTACCCTTGGACTCTCACCTGTAACTCTCCAAAAGATATAACCTTCCTATGGGTCTTGATACAATAGATCAGATATTCTCATGTATTAATTTGTATAATTTTTTAAAAAGATTTTATTTGAGAGAGAGAGAGAATAAGAGAGAGCACGAGAAGGGGGAGAGGGTCAGAGTGAGAAGCAGACTCCCTGATGACCAGGGAGCCCTACGTGGGATGTGGGACTCCATCCTGGGACTCTGGGATTGTGACCTGAGCCGAAGGCAGAGGCTTAACTGACCGAGCCACCCAGGTGCCCCAATTTGTATCAATTTTTAGCCAATGAAATCAAGCATATCAGAGATCTCTAATATACCTTCCTCCAAACAAAACATATCTTGACATTCCCATAGCCCACCTCCTCACTTCCAGTTTGCATGTACAATCCACTTATCTGTCTCTATACCACTATCCCTACCCCATCACCCATTGTAAGTCAGTGTTGTTTTAGTCCTCTTTGAATTTCTACTGAAGATGTTCAGTTAATCCTTCCTGGATGAATTGTCAATAATACTCTCCCAAGGGCCTAATTATGCATAAAATTTATATTAATATTTACCTTTTATTGAGCACCTACTATGTGCCAGACACTAGCATAAAAGCTTTATATATCAGGGGCGCCTGGGTGGCTCAGTGGGTTAAAGCTTCTGCCTTCGGCTCAGGTCATGATCTCAGGGTCCTGGGATCGAGCCCCACATCGGGCTCTCTGCTCAGCAGGGAGCCTGTTTCCTCCTCTCTCTCTCTCTGCCTGACTCTCTGCCTGCTTGTGATTTCTCTCTCTGTATGTCAAATAAATAAAATCTTTAAAAAAAAAAAGCTTTATATATCTCATGTGTTGATCCTTTCAACAATCTTGGAAGTTGGGCCTTATTATGGTTATTTATAGATGAGAAAACCGAGACACGGAGATTAGGTGACTCTCCCAAGGTCATATAGCTGGTAAGTGGCAGAACTGGGCCCAGACTCAAGAACTGGCTGATACCAGGGCCAGTGCTAGTGCTTTCCCCACTATGCCACCTTGCCTCCCATGAAGTAAATGTGAGGGTCATTAGCCATGATAGATTTACTCATATAGATGCAGTAATTTCAAGTTTCTCTTTCTTAGAATTTGATTTTCTTTGCACCAAATAGGTAACAGGAGTCATTTCTAAGTGGTCACATTATCGATGATTCATATTATGCTCTTTATCCTTTCCTGAACTTTTTTTTTTTTAATCATGAGCTTATATTACTTTTATAAGGAATAAAATGCTATTTTAAATAAAATACTTCAAAAACCCAATCAATATGTGCTTTAATCTCGTGGAACTTAAAAAGGAGAATATGATCCATGGATCCTTCTCCTTGTCCCCCTTTTTATCAGCAAACTGTCACTACACTGGTAAGAAATAAACATCAAAGAATGAGGCGTCCCATGGAGTGAGGAGAGGATGAGGACAATGTTAAAGGTTACAGGGGTTTTTGTTAGATCACCAGTCACTGAAAGGTCACTGTTTGCAGAATACTGAACGAGGTAGTGTTGAGTCAGCTTTGAAGATATTCTGGTCTTGAAAGCAAATCAGCTCCCACCTACTATGGTGATGAAGAGCAGAAAGAAGTTATCAGTACCTAGAAGGGAACCACATTTCCCTCATCTCTCATTTCCTCAAGCTTGAGAGAAAATAAATCCTGTAGATTCTTTGTAAAATGCGGCTTCTCATTATAGCAGTTAAAACATGACCTTCCAGAAAGGATGACATAGAGCAGAACAAATGATAGTGAGGGTGTTTGAAAGCATAGGTATTTAACCCATTCTTCTGTATTTGCTCTATGGAAATTAGATAGATGCTACATAAAAATAAATTTCTCTGAACTACAAATAGCTCACAAACATGAAATCACCAAATAAACAAATGAAACCAAGTGAAATGCAGGAAGAAAGAGTGAGTTATGGGCTTGACTGCTTTGAGGATCTTTCTGGCTACAAATGACAAGTATGAAGTATGAAGTGTTTCACACAGTCCCACCATCGTCCCCACAGGCTTATCTGTACAGCACCCACAGGACCCAGATATCGATGGCATACTCGCAGAGGGTTTTACCTGTGAGCGGTCCAGTGAAGAACTAGACACAGTGTCACTTTGGCCATTCTGGGGCCAAAGAAAGCACTATTATTGGATTCTGGGGCAAGCACATCCTGGGCAATATTTTTCTGAAAAACTTATAAAAGCCCAAGTTAGCTTAATTTTTCATATGATAACTACTAAAATTAGACCTCTTTGGGTGTTTTTTTCCCCTATTTACTCAATCTTTATTTACTGTGAAATGCTAGAAACACCAGCAAATATTAGGAAAAAAAACCCCAAAGTATTCAATCTGCAATCCCTTTCCATATTCAGTTTTCATCTTCTCTTCCACTCTTTGCTCATATGTATGCACCTTTATAGAAGTTGTAGCTGACACATAACCTTTTCTACTTTTCTCATGTATTGTGTGTTCCCCATGTATATACAGATCTCATTATAAGCTTTAGTAGTGGCTTACGGTACTCGTTGACCTTTTCTGTACTTGTGTTTCCGTCTTTTTGTTTGCTGGTTCAGATTTGATACTTTTTTCTTTCTTTATACAATTTCCTCAGGCTCAGTTCTTAGGTTAGAGTACCGTTTCCTGGCTTTTGCTATACCTTCTAACTTGTCACCCAAAAGGGCTTCGCTAGTTTTTGCTGATAGCAGTAATGAATGAGTGTAACTTTGCCAGCAATGAATACCGTCGATAGTCTTTTGGGTTCTAAGTTATTTAGATGTAAATAATGTTTTATAAGTTTGCACTACTTCATTTATTCACTCACTCACTCACTCATTCATTCATTTAGATTTATTTATTTGAGAGAGATAATGCACACAGGGGCAGAGGCAGAGGGAGAGGAAGAGAAACCCAAGCAGCCTCCTCACCAAGCAGGGAGTCCAATGCAGGGCTCAAACTCCCAACACAGAGATCACAACCTGAGCTGAAACCAGGAGACAGACCCTCAACTGACTGCACGACCCAGGCGCCCCAAGTTCGCACCACTTTAATTGCCAGGGATGTAGAATAATTTTCTCCACATCTGTTTAATGCTCACATCTGCTTTGCATGGATTGTCACATTTCTGCTTTGTGCATTTATCTGTCAGGGGTCTCACAGTTCTCATAAATGTGAAGGAGTTTTTCTATTTCTTTGATACCTATGAAGATAATTTTTTAAAAAGACTTTGTATTTTATTATTTTTTTAACAAAATGTTTTCATAGATGCCTGTCATTTCCTTTGTAATATCTTCTATGACCTAGTCAATCTTCTGAGAATGATCTACAGTTGATTTTTTAAAAAGTTGAACCTATACATCCAACTGGAGTTTTTCTTGGTGTGTGGTGTGAGGACCGAGGCACAGTAATTTTTTTCATGTTGTTACTGAATGATTCCAAACCAATCTGTTACATAATTCTTTCTTTTCATATCATTTTATAATGTTTGTATCATAATTTGCTATATTTTTAATATATATGTATTTTTAAAGTAAACTCTACACCCAACATGGGGCTCGAACTCACAGTCTCAAGATTGAGAGTCACATGCTCTACCATGCCAGCCAGGTGCCCCTACAATTTATTATATTTTTAAGTAAATAATGCCTATTATATAGCATTTTTATGAAATGGGAAACACCAAAGGTTGATGAGATTATACTAGAAAATAAAATTTTCCTCTGCCAATAGTAGCTCATGCCTGTGTTATTCAGCTGTGGTTAGCAAATTGTTAATTATCCACAGAAAAATAGAGGGGACCACACTGGTAATCTAGGAACAGAGTATTAAGTGACACTTCAACCACTTTTCCATAAATCTTTTCCCTGGAACTCATGATCAGAAGTAAAACTGACTGATGTGATTTAGTCCTTTTATCCCATCCCAATGTCCCTGACAATATCTAGCTGGGAGTCAAGGAATAGGAAAGTGACAGGAAAAAGAATGATAGCAATGAGGATGTGCAAAATTGGGGGACCCAATAATGGACAGCAAGATAACGACGTAACAATGGAACCTGGCTGTGTTCCCTCTAGGGTTCGTCCCAGACTTTCTGCTTTTATATCTGTCCATTGGTACTCCTCCCCAGCTTCTATCTTCTGATTCATCACTATGACTATTTTCTTAATTCCAATATCTACTGTGATCTCTAAGACCGAGAAAAAGCCCCATGCCCACCCACTTTTAAGGCCTATGTTCTCCTTTGTTTGTATTCAGACATAGCTATGATAATACTGGCTTTAGGACTGGAAACTATTTGGCAGTAAAATATTTCTATTACACATACTACCTTACTTGGACTTCACTACCAACCAACTAAATGGGAGATGAAGAGCTCATTAAGATTTCTGTAAAATCAAGTGAAGTTTCCCTTTAAGTATTGAATGCAGAGAACAGCTGTTCTGTGTGCTCTCCTTTGGTTGACTGTAATCCAGGATTAAAGATTAGCTCCCGGATCCCAGAGCTGACAAGGAAAAAACTACCTTAGTTTCTGGCTAGTGAATCTCTTTCTGGGCCCTGGCCACACCAGCCCACAGGAGGATAGCCTGTCATCTGCTGAAGAATTAGGCAGCTATAAGCTGCCCTATAAGCTTAAGCTGACCAGGCCCGTTTCCTATTTACTCTTGAATAAGCCTTTCTGTCAGTCACATAATCAATCAGAAGACAATTAAATACAAGTTTACAGGACAATTAAAAAAGTTTTGTTTTTTTTTTTTAATTTAAGTAGGCTCCATGCCTGTTATAGGGCTAGAACTCACAACTCTAAGACCAAGACCTGAGCTGAGATAGAGAATCGGACTCATAATGGATGGAGCCACCCAGGCACCTCCGCCTCCCAAATTTTAAAGCTCCTTTTGATGGATACATAGGATGTGTCTGTTTCCCCTCTTTATGAGCCTGAACCTTGATGCTGCATTTGGATCCTGAGATCTCCAAATTACCACCAAAATAATTATTAGACTGAACAAGTTAAGACCCTAAAAGCCCAATGTAGTTTTATCACATAATCAGATAAGCAGATATAAGTAGGTTTTGTGTCTAAGCAGAGAAGAGGGAACTTTTAAAAAAATAATAAATTAAGGGTGGTTATCTCTGGGTTTGTGGGATAACAAGTGATTTTTTATTTTCCTCCTTATGCTTATCTTTATTCCCACTAAAAAAAATAATAACACTGTTTAACTTTGAAATCCCCCACCTTTGTGTGACAAGGAACAACTTTTTAATTTCCTGAAACTTTAAGACCATAGAGGGTAAAAGAAGGGTGGGATGTGCAGGATGTATGAAAGACAGTGAGACAGACAGACAGACAGACAGAACAACCTTACAGACTGACAAAGATGTTCTGCATGTACAGGAAAGGATGATGTGACTGACAGGAAAGGATACTGTGACTGACAAATCCTGGAAAGCACAACTGGGATCCACAGATTTACCAGAAAATCCCAATACACTTATGAGGAAAGCATATAGAGGGAGAGGTTTAAGAGAGATATAGGTTTAAGGAAAATATTTCAGAAATCGGAAAAACAGAATACACATAAAGTGGTCAATAGTGACTGAGGTTGACTGGCTGTTGTGGAAAAGCTGTCAATAGTCTCAACTGAAAGATATGAATATATATATATTATTTAATTTTTTTAAAGATTTCTATTTATTTATTTGAGGGGGAGAGGGGCAGATGAAGAGGGAGAAGAAGGCTCCCTGATGTGGGGCTCGATCCCAGGACCTCCACATAATGACCTAAGCCAAAGTCAGACATTCAACCGACAGAGCCACCCAGGCACCCCCAGATGAATATATTAAGAGAGAGTCACAGAGTCCAACATTCAGTTATAAAACAAATAAGACAGACTCTCATTTCTGGTCTACATTTCTGGTCCTTTCCAAAATTTCTTGATGAGAGAACTGTTAACAATGGAATCATTTATATAAGCCTACAATTATGTGTATAAAAAGCCTCAAAAAGCCATGAACCCTTTTGACCCAACCATTCCTCTTCTAAAAACTTATCTTCAGGAAATCAAAGATATAGTAAAAATGATCACAGACATAAAGATATGTGTGAAAATTAAGTAATAAACAGTTGTTCATTGCAGTATAGCTTATAATCACTAAAAAATAACAAATTGTCAAGGAATAGAGGATTGCTTAAAGAAATCTTGGCACATACACATAATTTAGTATTATGTAGGTATTAAAAATGCTGAAGTATATTTCATGATATGGGGAATATTCAAAATGTGAAATGAAAAGGCATAACGAAATAATTTGACTCTGGTTTTTTTTAAAGCACACACAAACACACATAGTAAGACTAACATAGCATATACCAAAAACATTAATAGTGGAGACCGAGGATCATAGATAAATATTTTTACTTTTGGGGGGACACTTACCTATATATTCCAATTTAACCATATATATTACTCTTGCTATCAGGAAGAAAAAAACTCTTTTAAAGAACAGAAATGAAGTGATAAAGAACAATAGGACCATGTGCTCTCTTTCCTTCAGAAGCATAATGCTTGAATTGGAATAGATGTATATGGATGTTATACCGTGATGGGAGTTAATTTACTTTTTAAAAAGCTGTGGGGTCTAGACATAATAATGCTTCTCAAGATTGGTTGTATATTTGTTCTTTCCTTACAATGTGAGCTTTCTGTGTCTGGGCTGTAAGAAAATGATTCGTTTTTACTACAGTCTAAGCCAGGACACAATCTTCAGGCACGAAACCATATGGCATCTGTCTGGTTTTGAATTAATCCAGTGGCCATCATTGCATGAACTTTCAACAAAAAAATTTTCAAACATGCACTAGGTGATTTATTTTTGTTATGTATCTATACAACTTTATTAAAATACCAAACATATATGAAAACATGGATGAAAATAGAAACTTAAAATGATGATAGAAGGAACAGGAGCTCTAGCATTTTCTTCCTCCTAACACTGTGGATTGTCTTCTACGTGCTCTACTTGATACCCCTAGACTGGACAACTACAGAAGATGGGCTTTGGCCAGAAAAGACCAACCAAATGTGTATCTGTTGCAGTCAGAAGGTTTTTAGGAGATCGGTATAGGGTATTCATCTGGCACTAGGGTTTTGTTGTTGTTTTTTTTTAAGATTTTATTTATTTATTTGACAGAGAGAGACCAAGCAGGCAGAGAGGCAGGCAGAGAGAGAGAGAGGAGGAAGCAGGCTCCCTGCCAAGCAGAGAGCCCGATGCGGGACTCGATCCTAGGACCCTGAGATCATGACCTGAGCCGAAGGCAGAGGCTTAACCCACTGAGCCACCCAGGCGCCCTGGCACTAGGGTTTTAATCAAGGTTATCCAGGGAATGGTGGTGGTATGTTTACACTGCAGCTTACCTTGCTGCTGCAATTTGTAATCAGTGGAATATGCCTTGCCAATGATATTCCATACAGGCCTTAAGCATCCAAACAGTCCTTCCAGAAATCCGCCACTGCCGCTGCCCGATCTGCTGAACTGGATCTTGATGTCTTCAGTTCCACTTGTGCTCTCTCCATCCATGGTGTTGCTGGTCCCCTGAGACATGGCCATCTCTGATTCATCATGTTCCCTCAGCTGAAGAACGCTGTTCTCAAACTGGTCCCTGGAATCCTCACTCACGCTTGTCAACACTGTTGTGGTGATGGGGCTGTTTATGCTCTCGGTTAGCTCTGTTTGTGCCACCCCCTTTTCTTGCTGGTCCTTAAGGAGCGTGGGGGAAGGGTGGTTCCCCACAGGCGTGAGTTCATCCTGGAGTCTGCTGAAGGTCCTGCTTTCACTCGAGGGCAAGTGTGGGGAAGCGGAGCAGCTCAGGGGCTCCTGCGTGTTGGCCATGGTGCCATGAGTGTGCCCAGGATCCTGAGATGACACTCAGAGGATTAGTGGCACAGAATTCAGATGCAAGAGAGGGCTCCAAAACCTGGGGAAAAGAGGAGGACATGAGATTACCCTTCTCTGAGTCACTCACACTACCACACTTCCGCTTATAATAATAAAAACATTGAAACAATGGAGATTGGTTAAACACCGGTATACATCCAAACGGTGGGATACTGTGCAGTAATTACAAATCACGTTGTAGAAGAGTCCTTACGAACCTGAAAAAGCGTTCATGACATGTTAATATAAAAAATAGGTTAGAACCATATATACAACATAAACCCTTATAATTTTTTAGTTTTTATTTAAATTCCAGTAAACATACGGTGTAATATTAGTTTCAAGTGTACAATAGAGTGATTCAACACCTCAATACGTTACCTGGTGCTCATCACAACATGTGTACTCCTTAATCCCCACCACCTGTTTCACCCATCCCCGTCCTTTAAATGGAAAGGACATACAAATACATATATAAGAAAAAAGACTGGAAGAATATATCCCAAGAATTAACTATTGTTAACTATTAACTATTGTTAATTCTAGGTGGTTAGATCTGGGAGGAGTTTATGTAGTGTTTTTCAAAATATTCCAAGCATTCTGCATTAATATGTCACTATGGAATGAATGTTTTTGTCCCCTTGCTCCAAAATTCATACACTGAAACTCAATTCCTTTGGGAAGTGGTTAGGTCATAAGGGTAGAGCCCTCACAGGATTAATGCCCCTTTCTCAAAGAGATTCTGGAGAGCCCCCTTGCCTCTTCTGCCCTGTGAGGACACAGTGAGAAGACCGCTGTCTATGAACCAGGGAGCAGGCCCTCACCAGACATATCAAATATTCCAGTGCCTTGATCCCGGACTTCCAGCCACCACAACTGTGAGAAATACCTATTTGTTGTTTGAGCCATCTTGTCTCTGGTATTTTTGTTATAGCAGCCTAAACAGACTGGCAAATATTATATATTAGGTTCCTAATCAGAAAAAAAAATTGTTTCCCTTTCCAAAATTAAATGTCTTGATAAACATTGTTTTATTAGGAACAACATCCTGCTCAAATTTTTTCTGTTTTCTTTAGTGTTTTTTCTACTGGGGCATTATTGTGCTTTCTAAGGTATTCGTTAAGTCATGGAAGTAAATGTCTCACATAAGTGACAACACAAATTCCTAAGATATAAAATCTGTTCTTACTATAATGTGTCAAATCTGGAGCAACAAACTAAGTCCCAGTGCTTTAAGTTTATTCTTTGCTTCTGATCTGTCCATTAGTACCAATTTCTCGGGGCTACCTAATCCCTGAAAATAAAGACATGGAATTGTCTAGATTGGTCAGTTCATGCAAATTCAATCTTAAATTTAATTCATTGTCTCTTATCAGAAATTTACTTTCTTTATAAATACTTATGTAATAATTACTCCTTCCTTCACTCTGTACTAAACATCTAGGATTTGTTTAACAGGAACCAGGGTATAAAGATAATCTCACTTTACAGAGGGGGTAAGAAACAGACCAACAGTGATTGACAGCACAGTGCTTAGCAGGAATCAACCAAGTGCTCCGGGAGCACAGAAGAGGGAGACACTTTGAGGGCTAGCTGCCCAAAGGTGCTAACTATTGATCAGTGTTAGAAGTGTAGAATCTCATTGGGTTGGCAAGAAAGGGGTGAGACAAGAAGGGGTGAGTGAGAGAAGAAGGAGAGGATACAACAAGGGTGGAGAAAGTATGAACAAGGCCAAGGATCCCTGAAAGATGATGGAATATATGACAGATCGAAGTGGCTGGAGTGTAGGTTGTATGTACATATACAGAGAGAAAGATAAGAATGGAGAGAAAGTCAGGGATGAGGGGCGCCTGGGTGGCTCAGATGGTTAGACCTCCACCTTCAGCTCAGGTCATGATCTCCATGTCTCGGGATGGAGCCCCACGTCAGGCTCAGCATGGAGTCTGCTTCTCTTTCTCTCCATTTGCCTCTCCCTTGGTTGTGTTCTCTCTCACACTCTCTCTCAAATGAATAAATAAAATCTTTTTTAAAAATTCTAAAAAAAAAAAAAAAAAAGGACCATTTTGAAAGGAGCTTTGTATGCTAAGCTAAGAGTCTTAAATTTTAGTTGATGGGGGTCATAGTATCCCATATTGGGGCTTGCAGATAAAAAGAAACTACCCCCTTTTTATGAATTTCTCATCTGCATTACTGAGATGCAAATTTTAAGCATTTTTTTCATCATGATACCCTATGAGTAGCTTGTGTGAATGAACCAATGAAAATGCCCTTTCCTTTGAAGTCTCATTCATTCATATAAACATGTACTAAGCTCCTATTATAAGCTATACAATGTGTTAGGAATTAATGAATGGTACCTAGGCTTCTGCTCTATAGGAACTTACAATCTAGAGGGAAAGACCAATGGACAATAAGAGCCATGTGGTTAGATATATGGTACACAGACACGAACAAGGTGCTACAGGAGCTCAGAAAAACAAACATCAAATACGTCCAGGGAAGTCATAGAGGAAATGTTGCTTGGGTTGGAGGGTAAACCAGATAAAAGTGGGACTAGACATTGCAGGAAGTATTGGGAAGTGGTGGGCCCAGATGACAAACTGAAGCTTTTGGATTTTATCCTCGAGACAACAGCCAGCCATTAAGAAATTTGAATTGAAGGAGTGATTTGGTCCAATTTTTAATTAATTAATTTATTTTATTGTAAAAATTTTATTTGAGGGACAGCACACATGTGCGTGCACATGGCGGCGGGTGGGCGGTTAACGGAGGAGACTCCCCGCTGAGCAGGAAGCTTCATGCAATGCCGGGCTGATCCCAGGACCCCTGATCTTGACCTGAGCCAAAGGCAGACACTTAACCGACTGAGCCACTTGGGCGCCCCTCAAATCTGTAATTTGAAATTACATTTATAGAAGTAGAGGTTGGATTGAAGGGGAAACCCTGAAAGTCAATGTGTTCCTTAGGAGGAAGACTTCAAGTGGGAATGATGAGGGCCCGAACGGAGGCAGGAGCAGTGGTAATGAGCAGGAGGGGATAGATTGAAGAGGCAGAATAAGCAAGATCTAATGATTGATTAGACTTGGGTATGGGTAAGGACAAGGGAAAAGAGAGGAAGACTTTTGGATAACTCACCTGGGGTAATGGATAGATGGCCAATATCATCAACTGAGATATGAAATATCAGAAGAAAGAAAGGTTTGGAAAGAAGGTAATTAGCTCAGTTACAGACAGGGAGGGCTTGAGTCTTACTGAGTGTGTTATGCACTGTACCCGGCTATTATTTATGTTATCTGATTTTTTTTTTTTTTAAAGATTCTGTCTGTTTACTTGACAGAGATCACAAGTAGGCAGAGAGGCAGGCAGAGAGAGAGGGGGAAGCAGGCTCCCCGCGGAGCAGAGAGCCCAATGCAGGGCTTGATCCCGGGACCCCGGGACCACGACCCGAGCCGAAAGCAGAAGCCCCAACCCACTGAGCCACCCAGGTGCCCCAGTGTTATCTGATTTTAAAAATACACTTTGTAGAGAGGGATTTGAAGAGATAAGGATGGGGGGAGGTCCTTTAGCTTAGGGCAGAAGTATCAAAATAATAGAAGGGTGAACCCAAGTTAAATTAAAAATATACTAATTAAATATATGCTAGGAGCTGCGATTTGCACTAAGCTAAGTTCTGTGGATACAAAGCATTACTGTTACCATTACTACTCCTAATGATAAATGAGACTAAGTGTCTTACAATTTACACAGCCCAGTATGCATAATCAGCAATATAGTGGTAAAACAGCTCTGCAGGAGGGAAAGAAAAGGGAAAAAAAAACACAACAAAACAAAACAAAACTGGGACACTCTTATTTGTAGTGTTTACTGATTTCTCTGGTATAAATACTCCCATCATGGCAGATTTCAAGCTAATAATAGTTGAGTAACCTACCTGCAAAGTTACCACTGGCTCTTACAAATTGGTATGTAAGTCAGCACCAGCACTGTAATCCTTGTAATAGTGTCATTCTCATTTTACAAAGAAATAAAAACCTTTTTAAGGTCATCAACTGGATAAGTGGTAGAGCAGAAATACAAACAGAACTCAAAATTCAGATCCCCAAATTCCATTGTCCTTTTTTTGTAACACCAAAGCACCTCTTACAACAACTTTCGCTTCCTCAGCGTGCTTCACAGGTTAAAAAAGTGCTGTGGGCTATGATCTTGACCTAAACATTTAATCCCTGTGCAAGAAGTCAGGGCATGGAATCATGATGCCTAGTCTTCACAGAAACTAAGGCCTCCAGAGAGGTATTCTGTTACCCAGAGCTGTGCACAGGGCAGACGGTAATGGGGACTGGAGTGGCTCACTCAGGCTGAATGAAAGAGGTAGGACTTGAGATGAACCTTTGAAAGGAAGACGATTTGAGACCCACCAAAGAAAGGAAGTCAGGGAGGCTAAGAGCATTAGCAGATGCAAGCAGAAACCACCAGGGCATGTGTGAGACGGCTGGTAACTCAGAAATAGTGAAATAGCCAGCTACTGTCAGGAGCAGTAACAGCAATGCCTTACCTTCTTATAGGGGCTCTGAAACCCTATGAAATAACGCAGATGGTTTTCCCCTTTAAGCAAATCAGAGAGACGAAGTTGGGTGGGATGAGGTTAGGTTAGGGGGGACTTGAATTCTAGGGCATGCAGAAATATAGGGGCTAGGAAGTTGCCTGGGAATATAAGGCTGGAGGCAGGCAGAAGAAAAGAAAATACTAGCTGGAGCCCTCTGTTAGGGCAATAGCTACTTGCTGAATTGACCCCTATTTCCCTCACCCCCGTCCTCCCCACCCCATTCCTTTCATGCTGATCTCTCAGCTCTGACAGTACTGATCCCTTCATTTGCTTTCTGGCTGATCTCCTTGAGCTCTACTGCCTTTGGCCTCTCGTATGTTGCTCTGCCTGAGGTCTTTTAAGACTGCTGACTTGATACTATCTGACCTGGCCACTGTCTCAGCAGTTCCTTCCAATCTGCCTTTGCTGTCGGGACTCGTGGCTACTCTGTACAGCACAGGGTGTACATTATGCTTTTGGCTCACAGCAAACTTGAGGATAATGCAAATACCCAAAAGCGTATGTGAATTTCAGCCAAACACCTATTCGTGCAATTTGTTTTTTGAATCAAACTCTAGGACTTTATGTTAATTCCTGGTAAATTTCCATTTTGTCCATTTTTATCCCGAGTTTCTCCCTAATGACACCATACTGGAATGGGCTTATACCAAAAAGTTAGAAAAACACAAGTGTGTTTTGTAATCTCCTCCTCTTTCTTGGAGGTTAAGGATGCACGTGAGGTAGAGTTGTGCTCACGGGTACAGGTAATGAGTTAAAGGAAGACGATTTCAGCACACTCATCACACTCGGTTTGATATTTATCAAGGAATATCGTCCAACCCACTTGCTTTACCTCTGCGATCACATTCATGGGTCCAAATTCAAATTCATAGGCTATTGCTGACTTGCTCGATACAACCTCATCAGCGGCAGAGTTGGATGAGTCCTCTCCTCACGCTACACTCTTTCCCTGGTCGGGTTGTTTGTTTACGCAGACGAAGAAACAAATAGCAATGATATCATGACTACTGATGAAAAAACAGTAGTAATTCACAGGGTTATTCTTGATGCCCTAGAGCCACTCCCAAGGAAACACAAGCACCCACCTAGAGGTGTGACTGCCCCAGTCAACAGAACAGTGAAAGGCCATCCAGCTACTGCAACCCAGCAGTGCTCTGGGAGGGGACAGGGGCGAGAGACACCTCAAAGCGTGTATAAAGTTGTGTGTAGTCCAAGAGGCTTCCCTCTGCTCACTAAGAATAGCAGATCCAATCTCCACCAACAAAGGCGGAGATGGAGGCACAAGAACAAAAGGGAAAAAAATCATCACCATGACTCTCTTAAAATATGATCAGAGCTGACTACATTTAAGAAGAGTGTAGGAGGAGAAAAATATCTAAATTTTACCTGTGTGTATGCGTACGCCCACGCACTGCCACCGCACAGAGAAGAAGCTGGTACGTGGAAACAAGGAACACAGGGAGCCCCACGAGCTCTGCTCTGTCTTTTGCCCTCTCCATTCCTCTCTCCCTGCCCAGACTTGGCTCCGGCACCCTCATGGCAACTGACTGCTTGGATCTTTTGATTCATGAGAAGTCAAAGCTAGTATTTACTAGAAGGGAACTGGAAAAAAAAAAAAAAGGCAAAATTTTTAAACCTCAAGAGCCAAATGGAAAAAGCTAAGCGAGAGCAGGAGGGGAAAAGGGCGAGGTTGGAATGTTACCTTTATCAGCAAGGAGCTCTCTGGGCAGGGCTGCAGGGGGACATTGTGTTGCTATCCTTCTGGACTCCTGAATCTACCCGGGCTCGAGGCAGGGCCTCCGTACCTGCCCTCCAGGCACACTTCCTTCGCCCTTTGAATTTCTCAGTCTCAGGAGGAGGAAGTGGTTTGTGCAAAATTAGTAAGCAAGGGCTGGAGACAGCGGCAGCTGTGCATTTGCCAGGGCACTGCCAATTTCTGGAAATTACCTTGGCTCTGTGCCTAAATGGATTCAGCCCTGAGAAAAGGGGAGGGGAGAGGTGATGTGGCCAAATAGCTCTTGAATTCTTGTGCTTCTATCCCATGATACACATCCTCCCAGGTTGCTAATACAGGGTGATTTTATAATAGATCTGATTTTGAGGTTTCTATCATACATATGTGTAAATCAAAGCATCTGGAAAATTCTGCCCCATAGAGAAAGTTTTCAGTGTGACTAACATTTGGATAAAATTATAAATTAAGAATTATTGCTGAGATTTCTTGAGTGGTGCTAAGCTCTTCCCAAGCTGTCTTCTCTTCACTTGGCATTTTCTTGCTTTACAATGAATGCAACTCTGCCATCTCTAGAATTCATATAACAGGATCTAGAGCACAAGAGAGATTTCAGCTATTAGGGCATTAGCCCATTTTAAAAGTGGGATTAAGCTACTTGTTCATAGTAATAACATATATTGATCTTCCCAGGATAGAGGTCTGTCACTGAGAGGTCTGTCTGGATTTGAACTTCAAAAAAAAAAAAAAAAAAATTAGACAGCTTTTTCTAATGGAATTAAAAAATCCTAAGTATGTGATCTAACACCAGATCAAAAGAGTGGCCTACACAACCCTCCAAAGCGGCTCCAGCCACATGGCATCCAGCAAGCAGCCCCAGCAAGGACCAGCACCACTCCAAAGTGACTCCTGCCCTGGGGAGAGGGGATGAGAACCACATACATCCGGTCCACCACACACATCCAGTCCACTGCAGCCGGGACAGGCAAATCTTGAAAGTGGCATCGCAGAGACAGTACCCTGATCTGACTACTTGCCTTGCCCACCCACAGAAACCTCTCGAAGGCAGCATATGGAGGAGAGAGCCCTGCAGTTCAGGGTCACTGCCACCCTGGGATTTTGGTTTGTCTGCAGGACCCGCCCACCAATGAAAGCTTTTCAAGGGGACAATACAGGGAGGGTGTCCTGCAGTCCAGTGTGACCTGGCCAAAGGGGTTGAGAGGGCAGGTACCTGGTCTGACTGCAGACACTGCCCAACTACAAGCTCACAGCAGCCTCAGATGACCCTTAACAGCACGGGGACCAAACCCGGCCCACAAGATGCAAAGTGAGCCATTGCTGCTGACAAGACTGAAGACCAACGAGGCTTAGCCACAACACTGGGGAGCCCAACAGGGGTCTGAATTCATGACCCTGAGATCAAGACCTGAGCTGAGATTGAGTTGGATGCTTAACCAACTGGGCTACCCAGGCACCCCTTTATGTAGGTTTTATTTTTCTTTTAAGAAGATTTTATTTTCAGGGCACCTGGGTGGCTCAGTGGGTTAAGCCTCTGCCTTCGGCTCAGGTCATGATCTCAGGTTCCTGGGATCGAGTCCTACATTGGGCTCTCTGCTCAGCAGGGAGCCTGCTTCCTCCTGTCTCTCTCTGCTTGCCTCGCTGCCTACTTGTGATCTCTCTCTGCCAAATAAATAAATAAAATCTTTTTTTTTTTAAAGAAGATTTTATTTTCTTATGAGCGAGAGCAAGAGCACACAAGTGGGGGAGGGGAGGGACAGATGCCCTGTCTTGCGGGGCTTGATCCCAGGAGCCCAAGACTATGTCCAGAGCCGAAGGCAGATGCCCAACTGACTGAGCACCCCTATGTAGGTTTTAAAATGAATAAAGATGCTTTATTTTCAGAGTTGTAGACTATCAACTTAACATGAAATAAAAATCTATAAAGCTCCTAATACCTTAAATGCTAAATGCTATATACCTCAAATACTAAACATTTTTTTTTAAGATTTTATTTATTTATTTGAGAGAGAGCAGGCGAGAGAGAAAGCATGAAAGGGGAGGTCAGAAGGAGGAGCAGACTCCCCGTGGAGCTGGTAGCCCGATGAGGGACTTGATCCCAGGACTCCAGGATCATGACCTGAGCTGAAGGCAGTTGCTTAACCGACTGAGCCACCCAGGTGCCCTAAAAATATTTCTTGACCAGAAGAATGATTTCTCTGTAACTCCATAAATACTTAATAAATAATATGTACTATTATAAGTATGAATATTCTAGAACAGAATCAACAATTTCTTTTTTTTTTTAAAGGTTTTATTTATTTATTTGACAGAGAGAGAGAACACAAGTAGGCAGAGAGGCAGGCAGAGAGAGGAGGGGAAGCAGGCTCCCCGCTGAGCAGAGAGCCCAATGCGGGGCTTGATCTCAGGACCCTGAGATCATGACCTGAGCTGAAGGCAGAGGCTTAACCCACTGAGCCACACAGGTGCCCCAGAATCAACAATTTCTGACCTAAATCTAACTTGCCATATGAAGCAAGTCAATAACTAAATAAATGCACTTAAAATGTCTTAAAGAGTAAGACACAGACATATATGCCTTTAAGTATACAATATTAGGGGTACCCCTTGTGATTTCTTTCAAATAAATAAAATCTTTTAAAAAATAAATAAATATACAAATATTAATATAAAAATAATCACATAAGCATTCCAAGAACATAAAATAGCTTTAAAAGGTCAACGGTGGTTATCACTCTTGTTCTTTTAAATTTTCTATATTTCCCCAAATTTCTTCTTTTTTAAAGATTTGTTTTTGGGAGAGAGAGAGAGAATGAGCTTGAGGGTTGTGGGGGGGCAGAAGGAGAGGAGGAAGGAGAGAAGCAGATTCCGTACTGAGCATGGAGCCCCCATGAGATCATGACTTTGAGCCGAAAAGAGTCAGACTCTTAACTGACTGAGCCACCCAGATGCCCCTCCCCAAATTTCTGCTATTAGCATGCACTACTTAATCAGACATTTTCAATCCAAATATCTGTTGCTTTAAACACACAGACTAATGAGCCAACTTTACTACTTTTGCATATAGGAAAAATCATATAAAATGGTAAGGACATTGTTGAGAAGCCTGACCGTGTGTGCTGAGGCTTGCAAACGGGCTTAAATAATTATAAACTGAAAACAAATAAAAGAATAAAAAACAGATGACAATGAGGAAACAAAGATTGATGGCTCCTATTTTGGTTTCACCTTTTCTACTAGCAAGAATCATATTCAAGCTAGACAAGTTAGAATAATCATGACGACGAGAACGGAAACTCAAGACAGATGAAGAGACAAAGGTATGCTGGGGTGTTGTGATTATTTCCAAGTTCTAAGTTCCAGATGAATAACATGTTAAGGCACTAAAATTCTTACATTTAAGATCACAAAAACAATCTTTGGTAAAGAATTATCGTTAGGAACTGTGAGCTATTCATGGAAAAGTAGAAGATAGAAAAATATCCTAATTAAAAAAAAAAGGGAAAAGGAGGATTATAAAATATGTAGAATTAGGAACTTGAATTAGTCCCTGATAAAAGCATAACACACCCAGGACACGCTGATTCCTCAATGACTGTTAGCCAATCAAATCCTTAACTAGAAAAACGATTATAAAAAGATGTCAGTATACTCAATATACATGTGAAATTGAGGGGCAGGAGAGGAAGGGCAAATGGAAGACACATTTTTCTTAAGGAAAGTAGGAAAACGAGAAAAAACGGTAAGAGCAGGGAGATCAATACACTTAGAACTTGAGACACACTGAGCTTTTAACATTCATTCGAAATTATAAATGAAGACAGAATCAATAAACAGAGAGACACAGGGTCAAAGGGGCAAAAGAAAGATGGAAAAGAGGAGAGGAAAATCCCAAATGTATGCAACTTCTTTTTCATATTTAATTTCCTTTGTCTCTAATTTAATTACAGCAGCTATTTTTACATTCCAGGTTTTACCTAAATTGGGAAAAACAAGGAAGGCTGTAGGTAGCTATAATGTTTGGGAGAGTATTAATGCTACATCATTCTGATACTTGGGAGAGAAAAAACTAATTTCCATGCTTCTAACACTACGATGTTAAATTAGGAGCTAATTTTATTGGTTCAAGAAAATAACTTCAGGAAAAGACTGCTTATGCTTTCAACAAAAGGGCAATGAGAACATAAAAGAACCACAGCAGAACTGTGGTCCCAAGGGAGATCATGGAATGTTCTTCCCCAGAGATCTGCATGTTTCTACACCGTGTTGTGCACACACGAAGACGCTCTGCCCTTCAGGGAACTGCCTAACCCCACGCCTGCATCTCGCATCTTCCAGGAGTGGTTCCTGCCTTCACAGCTTGCCTTCACTCTCCTCAGGAAGACCCGATCTCCAGGGCAAAGTCTAAGAAGTTTGCTAGAGCTCTAGGCCTAGAGAACTCTGTACAATGGCAACTTCCCACAAATTTAGAAGAGTCATAAAAAATAAAAATGAGTGATCTCTGGGTTCAAACTCTCTGGGTCCTAATACTGACTCTGTCCATGGGAAAACACCTTCCTGATCTTTGTGTGTCTCAGTTTCCATGATCAGAAACTGAGATAATATAGGGAGACTGCCCTTACAGGGTTGTGATGAGGACAAATGAGAAAACTCCAGCAAAGTGCGTGACATATCCTGAAACAGAGTAAGCACTCAATAAAAGTTGGCTATTATGTTTTAAATTAATAAACATTTTATTTTTAAGGAAGAGAGTATATGCTTTATTAATAATATCTACATAATTAAAGGAGTAAGATCAAATGAAAACATAATACTTTATTTTAAAATTTAGCTTAATTTTAACAGTTAAAAAAGACAAGGAGGATTTTATTCAAAACTATCGCAATAGGGTAGAGAGACTGAACTCAACTCCCATTAAACAAAAAAAAAGCAGGAGGATTTGTAAACCCTAGGGTAAGGGAATGGGAAATACTTGGAGGACGGTGGGGTAGAAGAAGAGGGAAGTTCGGTCAAAGTGATTAGGCCATCTGTCAGAACATGTGCTTGATTATTATTTATCTTTTTAAAATTGAAGTATAGTTGACACATGGTAGTTTCGGGTGTGGGACGCAGTGATTTGACAACTCTGTGTGTTAAGCTGTGCCCACAAGAGTAGTCACCATCTGCTGCCCTGCAGCACTATTACAGTATCGGTGACTCTGTTCCCTATGCTGTGCCTTTTAGCCCTGTGATTTATTCATTCCATAACTGAGAGTCTGTATCTCCCATTCCGCTTCACCCAACTTGTCCATCCCTCCCCGCCCCATTTCTGGCAACCATCAGTTTGTTCTCTGTATTTATAAGTTTGTTTCTGCTTTTTTATTTGTTCATTTGTTTTGTTTTTTAGATTCCATATGTAATTGATATCATACAGTATTTGTCTTTCTCTGTCTGACTTATTTCACTTAAACCTAATACCTTCTAGGTCCATCCACATTGCTGCAAATGGAAAGATCTCATCCTTTTTTTTTTTATGGCTGAGCAATATTCCAGTGTGTGTGTGTGTATACATGCATATATATAAATACTTATATATACATACACACATACCACATCTTCTTTATCCATTCATTGAATCGATGGACGCTTAGGTTGCTTCCATATCATGGCTATTGTAAATAATTATAAGATAAACATATGGGCACATATATCTTTTTGAAATAGTGTTTTCATTTTCTTTGGGTAAATACCCAGTAGTGGAATTACTGGATTGTATGCTATTTCTGTTTTTAATTTTTGGAGGAAACTCCATATTGTTTTCCACAGTAGATGTACCAATTTTACATTCCCACCAGCAATGCACAAGCATTCCTTTTTCTCCACATCCTTGCCAACACCTGTTATTTCTTATCTTTTCGATTCTAGCCATTCTAACAGGTATGAGGTGATATCTCATTGTGGTCTTGATTTGCATTTCCCTGTTGATTAGCGATGTTAGGCATATTTTCATGTGTCTATTGGCCATCTGTATGTCTTCTTTGCAAAAAAATGTCTATTCAGGTCCTCTGCCCTTTTTAAAATCAGATCATTTGCCTTTATTTTGGGTGTTAAGTTACATAAGTTCCTTATATATTTTGGGTACTAACCCCTTATCAGTGTATCATTTGCAAACACCTTTTCCCATTCAGTAGGTTGCCTTGTCGTTTTGTTGACAGTTTCCTTGGCTGCACAGAGAATATTAAAAGAGATTTGTCCTTGGTTATTTCAGGACTATAACCATGGAAAAAACGAAACCTTAAAGTTGTCCCAAAGGACAGCTATTTCCATTTTATAATGAAAAGACTCTTATTTCCCAGGGGTTAAGTAGAGCAGCTTAGCCCAGAAATAAGCAATGGCCTGCCCTGTAGGATTTGACATCCCTATTCATTGGCCACAGGCCCTGAATCCCCTCTGACCATTCTTGTATCTCTACACCTTGTCTAGTCTGCAAAAAATAAAAAGGATCTAATTTAAAGAATTACAATAATCCCCTAACTAGGAGAAAGCATGAGTAGCACAAGTTAGTATTCTGATGTTGACAATAAACACATAATTAATCATTACCTCTTAGAAGTATCACTGTCTTAAGTACATAGTAACTGTATTTGTTTACTTTGTCACCTCTATTTTCCTTTGTAGACTAGGTATGTTTCTTTCTTTTTTAAGATTATTTATTATTAGAGGGAGAGCACAAGTGCACAGAGAGTAGGGGGAGTGGCAAAGGGAGAGACTCTTCAAGCAGACTCCCAGATGAGCATGGACCCCATTGTGGGGCTTGATCTCATAACCCATGAGATCATGACCTGAGTCAAAACCAAGAGTTGGATGTTTAACCAACTGAGTCACCCAGGTGCCCTCAGACTAGATATGTTTTTTAAAGAACAAAATAAGTAGAATCTAACTAGAAATTAATTCATAGTCCAAATATACTAGGGATTAAACTGAAGGAAACTTTTTATGCTGTACATAATCATTTTTCTGAATTAAGATTTTCTGGTCTGTGTGGTCTGCTTGGATGGCGAGCGAGCAGTAGAAGCAGGCACAGTCACTGAAGTAGGACCCTGTATTAGCCTGAGCTAATAAAGCAGATGGCGCAAGTGAGGAGAGTCCGGTGAGACTGCTTACAAAAGGCAGGAGCAGGAAAAGCAGCAGGGATGGTTTTATGCCCCGGAGCTAGGAACCCCCAGCAGGCTTTAATTGCGGAGGGGAAAGAATGATCACTAGAACCTGGAGAGTAGCTACAGAAGAAGGTCATCCAACAAGAACTGTAGCCTTTGGTAGAGTGATGCAACCAAAGTGCACTGACCTGATAGGGAGGGAGCGAGGGGAGTTAATACTGAACCCAACCTTACTTTCCTCTTGCTTTCAAAGACTCTGCAGGTGCTTCCTATTGGAACCTAATAGCAAAGCAGAGGGCAAGGAAGTCCACTGATGCAGTCCATACAAGTCAACTTCCAGAAACACAGAACAGGGTGCTTTGAGAAGGGCAGGAAGTGGATCTGATCCTAAGTGCTGTACCAGTGGAGATCCTGCTGCTAAAGGCAGAGACACAAAGTTCAAACCTGGAAATGCAACCAGCAGTGCTGAGCCTCAGAGGTCTACCTGAGCCTAAGAGGTCTACCTCTGGCTTCTGAATCTTTTGGTTTGGTGAGAAAACTTGGACTCTGGCATCAGTCATGGGCTCTGCAGAGTTGCGTGTCCATTGGATAACTGTCCAACCTGGGCTGGGGAGTACTTTTCCCTCTAAACGTATAAGATTCAATTTATTACACTTGGGTCATCCATGACTCTCAATACTGTATAATATGTTCCCCAAAAAGCATCTCATCAGTGAAAACTAAATGGTATCTATATTGTGATTAAATACTTACCATGGAGGCAGTTTGCTATACATGGGTTCTGAAAAATGGGCATCTTCATGGGATTTATGTGACTATTAAATGAGATAGTGGACCTGAAACTGCTATTTAAGCCTCAAAGTAGTATTCTCATGCTAGTTGTTGCTATTCAAATATATGTCAGCCAGAGGGAGGTGACAGATAGTGCACTGCTTGGTAAGAGTTGGTTAGCTCTGCTGTCAGGAGCTACTACTGTTCATGACTCTCGGCAAGTGAGAAAGAAGAGAAAATCTTTTTGCATAAAACTGTATTATGAAAGTTCTTTTTTCCCATTAAACTTACTGTCATTATCTGGACTATTTAGTTGAATACTAAAATATAAAGTAGAGGTATGAATATAACACATTCTGAACCTGTTTTATGCTGTGTAACATTCAAACCAAATAACACATTGCCATCTTGGTATAACGAGTTATTGAAGAGCATCAGTAACAGACTTCCACTGATATATTTGGAATGTCTCACAAGGCAGCAGATCCTGCACAGTGCTCCTGGGCAGTCCTCCATGTACTTGGCAGGCAAGAAGTCATCAAGGGTCCTTCTGCCATCCTCAGATTGCTTAGGAATGATGGAATCATAGATTGTTAGAATTGGAGGGAGCAAACATTAGGTCACAACTCCTATTTTTCAACAGAAATAACTCATCAGTTGGTAAATTCACCAGGAGCAGAATGCAAGTATCATTTATATCTGTACCTCCTCGTCCCTCTTCTTTCCCTTCCTTCCAGCTTCAACACTGAGTTCAGAACCTGATATAATATGATGTAGTTTATTTTTTTGGATGAGAGAATTTTACATACACACAAACTCACACATTCACACACCGAGGGAGCAATATGACGAACAGTGTATTAATAACAATAGCTAACGTTCGTTGAGATTATTGCCACTCACTCCTCTGACCACTTCACTTACATTAACTTTCTTAATCCTCACATCAACCCTTTGAGAAAAGCGTTATTATTACCCCTGATAAGAACAGATAAAGAAATGGAGGCACAGGAAATTCAAATAACTCACTACAGCTACTAAGTGGTAAAGACAGGAGGCGAGCCCAGCCCCACGCCAGTCCCAAAGCCTGAGCCTGAGTCCAAGTCCATGGCCACAGTTACGGCACTCCACTGTCAAAATTATAATGGCCTTCTATTTAACTAAGAAATGTCCCAATCAGAAAAATATGGACTTGACTCACATTTTACCTTGAGCTAAGGTTCTATGTCTAGGAAAAAGCTAAAAATTCCTAGCAACAAATAAAGTGGAGAATTCTAAACTATGCCCACCTTATGTAGGGTCTACTCCATTATATTTTAGCATTTAACTTCTATACCCACACTAATACTGTAGCTTCTAGTCATATGTGGCTATTTAATTTAAATGAATTAAAATTAAATTAAATTAAAATTTAGTTCCTAAGGGGCGACTGGGTGGCTCAGTGGGTTAAAGCCTTTGACTTCGGCTCAGGTCATGATCCCAGGATCCTGGGATCAGGCCCCGCATCGGGCTCTCTGCTCACTGTGGAGCCTGCTTCCTCCTCTCTCTCTCCCGGCCTGCCTCTCTGCCTACTTGTGATCTCTCTCCGTCAAATAAATAAATAAAATCTTAAAAAAAAAAAATTTAGTTCCAAGTTACTCTAGTCCACTTCAAGGGCTCAGTAGCCACATGTAGCTAGTGGCAACTGTACTGGACAGGGCAAAATAGGACACTGCACTTCCATCACAGAAAGTTCTATTGTACAGCTCTGCTCTATGTGTTTTACTCACCTTAACAGATTTGCTTGTTGTGGGAAGTGATAAAGATAGTAGTTTCCCTTTGTACATGAGGATTTGCTAGATGCATAGAACTCCATTACTTCTTTTGAAAATAACAGGTTTAGGGGCACCTGGGTGGCTCAGATGGTTAAGCATCTGCCTTCAGCTCAGGTCATGATCCCGGGGTTCTGGGATCAACCCCTGCACCAGGCTCCCTGCTCAGTGGGAAACCTGCTTCTCCCTCTCCCACTCCCCCTGCTCGTGCTCTCTCTCTCTCCCTTTCAAATGAATAAGTAAAATCTTCAAAAAAAAAAAAAATGTAGTAACAGGTTTGCTATCAAATTTTAGTAATATCTGTGAATAAAATTATTTAAATACAGCTTATTCCAATGACTTCACCAGGATCAAATTAGAGGGTTTGTTTTTAAAAGGTTTGTTTTTATTTATTTATTTGACACAGAGAGAGAGAGAGAGAGAGAGAGAGAGAGAGAACATGTACAAGCAGAGGGAGTGGCAGGCAGAAGGAGAAGCAGGCTCCCTGCTGAGCAAGGAGCCCCATGTGGGATTCAATCCCAGGATCCTGGAATCACGACCTGAGCCAAAGGCAGATGCTTAACTGACTGGGCCACCTAAGCACCCCAAATTAGAGATTTTTAAAAAGGCTGTTCCAAGGGATGCCTGGGTGGCATAGTAAGTTAAGCGACCAACTCTTGGTTTTGGCTCAAGTCACGATCACAGGGTCTTGAGACAGGGTCCCATGTTGGGCTCTACAGTTCGCACAGAGTCTGCTTAAGGATTTTATTTATATATTTATTTGACAGAGAGAGAGAACACAAGCAGGGGGAGCAGGGGAGGGAGTAGCAGGCTCCCCACCAAGCAGGGAGTACGATGCCCCACTCCATCCCAGGACCCTGGGATCATGACCTGAGCCAAAGGCAGATGCTTAACCAGCTAAGGCTCTCTTTCCCTCACCCTTGTCCCTTCCCCATGTGTATGCATGTGCTCTCTAAAATAAATATATAAATCTTTAAAAATTTTTTTAAATAATAAAAAAATCAAAGGAGTTTCCAACGGACCATAATCAGGTGTCTAAAATTATGAGAAAAGCAGAAGGAACAATTTTCAAATACCTAAGTAGTTTCAACAGTCATTTGTGGAGAACTTGAAAGTTGAAATTGTATTATTGCTGTTTTCATAATTACCCTTCCTTGAAGTCTCTAATCACTAGACTAGTGTAGGTGAAAGGCAGAGAAGTAGGGGAGGGCTAATGGAGGGAAGGGTGAACAAGACCAGAAGTTTCTAGCAAATCACCAACAGCTCTTGTCACTTCTCAGAGAAAACAGTATTACAATAACCAGGATAAGAACTCCAGGAGGAGCAAGGAACTCTAGACTCTGGATCAAATGTCCAACTGTAATTGAGAAGTAATTAAAATCATATTAGTGAAAGATCCCACTGCTTTAGACTTTTTAACTTAATGATATTTTGTTCTCCTTCCTCAGCATTGTTTTTGTTCACAGAAGCAGTCCTTAGTTTTAATTTTTTAAGATAATGATTCAATCCAGATGATACCCTAGAAAAAGTATCCTAGAAAACAGAACAGTTTGGGCTTTACCAAGAATAGAAATTTGAAATTGGCAAAGATCAATCATTTTTCACCAGTCTCATGCCATTGTTTTGGAAGGTGAATCTGACTTTATGCTAGAGAGTAATCTAAACCCGTTCTTCAATTATTCATTGGGGTAGTTTCCATTTCTATTTCCAATATATAGCTGAAATTTGCAGACTACTAAAGGATCCTTGGTAAGTCCCATCTGTCCAAGATCAGGATGACAAGGAAGAACATCAATAACTATTAAATATTTATTCTAAGTGTTAAAAAAATAATAAATGTGCAAGACAGTTCTAATGGAAAGAAAAATAAATTCAGAATAACAAACTACGATAAGAAATTGGATCTAGTCCCTCAATACAAAGATTTATACTCTACAGCATGGAATTTAAAGACATATTCAGCTGCCTCCCTTCAGAAATTATAATCTGAACTCATTATGAGCACACACTTTCAAAATATGTGTCTCTAAGAAATGTATAAATTACATTTATACAATTTAATTTAAGAGCTAAAATTTAAAAATCCCCAATACAAGTTACTATTTGAAGTAATACTAGTAAATCTATTTGCAAATATTTAAAAATCCTTTTGAAATGGTAATGATTGCTTTATTATTGTATTTTTTTGTTAATTTGATTTTCTTTGGCTTCAATGTCTGGTATGAAGCCACTAGTCAACTCACTTGCCATTGCTTCTCATAGCTCTTAGTAAACCAGTCTGACTAGTTAATATGTCCTTATCATTTGTCATGGGCTGGGAACCAGACAAGCAAACTTGTTAAAAATGTGTGCAAAATAAGAGCAATTAGGTTTTGTACAAAGGCTTAAAGAATCTTCTGAGTAAACCATGAGGGTTGGTACATGGACTTTATGAGGTCTATTCTGGCTATGTGGAAACACCCCACCCCCACCCCCTGCCACCCTTTTCTGTTTCTAAATAACTGCTGGCAAACTTATGTTTATGTGTGTTTAGCTGTTCTTAAAAAAAATCATGATCTATAGTCACAACACTTTGTAAAGTGAGGACAAGAAGAGACAACTTGTGGAGCTTATAAAATGGAGAACCCACAAAATCCCAGTGGCCCTTTTGGCCAAGTAATAGCTTTGAAGGGGATGTAATTGTTTTTTGTGATTTCTACTTCCAAAAGGAATGGATATAACATAAGTTGTCACTTGCTTCCCTTCATAATCCATTAAAGAATCTTATTCATGGGGCATCTGGGTGGCTCAGTGGGTTAAACCCTCTGCCTTCAGCTCAGGTCATGATCCCAGGGTCCTGGGATCGAGCCCCACATTGGGCTCTCTCCTCTTTGGGGAGCCTGCTCCGCCCCCACCCCCGCCTGCCTCTCTGCCTACTTGTGATCTCTATCTGTCAAATAAATAAATAAAATCTTTAAAAAAAAAGAATCTTATTCATGTGTTGAGCTTATTTTTGTATTAAACTTAATGTCTTTATTTCATTTTATTACTAACACTTAACATTGTAAGTGATCACTCTCTCTTTTTTTTTTTTTTACAGAGAGAAAGAGAGAGAGCTCACAAGGAGGCAGAGACAGAGGGGAGAAGCAGGCTCCCTGCTAAGCAGAGAGCCCGATGAAGGGACTTGATCCAAAGACCCTGGGATCATGATCTGAGCCACCCAGGTGCCCTGTGAGTGATCTCTTTAATATGTATGTTTCTTTCACTAGAAGAGAAGCATGCTGAGGGTTGGGACTATCTTCTAACTGTTTTCCCCAACACCTAGCATGGAAACTGACATGAATAAATTCTTAGGAATTTGTGAATTGAGGTAAAAATGCTTTTCAAAATTTAAAAGTAACACTTTAAAAAACTGTGTTCTGCTTTTAAGCTTTTAAGCTTCAGGTGATGCTCCTGAAGTCTAGAATTCCCAAATTTATGCAGCATGATTTTATAAATATCAATCTGTGTTCTTCGACACTGATGGGTCTTAAAAGTTCCAGCCTACATTCCTAAGGCAGGACACATACATCCCTGGAATTGTTTCAATTGCTTTTGATCCATCTCCAACTTCACTTCATCTTTCCTTAAAACTACCACCCAGAATCATGCCCCAAATGTCACTGCTCCTGTGTTTGTAGATTAAGAAGATATTGTTTTTTATTTCATTCCTAGACTCCTTCTGATGATGTCCAACATGCTAGTAGGTCAAGATCATACACTGAGCACATTTCACCAGTGAATAACTTGCCATTACTGCCAAGTTCCTCCCAGGACCATAATGAACCAGACCATAATGAATATTATAAACAGTTGCTTTCCCCACATCCCATTACATTATGCTTATGACGTGTTGCAATAGGAAAGAATGTACAGCTTCAAGCTGGAAAGACCTTATTTGAATCCTAGCCCAGCCACCTACCTAGCTCTGCCACTTACTTCTTTAATAAGCTATAGAAATATCTCAATTGTATATTGGCATTAATAAACCTCCCTTTTAGAATTGTTATAGATAAAAATCAATCTAACAGGCATTTTTTATTTACAATAGTGAAGACATAGAAGGAACCTAAGTGTCTATCGATAGATGAATGGATAAAGAAAACGTGGTAGGTAGAAATATACAATGGAATATTATTCAGCCATAACAAAGAATGAAATCTTGCCATTTGCAACAACAATGGATGGAACTTGAGGGCATTATGCTGAGTGAAATAAGTCAGCAGAGAAAGACATAATATATGATCTCACTTACACATGGAATCTAAAAAAAAACAAACAAAAACAAAACAAAAAACCCAAGCTCACAAATACAGAGAACAGATTGGTGGTTGCCAGAAGCGGGGGATAGGGAGGGCAAAATGGGTAAAGGGTGTCAAAAAGCACAAGCTTCCACTTACAAATAAGTCATGAGGGTGTAATGTACAGCATGTTGATGACAGTTAATAATACAGTATTGCATATTTGAAAGTTGCTAAGAAAGTAAATCTTAAAAGTTGTCATCACAAGAAAAAATTTTGTGATTATGTATGGTGATGGATGTTAACTAGACTTGTTATGGTGATCATTTCATGATGAATACAAATATCTAGTCACATTATTGTATACCAGAAACTAATATTACATGTCAGTTATAACTAAAAAAATCTCCTAACAAGCATTTTATTGAGAACTAATTATAAACTGAAATCTTCAAACGGTTTCTTTCTGTCATCTTGGCATTTCTCACCAAAATACATTTAATTTCAACTGCAAAATAGGAATATTTCACTCTATTGCACACCTTCTGATTTTTTTCTAAATAGTTAACAAGAGTTCTAGCTAAACCTGGTAGGCTGAATACATTTTATTTGCAGTTCTCCCCATCCCTGCACAAAATCATACTAAGATGAAAGTATGGCAGATGAAAGGAAGGAAGGTAGGAAGGAAGGAAAGAAAAAAGAAAGAAAAGAAAAGGAGAGAGAGAGAAAGGAAAGACAGGAAAGAAAAAGAAAAGATCCAGCATCCGATAACATGGACAAGCACTATGCTAAGAAAAAAAAGCCAACACAAAAGGCTACATACTATGATCCATTATATGGAATTCATTTATAGGAAAGACAGAACCACAAGGACAGAAAACAGAACAATGGTTATTAACAGGGCAGGTGAGAGGGGACCAATTTGGGCTCCCACCCCCCACCCAACTCTAGTACTGAGATCTTTAAAAGGCATTCTGAAAGCAAAGTCCCTGAGCTTCCCTGGACAACGGCAGGATCGCCAGAACACATCAATAGTTTTGCCAAGGGCTCCTTGGAAGCCACCAATGTTCTCAATACACTGATACTTTACCCGACACTTTCACTATGATGTTTTTGATAACGACAGTTGTGTGAGTTGTGTGAGTTGTAGCAATCACATTGCTTTACAACTCTCCGTATGTGTTTACATTAGAATTAATTTTATATTTAGAATTCTTTAACATCCTTTGCGATAGAGGTACCTCTAGGTATTTCTAAATGAAAGTTAATAAACATGAGTCTAGAGAGTAAAATGAGATAGGAATTTAGCACAGTCAAGGTTACATGTCCTTAGACTGGAAAAGCCAACCCTAGATTTTCCCACCTTAGAATCAGTGTTGAATTAGAGGTTAAGGTAAAGATCCAGGGTCTAGGGCACCTGGGTGGCTCAGTCTGTTAAGTGTCCGCCTTAGGCTCAGGTCATGATATCAGGGTCCTGGAATCAAGTTCTATATCAGGTTACCTGCTCAGTGGGGAGTCTGCTTTTCCCCCCGCCCTCTGCCTCTCTCTGTCTCATAAATAAATAAGTAAAATCTTAAAAAAAAAAAAAAAAGATTCAGGGTCTAGTGGCAGGAAAAGTTTAAGGAAGGAAACACTGGTTATATCCTGAGTGTTCACAGACAAACATATAATCAGCTCATGAATACTTTCCCTCACTTACTGACGCAAATCAAAGAGTTCCTCCCATAAAAATCTTTAGGGTTTCTACTGTCCTTTTACCATTTTCCTTTCCAGGCATGCTTTCAATGTTAATTTTTAAACTTTATTTCCCTGAATAAAATTTTGTGGAATAGACCCACATCTCGTCTGGGATGATTCCCAACCCACCCCCCCACACACTGTAATTTCCAACTCTCATTTGAAAGATTATTCTACAGAGCCCCTTTCTACTTGCTCAGCATAAAAACAAGTAGATTCACTAGAGAGAATGGGATTTGCAAGGAAGCAGACTTTCAATCTCACTAGACTAAAATGAATTGAGCACCAAAATTTAAAATATGAAAATAAAACATTAAGTATCTACGAGGAATCACAGAGCCCTTACAGCTAGTCACCTAAATGGCCTTCTTCTCACAATCATCGAAATAACAATACGGCTAGGATGGTCCACTAATTGTACCAGTAATTTAGAAATTAAGCCACTTACAAAGCCTTGGACAATCCAGATTTGGGGATTAGCGGCTTTCTTCCTTTAGCCTACATACATCTAATCTCAAGGGACAAAATTAAAGGCATGCTTGGGCTGTGGACACAGAGAAGCTCGAAGAAGAGTCTGATTTTTTTTTTAAACCCAGTAGATTCAGCTTCTGATTCTGATTTATTCTTTTTTTTTTCCTCTCCTTCCAACCTAGGCAGAATCAAGAGAAAAGACACAATTTCACAATAGCTAGGGTTTAGTTTGCGAGTCAAATAGGTAGAATAAAAATGTATTTAGCCTACTCCTACATGGGCCTGCCGTGAGTCTGGCTTTATTTCAAGCCGTTTCTTGTTCTCATGGCAGGATAATTTAATTAAGGGAAGGTGCTACAAAAAGAGAAGTTGAGAACTAAACTGCCGGCTAGGGACGGCTAAATTGGGAGTCAAGTGATACCCTAGGCTTCCTGTTTTTCTGACTTCAAACTGTTTTCGGTAATTTTTCCTGACTACTCTGGCACCCTCTGGCCTTTTTAAACTTTTCTGTGACTGGACTCTCACTCCGCTTTGCATCCCTGACTCCTCTGTTACACAATTCTAGGAGGCCTCCTTCCCTAGGACAGCCTGGCTTTCATTTCTCTCTTCCACAAATGATTCTCAGCATCGAAGCTGTTGCCCACAAGATCGATTGATGTCAGCTGCTCGTTTCACTTCAGGGAATCACAACCAGGTATCACAACCGAGTACTCTGAACACACAAGTAATACTGGAAAGGAACTAGAGCGGTCCTTCCAATTCCCTCACTGCAATAATCAGAAGGTCTGGGTCTCCCCAAAGTTCACATGTTGAAATCCTAATCCCTAAAAGTGATGGTGTTAGTAGGTGGGGCCTTCGGGAGATGCTTCGGTCATGAGAGTAGAGTCCTCATGGACAGGATTAGTGCCCCTATAAGGGAGGCTCTAGAAAGATCTGCCGTGGGAGAATACAAGGAGTCTGCGACCCAGAAGAGGGCCCCCGTTCAACCACGCCGGCACTCCCATTTGACTTCGAACCTCTGGAGCTATGGGTAATACATTTCTGTTGTGTATAAGCAACCTGGTCCGTGGTGTTCTGGTCCAGCTGCCTGAATGGACAAAGACACTAGGTAAACACGCACTGAGCGCGTGCCTGACAATTATGATGCCACGCATGACGGGGCAGAGATATATTAGACGGTCCTACCCTCTGGGAGCATTCAACATAGCGTGTCAGGCAGGTCAGTAAACAAGTAACTGTAGTACAGGGCAGAATTAAGTAAGGCTTCGAGAGCGGAGATTCAGCTAGAATCTACAGGGCTGTAAATGCCGGGCACAGTGGATGGCACAGCAGGGGGTGTGATAACTAATTCTGAGAATATTGGGAAAATTCCATAGAGGAAGAGAAATTTCTTCAACAAAGTGGGACCTTGAAGTAAGAGTCACACCCGGGGAGAAAGGGAAGAGGACGGGGGAGGCAGGGGTGCTATTTGGAGAACACATCCATTCCCATCAAAGAGAATTTCATAAAGAAAAGAATGCAGGGCCCGAAAATAAAGGCATTTTCCAGGAATAGCAAGCAGTCTGGAAGGGTTGGAACACAAGGTGCATGGGAGGGCAGTGATCAGCACACTGTAACTATAGGGTGGTTTCGCGTCATGGAAGGTTCTGAATGCTGAGCTAACAAGTCTCTTTCCTGTGATCAGAAGAACTTGGCTTCACAAAAACCACTACTCATTACTCATGCAATGATCAAAAAACTTTTGTTCAAGACTATAGTAATTGGAACGAGCAAAATATGTAGTTTCTGAAATCATGCTATTACACCAAATAATGCCTATATGCCTTCCTAACAAAATAGAATTGTTTGGGGGCATAAACTTGAGGCAGGGTTTCCTCCAAGTCATTCAATGACACAACACATTCTTCAGAGCCACTTCCGGAAAGCTAGCAGGAGCCAGGAAGGAGTACACATGATGGCCTCCGAGCAAAAAGGAACATGCCACAGGAAAGGTTCAACATACTGAGATGCTCTGCTAGCAAGAACACCATCTCAGGGCTTATGACAATTTTACAGATTAACAAGACTGGCTAGGAAATTTGGGGGATGACTACAAAATGAAAATTCTAGACCCTCTGTTCAAGAACTATTAAGAATTTCTGGGCAGAGATAGCAGAGCATTAAATCATGTATGGGCCCTGTGGTTATGCACCCATGAAGCCAGTCTGATTACCAACTCTAAATTTTAATGATAGCCATTTAGTTTCCACAGGCTGGCTTGAGTACAGCAGCCCTCCCATTCAAATGTGAACTGCTGTCACCGTTGTACTTCCAGGATTGACCCCATCCCTGCCAGTGGGCGTGCTTTCCTCTCAGCCTTTGCTGGCAAGGGTGACTATGGGGGAGCCTTTCTTAGAGAAAGAGAGCTTTCTCTAAGGTGAGAGCTTTCTCACCTATTCTGATAATGCTGTTCTTCTGCATACCGAAAACAGGCCCTCTCTCGTCAATCTTTCATGTTAAAAAATTCCTCTCTTCAGAACGTCACAGATAGGAGGTAAATTCTCAACCACATCCAGGGCTTAATCTGAGACGGATGCAATTTTGAGGCTACCATTTCTGCAGAGCCTAAGCAGAGCGGCTACTGCCGGCTGCGAATAGCGATGAACGTGGCGGAGCACCCAGGTCCCCTGCTGGGAAATTGATCAGCGGGTAATCCCATGGCTACCTGACCTTGTTCTTTAGTTTTGGCCCTCTTCCTCAGCGCATGAACATGTCCCCAGTTGGAAGGAGGAGGAGAAAAAAGACTTCAGTCAGCCAATTTTGTTACTTGTTAATAGGGTTGGTAAGGAAAAAAAACTATTAATGATTTAAAAAAATAAAATAAAATGAACACTCAGTAGCGCTTATGTTATCTGTGCATTTCATTGATTCTCCCTGACCTTCAATGGATAAATTGGTTCCTCTACATCAATAAGCTGGCCATGCTAGGCAATAAAACCACGGAGAAAAGACACGTCTTTCTGAGTTGTATTAGTCCATCATACACGTAGCATTAACTGGCTGTAGAAGAAAGAGAAACAGATCATTTACTAGAGTGTGAATTCTACTGAACTAATCGGTATGTATATCGCACCGAGCCTTATGCTTCAAGCTCTCTTAAAAGACGGCGAGTTTTTATATTGTTCGTGTACTACTATCACTGAAGAATTCCTTGTTCCTCAACCTGTATTTGGTTCAGAGCGCTAAGGGGGGTTAATTTGTTTAGACTTCGCCAGTCTCAGAACATCTAACATCAGACGCTCTCAACTGATCCGAAGTAAACTCTGTATTACACGGCTCCTAATCGTTTTAGTTAGAGGGGAATTATTTTGGTCTACTAATTTTCCAAGTTGTAGATGTAGCTGAAGTCGGGCCCCCAGTCTGTCTTCTGTTTCATTTTGCCTTTCTATTCTTGCTTTGAGAAGGCTATATACTACTGTCCCGTGAATATGAGACGGATTTTTCTTTTTACATGCAGAGATATACCTAGTACCTGAGGACATTTTCCCTCCTGAGCCACAGCTTAACAGCATTAGCAGAAGCAGCTCGGCCAGAGGGGAATTGAACAACAGCTGAGTACAGTCTAATAATTTACACTGGGGAAAGCCCTTGGAATTTAGAGGCACATTGCCCAGCTGGAGAGACAAATCTAATCTCTGCTAATGATGTTCCTCCCTCTCTTTCCTATCAGGGCTGGGCTTTTTACGCATGCGCATGTAATTATATATGCACACTCGGAGTCCAGTGAAGCCAAACAACACAGCACCCAGGATTAAATTACACAGTAAGACTTCCAGGCGTCATCTGGCTTCTACATCCTGTCCAATAAATGCTGTCCATGGTTCACGTTGTGGAGCTGTTAAAGGTCTCAGGAGTTCAAAAACCATATACAGCTAAACACTGGAATTCAAGAAGTGCTAAAGTTGTGGTTTTACTGAGACCAAAAAAAAAAAAAAAAAAAAAAAAAAAAGCATGACTTCTTAAATTGGTTAAATCACGCAAACACATATTAGGAAACAGATACATGGACTTTGCCCTAAAAAGGACTTGAGACTGTTGACAAAAATGCACATAATACAGGAGGTGGTAAATCAATAAAGGGAAAATAAGATGGAAAGGTTTAAAAAAAAAAAAAAAAAGCCAAAGTAAAACCAGTGAACAAAAATAATTTGTATGCTAACTGTTTAAAAAGGTACAAATTTGGACCAGAGCTTTCTATGGATCAAACGAAATAGAAAGATAGAATTAATTATTCAAGTAAGATAAAAACACACCAACTGTCCAGGAGAAGCAGTTTTTACTTGTACTAAGGCCTGTGAGGCCTTTCTTCCATGGATCCGCACAAAATGAGGAAGATAACACAGCCTCAACAAATAGAGTAGCATCTTTCCTAGGATAGTTTTCAGGGTCCCTCTCATTACAAAGTGAGATTCTCGGGTATTCCAGAGCAGCAATGCTTACAATAAGGGATTCCAAGCAAACAGCGCTTAGAAAGTCTGATTTAATCCAAAAGGGCATGGACTATACCTTCTTCAGGGAATCTTCCCATTATTTTATCTTATTATAGTATTATTTAATATTACTGTTTAATAATAAATCATTGTTAATCACTCTCAAGCTTTCAAGAAAACTGAGTAGCTGTTTTCTATTCTCTGCCAAGAACCTGGCAAGCAAATATTCTTGGTCTTCCTTCAAGGGGTGTACCCATAAGCTTTAATGATCAGCCAAGAAGAAAGAGCTGATGCCCTCCTATGAAATTCAGGAATCCGACCAGAATCAATGCCTCAAAAACCTCAGTTCCACACCAAATTAGGACAAGAATGATAAGCCTGATCGTGTGGCTATTTTTTCTTATAATGCATAATGTGCTTCATGCTCTGATGAAACTTTTTTTTTTCTGTGTTTTTACAAGTATTTTTATACAAAGCCCTTTGCAAATACCATCGATTATTTTTTAAAAAAGAATGAAGCAATTCAATAGTTAATACCTCTGCTGCTCTACTGAAGTAAATGGGGGAGGGGGTGTGAGTCACCATCTGGGGCTATAAATTATAATCCTGCTACATGGTAATAGACAGAGGACTGATCCATGAAGCTCCCCTAGGAGAATCCATCTATCAGCGCAGCCATCCATACAACTGACTGAAGAAAAGGGCAGCTCCAGGTCCAGACAAGGGACTCTTCTACAGCAGAAGGATACAGAGCTGGCAGGTTTTCAAAAGCAACTCTCAGACCCCATCCCCCCTACACCCAACCTCCACATCAAATTTCTGAATTCAGAAAATTACAGGGAGACTTCTCATTCTTTAAATATTGGCAAATAAAGGGAAATCAAGGATTTGAGAAGCTCTAGGGGAAAAAAAAGTCCTCAACTGAGAGAGGCAAATAGGTTCTAAGCTGCTTCATCTATCCTTAGTGAGCTCACAGATGTGTCTTGAAAAGAAAGAGGTGGCGTTATTTACCACAGAATGAAAACTACTGAGAGAAAGGCCCAGCTGGCTTCATGCAACTCTGACTCTTGATCTAGGGGTCGTGAGTTCCAGCCCTGTGTTAGGTGTACAGATTACATAAAAATAATAAAATATTTAAAAAAAAAAAAAAAGGAAAGAAAACTACTGAGAAGTTAACCTGGCGGCTGCCTGGGTGGCTCAGTTGGCTGGGTGACTGCCTTCAGCTCAGGTCATGATCCTGGAGTCAGGGATTGAGTCCCGATCAAGTCCCACATCAGGCTCCCTTCTCAGTAGGGAGTCTGCTTCTCCCTCTGACTCTCCCCCCTCTCATGCTCTGTCGCTCTCTCTCAAATAAAGAAATAAAATAAATAAAATCTTTAAAAAAGTTAACTTGGAAAGAAGCTTCACAATTTTGCACACACATTCTTATAGAAAGTTGCACACTGGGGCACCTGGGTGGCTCAGTGGGTTAAAGCCTGTGCCTTTGGCTCAGGTCATGGTCTCAGGATCCTGGGATCAAGCCCTGCATAGGGCTCTCTGCTCAGCAGGGAGCCTGCTTCCCGCCCACCCACCCCCACCCCCACCCCCACCCCCACCCCCACCTGCCTCTCTGCCTACTTGTGATCTCTCTCTCTGTCAAATAAATAAATAAAATCTTTGGGGAAAAAAAAAGAAAGAAAGTTGCACACCCTCAAACAGGTGTCCTAGTGGGTGATAATTCTTTTCTGCCTCTTACCTCACTCAGTCTAAGGGTTCAGTTGCTTCGGACTATTTCCTCCAAATACGGTAATTTCAAAAATGGTATAAGCAAGTAAAAAGAAGACAGAAGATAGGAATGATCCTAATAAGAAAGAAAATAGTGCTGAGAATTGAGTTTATAAAAATAATCAGAAAATTACAAGTGGAAAGAAAAACTTACAGTTAGGATACATTTTGAGGTCTTACATTAAACCTCAGAGGGTTCCTGAGATCAGTCTTAGAAAGAGAATACAAGTGGGACGGCTGGGTGGCTCAGTGGGTTAAGTGTCCAACTCTTGATTTCAGCTCAGGTCATGATCTCAGGATCCTGGGATAGAGCCTCATGTGGGGCTCCGGTCTGTTAAGGTTGAGCCTCATTTGCCTTCACTCCAATCAGCTGCAATGGCCCACTTTGACTCTTGTGGGCCAGGTTTGGTGCTCAGCCTGCTGAAGAGTCTCTCTCTCCTTCTCTCCATACCACCACCACCCCCACCCAGCCGGCTCTTTCTCTCATGCGTGTTTTCTCTCTCTTGTTCTCTCTAAAAAAGAGAGAGAGAGAGAATACAAGTTACAAGTGCTAAAACAACTGGCTTTTTTTTTTTTCTACGTTGCTTAAATACGTAAAGCTTAGACCTATCACATCTTCTAAGATACTCAAGGGCTTTTAGCTCTCACCACAGCCACCTGAGAAAGGCACCCATCAGATTTACCACTGAAATCACAAGATGGCATGGAAAAATCCTCATTTCTGTGAGGAAGGTGGTTGCTTATCAGATATCTTCTATTCAGCTCATTCATGGAGTCAAATTCTTTGCTAGTCCCCTAGGGTGCTGGCTCTGTCAAGCAATAAGGATGCAAAGATAAACAAGATGGCAGACCCCTGCTCCAGAGAAGCTTACAATCTCTCAGAGGGGAAATATATAAATAAATGATTACTATATAGCCTGAGAAGCTCTCTAAGAAAAACGGGTACAAATTTTGAAGTATAAAGAAGAGAAAGTTGCTGCCCAGGGTGAATATGGAAGGGCTATAAAGAATATCAACCGAAAAAAAAATCAGATTACCTAATAGAGGAACAGGCATGCATGAATGCAATGAAGGTGTGAAAGAAACCATGTGGTTATGTGGGGAGAGGGGGAAAGGTCAGCGAGTACTGGTGGGGGGTTGAGAGAGGAGAGGATTAAGTCTGGAAAGGTGGGTTAGGGGATTTTTTTTTCTTTTCTTTTCTCCTATGGTCAAAGAAGCTTGGAGAGGTGACGAGAAATGGTATGATTAGATTTGAAAGACAATTCTATTTAAGGGGAGAAGATGGATGGATGGATGCTGAAGTATGGGAAAAGCTAGAACGGAGAGACTGGAAAGAATCTGAGAGTTAGGTAGAAGACAGAATTGACAGGACACAGGGACCAGCTGGGTATGATGGTCAGAGAGAGTTTCCTAGTAAGGAAGGACTAGAAGCTACCACTAGCCAAGGCAGAAGATCCAGAAGAGGTGACAGGGTAGGAACTTCAATGAGAAGGTAACAAGTTAGGGTTTCCACTGTCATTCACATATTCTATCAGGCAAAGCAGCAGGAAATGGAATAAGGAAGTAGCTACACTGAAAGTGGGACAAAGGGCTGCAAATACTGTTGGGGAGATAAAAAAGGAGAGAAAGGTTTCATGTAATTATTATACTCACATCAGGAGAGTCATACACTTTATGGACTCACTTTACCCTTCGCTTGGTGCCAAGGGTTATTATATTATTTTCCTTTATCTCTTTCATGATCCTCCTGAATGTACCAAAAAGCTCTTCACCATTGTCCATACCACATACCACACACACAAATCATTTCCTCTGGCTCTTTCCTAAATCCAAGAGTGTTCCTTTCTTCAAATCCCTCTGTCTTCCAAGAGCCACTTTCTGGGTCTCCTCAAAAAATCAGTGATGGCTAATGGGTATAACAGTGAACACAGATAATAAACTACTTTTATGATTTAAGGCCAAGTCCATATTCCCATTAGTTATTTACACCCTCACTGTTTCATTCCTTTATATAAAACTTCAAATGGAGCATTTCTGAATAGAACACTACTTCTGAGTGCTGATGACCGTCAACAATTAGGACCATCCACTGTGAGCACCACTGTTCCAAAGGCCTTTCAGAGCAGCTACTATTTCCATGAATATCAGAGTATATTTGCATTGACCCTGAAAATTTAGGTCCCAGAGAAAATGATTCTGATTTGGCATAAATCAGCAAGGGACAGGAAGCATGGCTGCACAAGTACAAGAGAGAAGTTAGTACTACGATTCAATGAACATTTCTTGAGCACCTGCTGTATGCTAGGTGAGTTTGGGGCTTCTTAGAAGCTATGCGGGAATATGAAGATATAAAGATGGCATCCTCTTTATCTTTTGGTATGCCTTAGATATTTCTAAAGAAAACCAATGGTCCTTGCTCTTGAGAACTCAAGTCCAGTGGGGGAGTTAGCTGTGAACACAACTGAAGTCAGGCCATGATAAATGCTTATAACACAGGTATGAGGTACAGTGAGATAATAACAGATTCGACTTTCTGCTATGGGGAACAAGAGTCTGCTCATTGGTCTTCACAAGCATAGGAGGCCAACAGTTTGAAATGTGGGGAGAAAATGTCTTTCTTGTTGATGCATCTGACAAGCCTTAATATTTTTCAATCTACAACAGACAAGGAATTAAGGTCAGCCCATGGGATGAAAGGCCCAAAGCTGCTGCCAGGTCCTCCCTCTCCGAGGTCTAGGTAATTTCTTCGAACAGACAGCACTGCTTGTTGGCGCTTTACTATAGCAATGCTCCTTCCCCCACATCTGTCCACACACATCAGACCCCCAGAGTCTATCGGCTTCTTCCGTCAGAGCCAGTGAGTGTTCTGTCTTCCTCTTCACCACCCATCCCACACACAGGTCAAGGGGTGATCCTAGGGCTTCCAGCAAGTAACTCTACAGGACAAAAAAAGGCTGCAGCTTCCTTTTAAATGCAGTCCTTCCAGAAAGCAGGGATAGGCTGGGCAACCTTTCAAAGTCCCCTTGGCATATGGACAGGCTCTACTGCTGTCTCATCCTCATTGCCACTGACAGGCCTGGGACCAAAGCCTGACAAGAACAGAAAAAAGCTCCCGGCTCCAGTCCACTCCCCAAACCTCATGTGAGGCAGAGAAATGTGGTTTTGTGTCTTTTCGGGCCATGTGAGTTCTTAGATATAAGAATCAGACTGATGACTTCTTCCCAACCCCTGTCCCCCAAAAAGGAAAGCGAAGAAAAAAAGTACAGTTTAAAACGGGGAAGTTTTCATGAAGTTTTAAGGAGATGTTTGTATAAAATTATAAAGAAAGATTTAGATTTTCTCCACCAAAATCAAAATAAGCTTATTTATATTACAACATAAATATTGGCCACACTAAAATATGCTGCATACTAAAGCGCTTATATAGTGCATAATAGCATTTAATACTACTCGACATTTAGGACTTCAGTAATTTTGCTGTTTAATGATTTGGAAAGAAGCTACCAGGAATCAGGAGTCCCAGCTGTGTCATAAATTAGTTGTTTAGCCTTGGGCAAGTCACCTAACCTTTCTGGGCCTTAATTTCCTCATGTGCAAATGGAAGGAATTGAACCAGAATGGTCTCTAATACCCTTTTTAGCAAAAACAGAAACAAAAATATCCATTCTGTGAATATAGAGAATCAAAATAATCAACAATGCAAAAGGATATATCAAAACCAATTCACTCTCCCCATCCCTGGAAATGCTCAATCTATTAGAGAAATGATAAGATTCCTGCTTTAGTAAAAAAGATTGAACCAAATGGCCTCTCCTATTTCTTCCAATTGTAAGACTCTCTCAATTTACGGGTTACTTTTGGAGATTATAAAACAATTACAGTGGGGTGCCTGGGTGGCTCAGTGGATTAAAGCCTCTGCCTTCGGCTCAGGTCATGATCCCAGGGTCCTGGGATCAAGCCCCGCATTGGGCTCTCTGCTCAGCAGGGAGCCTGCTTCCGCCTCTCTGCCTGCCTCTCTGCCTACTTGTGACCTCTGTCAAATAAATAAATAAAACCTTTAAACAAAATTAAAACAATTACAGAACAAGATTAATTTAATAGTAAAGGGAAGGAGGGGAACACCATCTTCTAGGTACAGTAAATGTTTGCTGTTACATTAACAGAGCAATGACAGGTAGAGCAAGTCACTGTGCAGTTCACAGGGACTGTTTGTCTTGGGCCAGGTTGCTAGGTGGTGTAAATAACTCGGCAAACACAACACCCAGCAATGAAAAGTTCTAAATGCCTTCAGTCGCTCCAAAGTGAGCATATAGGATTTCATCACATAAAGCCTTCTGACTGCCAGTCTGAAAAACTGAGGAATGAAGAAAAAGATCACAATTGGCTCTCATTTGTTTAGGGGCACACACACACTCCCTGCAGTGTGCCCCATCGGCCTATGTTCTCAGGGAGTTACATCAAAAGAATGGCAAAAAATAAGCAATAAACACTGCGTTATCTTACATTTATATATGCAGTTCAGTTTCCAAGGTAATTCCATATATATGGATTTTCTTTGAGCCCCAGAGAAGCCATGTGAGGTAAACGGAGCAGGTTATCATTGACTCTTCTCCGAGGAAAACTGAGGCTTACCAAGGTTTATTTAGTAACAGTCCCCTTTCCCAATAGTGGGAAATGGACCCAATCATTATATCACTTTCAAACTCCCTGAAATGCTTCTGTCACAAGAGGTCTGGCAGGATATATCTGCCTGTTTATGATTTCAGAATATGTGCATATTTCAGGAAATGGCAGAGGAACAGAATACTGTTATGGAATTTCAGGAAATGATTTTTAAGAAGGAAACAAACAACAATCCTGAATTGTACCGGTATTTTAATTTTTTAATTTTTACTTTTTTAAAGATTTTATTTATTTATTTGAGAGAGAGAGGGACAACAAGAGAGGAAACACAAGCAGGGGGAGTGGGAGACAGAGAAGCAAGCCTCCCGCTGATTAGGGAGCCCAATATGGGGCTCGAATCACATGACTCTGGGATAGTGACCTGAGCCTAAGGCAGACGCTTAACGACTGAGCCACCCAAATGGCCTGTAATGGTATTTTTTTTTTTTTAAGATTTTATTTACTTATTTGTCAAGAGAGAGAACAAGCAGGGGGAGCGTCAGGCAGAGAGAGGGAGAAGCAGGCTCCCCACCAAGCAAGGAGCCTGATGTGGGACTTGATCCTAGGACCCTGGGATCATGACCTGAGCTGAAGTCAGACGCTTAACTGACTGAGCCACCCAGGTGTCCCCTGTAATGGTATTTTTAAAGCAGAATTAAAAATAGATGTTAAGGGGAGCCTGGGTGGCTCAGTTGGTTAAGTGTCTGCGTTTGGCTCAGGTCATGCTCAGGTTCTGGGATTGAGCCTGGGCCACTGAGCCGGGAGCCTGCTTCTCCCTCTCCCTCTGCCAGTCCCCCAGCTCTCTCTCTCTCAAATAATCAAAAATCTTAAAAAGAAAGAAAGGAAGGAAGAAAGAAAGAAATAGATGTTAAAATAGAAATGCCTGTAGAATCTGTGAAATAAAGGGGACCAAAATGCTATAACTAACCAAACGCAATTTAAGTTGTAACATAGCAGTGTGATTCTAGAAACATGTAATGGCAAAGGTTAGTATACTGGGAAGAAAGAAAAGCCAAGGATTTGAAATAGGTGATAAACATAACAAGAAACAAATACCTTTCTACAGAAATTATATTTTAAGAAACTAAGTTTAGGTTAGGTAAGAATTAAGCAAAGGATTTAAGCCCTAAATATAGCCCATGTTAAAATAAAGGCAGATTTTAGTATAAAGTAAGCATCTAAAAGCTTTAAGCCTTAGAAGAAAAACATGCTAACATCTGTTAAGGCACCTATTACGCTTCAACTTTTTATAGACTTTATCTTATTTAACCTTTATACCTCCATGAAGGTCAATATTATCACCATTTTATAGACAGAAAACTGAGGCTCTGAAAGGTCAAATAACTTGTCCAAGGTCACAGTTAATGGATGGTTTGTTAAGTCTATTTGACTTCCAGAGGGGTTCTTTTAGAAGGTTACCTCTCCCTATAAAAGGCATATCTAAAATTTGCAATTATATTTGGTTACTGGAACCATAAGAAACCATTTTTCCTAAGAATTGGTAGGCTGAAAATTCCATGAGTTTGTAACTTAACTCACTCATCCTAGAGACAAGAGCGTTAGAGTCAGAAGAATTGTGTTTGAATCCTAGAATCCTTACATAAGCAGCTATATGATCTTGGGTAAGCCCTTGAATTCTTCAGGCCATATCCAGTATGTTAGTCTTTCATTCTATCTGTTTATGAAATATCATTACTGAATGTTATGGCAGACATCCCAGGGACAGAGATACACAAGACTCTCTCTGTCCTCAGAGTTTTTTTGCATTAAATCAACTTAGTTGAATCAAAATGACTTTCTACACTCTTAACACCATTCTTTTGACTTCTACTCCAAGCAAGCAGGTACAGAAGGGGAAGTGCCCAGAGAGACGTAAGATAAAGGAAGATTTCTAATATGGACACTACAGATCAGAGGACTACTGGGAATAATTCTTCAAACCTTGTAGCCAGGTAATTCCATCCTGCAACACCTTCTGGTTCTCCTTTGTTAGGGCCCAAGATGTAAGTAAGCATCTCCAATTTAGGGTCTCAACCCTGTATTTCTCTGTGTATCCTCTTCCGTGACCCCATTGCCCACTCTCTCTTCCTTCCGAAACTTTCCCATTGGGCCCTCCTGTTCCATTTTCAATTTCTTGGCTGCATGCTTCCTCAGCTTCCTTGAACGAATTAAATGGCACAGACGACTTTTCTCTTTTCCTCTCCACTTACCATTACCATGTCTAACTAATCACCAAAGTCCTGTAGATATGTTCGTGTCAGGGAAAATTGTCAAAGACTTTCAAAAGGGCAAAAAGAATACTGGGTATCCTTGCCTAGGGCACCACTCCCAGTTTATGGGAGACTTGCCTTGGTTTTGAGATATTTACAGCTTAAAATTGTAGCAAACGTCTAGTAATGCAACTGATTCTTGTCCGTAGAAATGTGAAGGAATTGAGTCTGGTGGAATGCAATGGATTATTAATGCTCTGTGGATACTGACTGGTTTTGCCCCTAGTCGCACATTCATTTTGGCACGCCATCATTCCTTACTGCCTACGTGTATGTGTGTTTTTGGGATCTTCCTTATAGGATCTTACTGGTTCCCTCATTAAATTAACGAGTTAAGTATGATATTTGACATACATTCATTTGATATGTGTATGAATCACTATTTCATCTGTTAAAAAAGTATCCTTCAACATTCTGAGTATCTCTTTAAATTTATGCACTTCTTTCCATCACAATAACCCTTTCTAGCACAGCTCATCTTCACCGTTGCCTAGATTATTTTAACAACCCCCTAATTGTAGCCTTATCTCCAGCCTCTCCATCCTATTCCATCCTCTCCATAGCCAGAGTGCTTTTTCTAGCATGTAATTCTGAACATACTACTTAACTTTGCAAAATCTCCTGCTCCTAGAATAAAGTCCAACCCTCTTGGCATGATTTGCTTCTGTAGCCTCATGTTTGATACAGCCCTGCAATCACATTTCAGTTCTTGGAATTCACTGCCCCCGCTCTCTTACTTCTGGGCACTTGTAGTCCCCCTGGCATACAATGCACATTCCGTACCATCCTCTTCCCACCCAGCTCTTGCTTGTTCTTTGGGGTTCATGTACCTGGATCACTCAAGAAAGTGAGATGCCCCACTTACGTCCTCCTCCAGCGGCCCATACTCACTGACCCCTTCACCCTCTCGCCCAACAGCATATATCTATTATTATGACTCTTTGACTAGCTCCCCTCCTAGACTGTAAGTTCTGTGAAGCCAATTGCCATGGCTAGATTGTTCAAGAACATTAGAGTTTCTACATCCCAATACCTAGCCCAGCATCAGCACATGGCGGTCATTCAAGAACGTATTCTGAAAGCTGTGTTCTCCGCAGGGTCCCAGGATAAGAGAAACTTTCTTATACAAATCCTTCTCACGATCTGTGACCCAGCGCCCCCTCCCACTACCAAAAAAGCATAGGCTATGCTCAAATAGAATGTGTGGACTTCAGTTTTAGGCTTTCATTTTATGGAGTCAGAGGGAAATATTCAACTCATCTGCTTTTTAAATTGTGAACAGTTTCATAAAATGGCCATTCCTAGTAGAGATGAAAGACGGTTTTGTTTGACTTTCTCTATGGCAGGGAAAAGGGAATGGGAGCAGAAAAAAGCATGCAGAAGGGAAGAGAAGGCGAGAATAATGGGACATGACCACAGCACACATGCTCAGCCCTTTGTGGTACCCTCACTAGGTTCTATAAGGGCCCTCATTGTATCTATGGGGGGAAACTCAGAGGTGTTCAGTAAGGCATTGATAGCTAATAGATGGGACTGTCACGACTCAACTCTCTGACTTCGGAAGCCAAGCTATTAATCACGTTGAAAAGTGAGAGAAGTTAGAAGAACTATGTTTAGGCAAGAAAAATTATTGCCAAAGCTTGGTTTCAGTAGTACGTACCAAGTACTTGTTTTACCTTTGCTGGGGGGTTTGCAATTCGATTTCTCTTCGATATTCACATGTAACGTGGAACAATTTTGATATTTAACACAGAGAGCATACTCTCTTATACTGATGTTAGTAAGGTCTTTCCTAAGAAGGTCAATTTCTTAACCAGTGGTCCCTTTTCATATCTTATCATTCTGAAAGAACTAGTAAGACACATATTTTATAGCGTAACATTATAAAAGCAAATTAACGGTATTATAAAAACTTGAGAAATAGAGAAAAAAAATAATTCCACCACCCTAACTCAAAAAGGCTTGGCATACTTGCTTCAATTTTTTACTTGAAAAAGATCTTAAACATAACTCTGTGCTACTCTTGAAACTTTGACTCCCATTTCTTTTCTCTTCCCAAAACATCATACACATTTTTCATCTGATTGCACAGATTACATCACCCTCATTTTAAAATGGAAGCATATAGTCTATTAATTGGCTATTAACTATAGTTGACACTCTGGTTGTCTTGTTCCATAAAGTCACTGCAAACAGTGGATTGGATTAGTGGATGCTGAACCACACAGCTCCTTGGAGAAATACACGGGTAGGTTTCTGGTCACAACATTTTCATCAGCTGATCAATACATAACCTTGTTTTATGTGGGTTTCTATTTGAAGACACCTTACCTGATGTATTGTTGATTCATTAATGCTGAATTCATGGTCACCAGCACAGTAACTCATGCCTCAACGAAGCACATTTTCTCTGTAAGGCACATCACAGCCTTCTTGCACCAGGAATACTAGGCAATACTTCAGCACTATGCTTGGGGCTATTTTATTTTATTTTTTAAAGGTTTTATTTACTTATTTGACAGAGAGAGAGAGAGAGAGAGAGAGAGAGGGAGAGCACACAAGCAGGGGGAGCAGCAGAGGAAGAGAGAGAAACAGGACTCAACCCCAGGATCCCAGGATCATGACCTGAGTCGAAGGCAGACGTTTACCCGACTGAGCCACCCCAGCACACCCCATGAAACTGACTTTGAGAAGGCACTTGTTCACAGTGTGAACGTTGAAACATGAAGGGAGAGAGTGTCACCTTGCTCCATCTGAACCAGGAGTATGTATTTCCGGCAACTCAAATTTTTCTCTGTTCTGCGTATGTCTGTCTCTAAATGACTGTGAAAGCAGCACAGGTATTGATTTGGGGGGTGAGAAATAAATTTTAGTGAGTAGGTGAATTAACAAATACACAATCTGCAAATAGCGAGTATCGACTATATTTTTCTATTTTTCCATTAAAATAATTCTGTGATTAAATCTTTAGGCCTAAAACTTCCTCCTCTTTTAGGAGCATTTCCTTGGGAAAATTTCAGTTTTGGCAAAGCCCACTTAATGCAGTTCTTGCAATGGCTCATGTTGAGATTCTTCAGATCGCCACTACTTACAAAGTGTGGTCCAAGGACTAGGGACATCAGCATCACCTGGGCACACATTAGAAATGCCGACGAAAATCACCCAAGACTAAGTGAGTCAGAATCTGTTTTTTTTTTTTTTTTTTAAGATTTTATTTATTTGACAGAAAGAGAGATCACAAGTAGGCAGAGAGGCAAGCAGAGAGAGAGGGGGAAGCAGACTCCCTGTGGAGCAGAGAGCCCGATGCGGGACTTGATCCCAGAACCCTGAGATCATGACCTGAGCTGAAGGCAGAGGCTTAACCCACTGAGCCACCAGGTGCCCCCAGAATCTGGTTTTTAACAAAATTCCAGGTGATTCCCATGCACATGAGGACTGTGACAAGCTCTATTATGAACCAAGGATTCTCACACTTCACTTTGCATCAGCATCGCCTAGCCAGCTTGTTAAGACACAGCTGCCTGGGCACCCCATCCCCAGTATTTCTGATTCAGAACATCTGGGGACTGGCCTGAGAATCTACATTTCTAACAAGTTCCCAGGTGACGATGATGGTCTGGTCTAGGACCACACTTTGAGAACCACCCTGTAAGCTGCTTCCAGGGTAGGTCTCTTCCCAGATTTAAGCTTGCAGTTTTTAAACTGGTAATACATCTTTTTTTGCTGGGAGCGGGAGAAGGGAGGAAAATAATCGATGCATAGTTCATCAAAAGAAATCCACACCAGGTTTTGTGGAGGCGAGTTAGCTAGCCAGGATGGTTAGACCTAGTCACGGCTGGTAGGGAGAGGCCAATATGGCTGGGTCAACTTCTCAGTTGAAATAAAGGGGAAAAAATTGTTGTTGTTTCCTCTTGTAATTTAGGCACACTTTCTACAAAAGCTAACATTAAAGTACCTGAAAAAAAAATATCTTACTGAGTAGTTTTTCACAAACTATATTTTAGGAATTACATACAAAATAGGATGATCTGAAAAATTCACTTGGTAAAAAGTGTCAAAGAATTTTTTTTTTTTTAACTTTTTCAGTTTCCTGTGATAATACACAGCTGTGGAAGGACAGGTCCCCAAACCAGGCCCACAAGCTTAGTTTCTGGGTCTTTGGCAAATCCTTAACTGCAACCACCCAGGAATAATGCAGAAGAGATTTCTCTTGGACGATGGAAGCCCTGAGACTACAGTTTCCTCATCCTGAGCCTTCAGGTCAATCCCCAAACATAACTGTTCTCCGGCATAAAGACATCTGTGGGTACAAGACATATGCATCTCAGGTAAATAACAATTACCGTTTCACATTACTCTTGAGCTTGGCGAAGCTTTTAATGAAATGTAGTCAGTCTCCTGGACTCCCTTGGAGTGACTCCTTCTTCCTTACCCTAGAGACCCTTTTGCTCTGCATTAATAATGAGTTTCTCAGGGTCATTCCTTTTCACCTTCCAGACTTGGTTCAAGGTTTTTAGAATCTGGGTGGCTGAGTGGTTCTTTGGTTTTTTAAAACCATGCCACAGCCTTTTAAATAGCAGGAAAAAGACGGACAGCCATTTGTAAGACCATCTGGGGCAAAAGCTATTGACTCTAACAAAAGCCAGTATCAGAGGTGTTAAGATTCAGTTAAAGGAAGCCCTTATCATGTAGATAACCTTGGGATCAAAGGAGAGCCGGTGATGGGAAGTGAGTTCTGTTTCAGAGCGTGCTGATCTTTTCTCCAAACAGGGGTTCTGCCCTAACAGAAAATACAAAGGATTATGTGATTGTTTCTCTTTCTCAAAGAATCAGCTCTGGTCTTCAGGTCTCTGAGACTACTTAAAGGTTAGATTCGAGCCTGGCTTTGATCATTAACATAAGCAGTATAAAGCAAATGTTCAGTTATTTTTGATTACACAAACAGATGGAAGGGGTTCTGTTCAAAAATGGCCAGAAACAGGAGGAGGAAGATGGGGGGTGGGTGGGGAGGAGAACCTGGCAAAGGAGTACAATTACAATTTCTTTTCACATTGGCTCTGAGCCCTGGCAGCTGTGATATCAGGTGGGTATTTCCCAGGAGTTTCTCTGCTTAGCAAAGATTTAAAATGAGTCTGTACTTTTCAGCCTAGAGAGTAGTGACTGAAAATATCCAAAGGTATGTTGCATCTGTTTCTTCTTAGGTGCATATGTATTTGAATTTGTTATGTGAGAGGAAATAATTGGTGCGTAATTAGTAAAATGCTTAATCCCGATTTAATCAAAAGATTATCTTCCCTGGAAAAAGCAGTCTCGGTTTTGTATTGTGGTGGGCTTGATCTCCCTAGTCTCAATTATCCATGGTTATCCGCGCCTGCCGATAGCCTAATGTGTCCCATTAGAAGCAGGCAGGACAGCTACCACAAATGTAGGCACAGCGCCTCAGGGGTAATAAGAAGCCTCGGTGGGCTTATTTTGCAAATTGAGCCCTCTTTAGTAATAGCAACTGTGACAGCCCTTTTTAGGACTCGAAATGAGTCTTTTTTTTTTTTTTTAAGTCTGGCTCCCGAATCCATTCTCTTTGATTTAAGATAGAAGCTGCTCTCCTCGCTGCCACCTGCCCATGGTAAACCATCAGTCCAACCACAGGCTCCCTGGGCTCTGCCTCCCCGCATCACCCCCCTTCTTTATTCTCCTCCCTGCACCCCCACCCCCTTCTTTTTTCTATCACCTTTCTCCAGTCCTTTATTTCCGAAGCCCTTCACCATCAATCAACTCATTTTTCTACTTCTCTGGCCTTTTTGGGATCCAGAGTTTCACTAAAATGTCCTCCTAGTACTGCTGAATTCAACTATTACCTTAGCCCAGGAATTGGTACAAATTAGCGGATTGAAGACAATTACCATTTGTCAGTGGGAAGTCCTACATTTTCCCCCCTAATTTTTAAAACAACTAAAACTGCACAGTTACTAACCTTCTCTGTAATACATGAGTGCATTTTGCAAGATGGTTTTACCACACGGCTCCACATACAAGGTATTGTTACTAAATGGAAGCCACTATTTGAAATTATTATAGCTGTTAGGACTAGACATGAGACTGCTCTCCTTGACTATTATACAGATAAAAAAGAATATAAGAAAAATTCTAGACTGATGAAATGAACCTAAGATGGAAAGGATGTTTTCTGTTTTGTAATTTTTACAATTTATCTTTTTCCTTGACTAAAATCTGCAAACTCAAGACACCAATACATCAACCAACTTGTTATTTGGAGAAGTCTGGGAAGAATAATTCTCAAAACCTAGCAACTCTCATACAAAATAACAAAATCTTATTTTTTCACAAAAATCTTATTTTTTTTCAAAGACTGGTTGTACCATTTATGAATTTAGTGGTTCTCATTTTCTTATTTACTATAGTCTTTCGCTCTTCATCATGCTTCAGCTGATTTAAAGAATGACTGGAGGTAGTGAGAGATGGACAAAATGAGCCAATATGATCAATTTGCAGGACTCAATCCTAAGACCCTGGAATCATGATCTGAGCCAAAGGCAGATGCTTAACTGAATGAGCCACCCAGGTGCCCTGAATTTTGCTTCTTAACAGCACTAACAGAAGTCAGATCAAAGAAAGGCTGTAACACACAACCAAACTAAGGTTATTAAATTATCTGTTGCCGTATTTCCTATTAGCCCAGATCACCAGTCTAATGGAAGCTCTCTCTTGACCACAAAGAATAATGGCCAAGACAAGTGACCTTTATATGGGCATGCCCAAAGGTGGCAAGGTCAGATCTCATTAGGATTCTATTTCCTGCTTATGATGAAGTCCGTGGGCAGATCCCAAAGTGACTTAACCTTTCTGTGTCTCACCCATCTGAAACACTTAAGACATTTGCCCCTCCTCCTCAGCTGTAGCAATATCCCATGGGGGCTAAACTGGTAGAAAAGTACTATGAAAGAACCGGAGTAAAGGCAGATTTTAACCAGATTCTCTTATGAGTCGTCACTCATCTGCTCCATGTTGGTAATAATAAGATTCCAAGAATGGTTACAATGTTAGAGAAAGGACATCTGAGATCACTAAAAAAATGTCTTCATCTCATATTTTGAAATGAAAGCTGATGACAAATTTTAAAAAGCCAAGAGAATCGTCTTGCCGCGGATGACCTGATACTGCTACACAGGTACTTACTGCCTTAATCCAAAGCCTTTTCCATTGTGTCTTTGTGCCTTATAAGGCAGGCAAACAGAAAGCACATTGATTTTATCCATTTTAATATAAGAAATCCTTAGGTTAATGAAAGAAGGTAGGTATATGGTTGCAAAGAAGAACCTCATTATTAAAAACTCTACAGGCGGGGCGCCTGGGTGGTTCAGTGGGTTAAGCCGCTGCCTTCCGCTCGGGTCGTGATCTCAGGGTTCTGGGATCGAGCCCCACATCCGGCTCTCTGCTCGGTGGGGAGCCTGCTTCCCTCTCTCTCTCTGCCTGCCTCTGTCTACTGTGATCTCTCTCTGTCAAGTGAATAAATAAAATCTTAAAAAAAAAAAAAAAACTCTACAGGCAAGGGCTCAATTCATCATCTGTTCAAGGTGGTGCACGGGAACCTTCTGCTAAAGTGTAATAAGCAAAAGCTATTTAAGCCACCACTGGTGGTTCTTCCCCTGATTCATCTGACAACTAGAACACACCCTCCTCATTGACTATCACTCAACAAGCAGTAATTCTCAGTGTGATGTTATGAAAGGATATCCCCTCAGCCCTCACACCGCCCCCACCCCCCACATCTACCCACATACTCAGATGGATTGATCCTAACAGGGCAGCAAGCAAAATTTGGAAAAGTTTCCCAAGTACCACCTCTGCTCTGGCCTCTGCCCAGCAGAAAAATCACTAATCCCCCAAAAATGGTTCTCCTATAATAAACAAATGTAGACAAAAAAGCCAGACACAGGCTATAAAGTGATGAACAAACAGTGAATACTAAATATTCACTTTGAGTTTTAGTCTTAGAGCAGTTCTCTTTGTATACCCATTGTGCCTGACTTGGTCAACCACTTGGTTTGATAGTTCCTTAGTTTCTCTGAATCTCTCTGACTCTATATCCACACATAAAGCATACATACAAGTCCCTTTTAAAAATGTTAATGTATTTTAATTAAATTATTTTTTTAAGTAGGCTCCACATCCAGCACGGGGCTTGAACTCATGACCCTAAGACCAATAGTCGCATGCTCTACTGACTGAACCAGCCAGGTGCTCTGAAGAAGGCCCTTTCTGACTTTACCCCACTCCCAGCACACTTTATTCCTCTTCCACCTTTACTCTTCTCTTTAAAATTTATCACTGCCTAAACCCAATTTACTTTATTTGTCTTCCCAATAAAATAAGGCCCCAAGCGGGCAAGAATTTTTTTTTCACTGCTATGTAAATGTTCGATATTTGTTGATTAAAAGAATGCCAACATTTCGACACCTGTTAGTTCTATTTGATTTATTTTCTTTCCCATCACAGTCTCTCCACCATTCCTTTCAATTATTCTCTCAACCCTAGTATACTGCTCCTTTGTCCTCTTGTGATTTTTCCTGCTTGCTCTATCTACATAGAGCATAACCAGCATGGGCTCCATGATTAACTGTCACATGATAATCTTCATTTACACATAGCCTCTTATCTTCTACCACACCTGCTGTACCAACACTTAACCCTATATTACTCCCCACCATCCAACTTATCTTACTCCATTGTCCTTTCCAGAGCATTCCAAGAGAAGACCTTAGACCATTGCCAAACCTCAGACCCTTGCTAGACCAAATCAATAACAAGTGAAGGTAGATCTCAATGTTCAAAAGCCATGGTATACAAAAGAAAGAGAATGGGGTGGAGAATTAGACCTGGATTTCAGAATTGGGTATCATATGCACTACCCGGTGTCTTTGGCTGAGTCAGCAACATTTTGAGCCTCTTTTCTCATCATGGGGGTAGTAGTACCTACTTCACACCTCGAGGATTATATTTTAAATGAAATAACGTATGTGAAAGCTCCCAGATTTCTGGGCATGGAGAAGTTGCTTAATAAGTGTCAGCTCCTTCTCTTCCTTTAATGTATCTCACTAACCTCTTTAAATGACTCTTACTCAGCAAGAAAATCCATGCTCTCTGGTATGAATCTTAATTTTCCTCTTTTCTCTCCTTTCCATTTAGAATTCTGTGTCTTCTTGACTTTTCTTGATTCAGAAGTAGTGTCCCTCTTCTTTTTAAAACTAACCCTCTATCCATGCAAATAGTTTTCATCCTGGTTGTACATTAGAATCATCTGGGAGCTTTCAAAAAATGCAGATGTCTGGGCCCCACCACAGGCCAATTAAATATGACTCTCTGGAGGCAGGAGCATGGTATCAGTATTTTTTTAAGTTTCCTGGTAGGGTGCCAAGACAACTCAATGGGAGAGAGAACAGTCTTTTCAACTAATATTGCTGGAACTGGATATCCTCATTCAAAAGAATGCAGTTGAACACTTCCTTATACCATGCACAAAAATTAACTCAAAATGGATCACAGACATGAATGTAAGAGCTAAAACTGTAAAGCCCTTTAAAAAACAGGGATAGATCTTCATAACTTTGGGTTAGGCAAAGTCTTCTTGGATAGGACACTAAGAGCACAACAACAAAAGTGAAGAAACTGAATTTCATCAACATTTTTAAAAAGGGGCACAGCAAACAATATCACCAAGAAAGTAAAAAGACAGCTCATAGAATGAAAGAAAATATTTGCAAACCATATATCTGATAAAGAACATATCAAAGACTCTCAAACTCAATAGCAAAAAGAGAAATAACTAACTTTTTCAATGGGCAAAGGATCTGTATAGACATTTCTCCAAAGAAGAAATACAGAGAGCCAATAAGCACATAACAAGATGCTCAACATCATTAACCACTAGGGGAATGTATACGAAAACCACAAGGAGATAGCACTTCAAACTCACTAAGATCACTCTTGTCAAAATTAGAGATACAATGAAGTGTTGCCAAGGTTGTAGAGGTTGAAAGCCTTATATGAGGCTTATACTGGTGGGAATGTAAGATGGTGCAGCTGCTTTGTAAAACAGTTTGGCAGTTCCTGAAAAATGTGAAACATATAGTTATCATAGGACCCAGCAATACCGCTGGTAGGTATATACTCAAGAGAAATGAAAACACGCGCTCACACAAAAACCTGTATGCAAATGTTCACAGCATTATTCAGAACATCCAAAAAGGAGAAACAACCCAAATGTCCATCAACTGATGGATGGGTCAGTTAAACACGGTATAATCTGTACAATGGAATATTATTCCACAAAAAAAGGAATGAAGCCCTGATACATGCTATAATATGAAGAACTCTGAAAACCTTATCCAAGTGAAAGAAGCTAGTCATGAAAGCCTGTATGTTACACGATTTCATTAATATGAAATGATCAGAATAGGCAAATCTCTGTATAAAGAAAAGAGATTAGTGGTTGCCTAGGGCTGGGGAGCTGAGGGGAAATGAGGAGTGACTGCCAATGTGTATTGGTTTCTTTTTCTTTTTTTTTTCTTACCGTGATGAAAATATCTTAAAATTGATTGCACTGATGGTAGAACAACTCTATGAACATACTAAAAACCACTGAACAAAGAGACAGAAAATTCCCCAGGTAATTCCAATCTTGATCACCCTATATGTGTATGGTATCTCACCTTCTAGATTCCTTAGGAGGAAATATGGCATCTTCTAAATCTTTCTCTCCTCCTCTATTCTTAAGGAATAACCAACCGACACAGAGCAGGAGGGTATTATCTCTTAAATGACTCTTTTGTTTTTTTTTAAAGTAAAGGAGTGTTCTTGGGAAATGCTTTTTATTTTAGTCAAAATTATAAGGGTCAGACTGCCACCTGGCAGCACTGGTCATCTTGGCCATCTTGACTCACTTGAGCTCCGCAAGCAATTAATTCAGTTGTAGCCCAGCGAGAGAGGGTAGGTAGACATCACAAACCAAACTGACCGGTTCTACTTCAGTCCAAAGTACTGTTGTTCCGGCCTCTACCCGTGGATATGGCCTCTGGCCCTTTAGGAACCATGCTTTTGACAGTTCCCCAGGAGAGGGCTCTGGTTTGACTGACTTTGTTTACTAAATAAATTAATTCCTACTTCTGGAGTAGCTTCAGTTTTGAAACAGAAAGGCATCTATTGACAGTCACTGATACACAGGATTTTATTGTTTGATATTAAACAATTAAGAGTTATTGTGTTTTTTTTTCCCTACAAGTACACTATACAGGAAAATAAATATAATCTAGAATACAGCCACTAGGAGTGGAGAGAGAGGGCGATTCTGTATCTACTCTGTGCCTTAAAGGAATAGTTTTACTTTAATAAAATGCAAAGTACGGACTATATTTCTTTCATGGAAATAAAGCCCTCTTGCCAAAATGTATAGAAAAGACAGCGTTTGATGAACATTTCTTGAGCTTAATTATATAAACACATTTTTTTAAAAAGAAAAAAATCTAAGAATTCAGTCTTTTGATCCAGCAATGATCTGGACTTCAGTAATTTGGAGTAACTTTGCAATTGCTACTTTCAACAAAGTCTGAAGGTACACAGAAGAACAATGAAATAAGTCTAGATGCTTACAAATACAGGGAAATTGTGTCATTTGCTCAACCCAGCCTATAAAAAAAATTGCACAATATGAAACCATAGTTATCTGAGTAGAGGACAAAGATCTGATTTAGAATGAGGCATAAGTTCTCCCTTCTTTGTGAGTTCAGATGCACTCAGAAAAACAAAATGAATAAGGGCAATGCCAAGATGAGAAACAAAAGAAAACTCCAAATTCTCAGGTAATTCTGAATGAGTTTACAGTGGGAAGAGTCACTAATGATCTTCAAAACAGGTCATGAGAGTTCCAGTTCAGAAGCCCTATTTCATGAGAAAAGATGAAAATAGGAAAAATCTCAAAACTAAGTATTGGTTATACAAAGTAAACATGAGAATGCTGGATGATAAGAAATTAACATTTTGCTTCCCCTCTCACTGGAGACAACAAGCAGGTAGATGCTGCCAACTAGAATATAATTTGCTCCAAGTGAGGGAGGTGGAAAATGCTATTAGATTATCTGGGTTGAGGAGCTGCCCTGGGGCAGGACATGTCACAGAGTCCCATCCCTCTTCTTTACCATCCCAACTTTCACCAGAATATAATCCAGAATCTTGGAAAATAAATTCGCTCACAAATACTTTCTGTTAAACCTCCAAGCAAAAGTATCAAACCAACTTAATACTTGGAACATATCAGAACTTTCCCATGTTTGCCAAGCACAGCAGAATAAACTATTTTCAGCTGGGAGTTCATCTTCAGAAAACACTCATGTGCATTTCAATGCAATATAATTATGGAATGTATTACGAAACCACTTCTTAATTTTCATTCGCGGATATTTTGCAGATCAGAATTTAAGGATCATTCCCCTTTTGCCTCTGGTGCAAGCTTTTAAGTTTTAAAAATATAAATAAAATGCACAGAGTGACAGAAAGAGCCCTAAAGATGTATAAATACACCCCTGTGAGTCCCATAATAAAAGATTTGGAGGGGAAAAAAATGGTCGGACAAGTATTTATCTTCCCCAAATTGCAAGCTCGAGACCCTGACTGGTACACAATTACGAAACAAAGGGGAGGTGAAGGGTGACACACAACAGAAAGGCCGGCAGAAAGGAAGACCAGAGCTCGGCAGGCTAGAACCTGCTCGGTCTCGCTGACCCAGCTTCCCCCGGCACCTTTCTGGTACCAGCTGGGGGCTTTGCCTCTCACGCGACCCGCATCCTCTTCTCCGAGAAATGAATCTCACTTTAAGGAAAGCCAAGCCCGCGTCCAGAGGTAACGTGCAGAACCCTAAATGAAAAATGTCCACGTCTAGCAAGCAAGCAGACCAGCAAAGGGAAAACCAGCTGTCAGTTTGGAAGGCTCGGAGCTCTAACTGGGTTTCAGATTACTCTTTGCCCCTGTCTTCCGCTCTGTCTTTCTCACCCAGTCTCCCTCAATAATATCAGCTTTCTAATCAACTCAAATCTCAAATACCTTCTCCATCTGTCCTTGTGCTAGAAATGCTGATGAAACAAAAAAAAAAAAAAAAAAAAGAGTGTGATACTCACAACAATGAAGAATTCCTACACATGCCGTTCCATTTTCTTGCTTTAAAAAGGTGGAAGGTTAATTTAAAAAGCCTTGCAGAATCAGAAAAATAAGGGGGAGGGGGATTCCACCCACACAATCCTCCAGCCCACCGCAAAGAAGCCCAGAGGCTTGCTGACGTCACAGATTCATGAATGGATGTAAATTGGGCTGGTTTAGGATTCCGCACAGACTTCTCTGTGGTGTGTGCCATGAAAAAGAAGGGGAGGGTCCAGAGCAGACCTGACCAATAGGCTTCAGGCACTCATGGCCTGCCTTCTTTTAGGAGGAATCTGGTCACAGAATAAACAGAGCCCGCCAATCAGGCATCTGCCGCTGCCTTAAGACAGACTGTCAGCTTGAGGGGGTGCGGGGAGGGAGGGAGGGGTGTGTGTGTGTGTGTGTGTGTGTGTGTGTGTGTGTGTGTGTGTGAGTGATAGTCGTGAAAACGCTGTATTGCTATTGAATAAGAAAATCAAAATACGGGGTTATGGACGTTGGGGAGGGTATGTGCTATGGTGAGTGCTGTGAAGTGTGTAAACCTGGCGATTCACAGACCTGTACCCCTGGGGATAAAAATATATTATATGTTTATAAAAAATAAAATTTAAAAAAAAAAGAAAATCAAAATAGAATTTCGGTGGAATCAGGGCTACCAAAAATGCATATAGAAGAATCACTCTTTTATTCATTAGAGCTGTTTTCTTTACTCCTTTCTTGCTGTTCAGCAACGTCCCTGCTCTGATGTGATAAAAAACAAATCAAAGTCAGGGAAAGAGTTCCTAAAACTAGTGATGAGTAAGAAATGTACGCCCTGCTCACCAAGCCTTGTAAAAGAAAAACAGTAGGGAAATATTAATGGGAATAGTGGTTAAGGAATATATATATGTATATATATATATATATATATATATATATATATATTACATAAATGTAATTTTTTTTTAGAATAATGTCATTTGCTCACCTTTGTGATGCATCAAAGTGGGTGTGGAAGAGCAATGCTGCATTTAAATAAGGTAGGTAAATATTTCCTCATTAAGACATAGCTCCAAAACAGCTCTTAATGATTCTTAGACCAAATTTTTTTTAATAAGATGCCTTACTATAAACAGCAAAAACAGCTATATTAAATTCACCCAAGAGCTCATGACATTTAAAACTTTTTTAAAAATTAAATTAAAATTTTTTTACCAGCTTTATTGAGATATAAAAAAATGCATGTATGTAATTTGTACAACTGGATGAGGTCAGAGTCATGCAAATACCCACAACACCATCGCCACAGTCAAGACAGTAGACATAACCAGAGGGTTTTCTTGTGTTCCTTTGCAGGTTTTTGTTTGTTTGTTTGTTTGTTTAGGATTTTTTTTTTATTTATTTGACAGATCACAAGTAGGCAGAGAGGCAGGCAGAGAGAGACAGGAGGAGGAGGCAGGCTCCCTGCTGAGCAGAGAGCCCGATGTGGGACTTGATCCCAGGACCCTGATATCATGACCTGAGCCGAAGGCAGAGGCTTTAACCATTGAGCCACCCAGGCGCCCCTTTTGGTTTGTTTTTATGGTAAGACTACTTCACATGAGATCTACCCTCTTAGCAAATTTTGAAGGGCGCAATATAAGACCACATTGTTAACTATAGGTACAAAGCTGTGGAGCAGATTGCTAGACTTACTCATTTAGTAAAACTGAAACTTTACACCCATGGAATAACAACTCCCATTTCCCTCCCCCCTCATCTCTGGCAACCCCTATCGTATTCTCTGCTTCTACGAGTTTGACTCTTTTAGATATCTCATAGAAGCGGAATCATACAGTATTTGTCTTTTTATGACTGGCTTGTTTCCCTTGGCCTAATGTCCTTCAGGCTCATCCACATTTTCCCAAATGACAGGATTTCCTTTTTTAAGGCTGAATAATATTCCATCATAAGAATACACCACATTTTCTTTATCTGTTCATCTGCTGATGGACACTCTGTTGTTTCCATATGCTAGTCATTGTGAATAGTGCTACAGTGGACATGGGAGTGCAGGTATCTCTTGGAGATCCTGATTTCAGTTCTTTGGGGCATATGCCCAGAAGTGGGGTTGCTGAATCATATGATAGTTATATTTTTAATTTTATGAGGAATCTCCATACTGTTTTCCACAGTTGCTATACCATTTTACATTCCCACCAACAGGGTACAGGGTTCTAAATTCTCCAAACCTTGCCAACATATGTTATCCTTTTCTAAATAGTAGCCATCCTAAGAGGTATGAGGTGATAACTCACTGAGGTTTCACTTTGTATTTCTCTGACAATTAATGATGTTGGTCACCTTTTTATATGTCTATTGGTCATTTGTGTGTCTTCTTTGAAGAAATGTCTATTCAAGTCCTTTGCCCATTCTTTTTTTTCTTTTTTAAGATTTTATTTATTTATTTGACAGAGAGATCACAAGTAGGCAGAGAGGCAAAAGGGAGGAGAAGCAGGCTCCCCACTGAGCAGAGAGCCCGACGTGGGGCCCCATTCCAGGACCCTGGGATCATGACCTGAGCCGAAGGCAGAGGCTTTAACCCACTGAGCCACCCAGGCGCCCCAAGTCCTTTGCCCATTCTTGACATTGGTTTTGGCAATAATTTCTTGAGATGAGACAAAAGCACAGGCAACAAAAGCAAAAATAGACAATTGGGATTATATCATCAAACTAAGAAGCTTTAATCAACAGAATGAAAAGGCAACCTACAGAATAGGAGAAAATATTTGTAAAACACATATCCGATAATTTCCAAAATATATAAGGAACTCATAAAACATGATAGCACAATAAATAAATCATGACATTTCTTTACTCTTTGTTTTAAAAATGTTAGAAGTTACACAAAAGTGGAGATTAATATAATTCACTGCCCCTAGACCCTATCATTTCACTTCATGATTACCAATACTAAATAGCAATACTAAAACTGATCACAACTTTTTTGAATTTGGGAAATCCTTGATGCTGGAAAAACAGTAGCTAATATAGGGCCTCTGTTATGAGGTGTCCAGTGACCAAGAACATTCTGAACAGAGATCTTCCTCTATTTCTTAATCAGACTATTTGTACAGCTAAAAGGAGAGTGGTTGCCTGTCTCTGTATGGCTATGGAGGGTTCAAGCCTGACACTAGTGAGTACTGTACCCTGCTTAGCTCATTTGGAAAAACAAAATGCAACAAGACTCTCCAGGACTATTTTACACACAGCAAAAATGTTCAGGGCACTGTTCTATGTACTCAAACAATAGAATATCATTGGCAAGTAACATATTCAGCAAATTTCTCTAAACGAGCTTACTGCGGAGTATCACTATGGAAAAGATGGACCACTAGGATCGCTCAAGACAAGTACAGGACTGGTGTAGTCCTAGTAGCCCTGAGGGTACCACACTGGCTTATATCAATACGACCATGGACCGAGATTATTTTAGAACCCATAAATGGAAAGGAATTAAGAATATACATCTCTGTTTCTTTTGACAACAATCAAAACTAACCAGGTCACCCTAAAAGAATCAGATTTTTTAGAAAAGAATCTTTTTTTCCCCGAAAGTTGGTCAACAAGATGTTCAACTCTGTTATGGAAGCCAACGATTTGTTAAAAGGTTTGACAGCAACACCGTCACTCAACTAGTCTACCAGGGAGTACGGTAGACTCTGGTGTAATTCAAAAACACAGCCTATAAGTGGTTCTAAACTAAGAAGCTGGCTCTATATGTAATCTGGCAAATAAAAACGAGCTGGCTATATGGACTTGCCATTTTAGTAAGATGAACTTGGTCTGGGTTAGCATGCTTCCCTGTACCACAGAAATACCGACAGGGCCAGCAACAATTTCTCCTGTTGAATATCATGGGAAATCTTTGGGAAGATAAGTTATCTCCTCCAAATTACAGAAACTGTAGAGGTAATTCTTGGAGGAAGCCATTGTTGTTTTGGGAACAGAAGGAAGGTAGGGAGAGGGGGCCATGAGAAATGTACATTCAAGAGCAGCACTGCCCAAAATTTCCTGCAATGATGGAAGTATTCTATAATTAACACTAATACAGTAGCCCCACGTGACGGTTTAGCATTTAAAATGTGGTTACTGTGATTAAGGATCTGAATTTTAAATTATATTTTAGTTCATTTAAATGTTATTTTATTTTTATTATGTTCAGTTAGCCACCATATAGTACATCTAAATTTTAAAATAAATACTTATATGTGGCTCGCTGGTGGCTGCTGTATGGGACACGGCAACTCTAGAGATATCAAGCCAAGTCCCATCATCAGAATTAATTTTTTATTTTAGCATGTGGGCATGCCAAGTGTGGAGGACTACAAAGTCATTATCAAGGTGAGTAAGCACTTTTAAGAATCAAATGAACCTCTTCAAATCTCAGTAATGACTAGAAGATTACTCTGGTTCTGCTTCCCAAGAAGATATTCAAATTTCATTATTAGAAGACAATCTAAGAATAGAAGTTAAGGTATAATTATTCTGCTATTAAAAATTATGAGCTAGTCTAGGATTGTTTTTAAAGAAAAATTGTTTTTTTTTTTTTAAGGAAAATTACTCATTTAAGCCAGAATCTAAGAGAAGATCAAAGTATAATGATCCGATGACAATTTCTGTCAGAATACCACAAAAAAGGATAATGACCTCTAGGCTAATGCATGAAGATTCAGATTTCTTCCACAGGTACCAATGTGTAGTAGTTAAAAGCTAGTAGAGAGATCTGGGTTCAAATCCTGACCCTGCCACTTACTAGTTTTGTAAATTCAGGTAAACTGGAGTTTCTGTGTTCTCATTCTTTAAATGGGAATAGTAACAGGCCATGACTATTATGTGAAAGTTAATACATGAGAAGACTAACACAGAATCTGTAATATAAAAGATACTCAGCAAATGATACTAGTAGCTGTTTTGTTTTATTGTTGTTATTCAAATACCATGGGCCCTTCTATTCTCAGCAAGGGAAATTTCAACAACTGTGCAGATCCAGGGATTAAAAACCACAGAGAAAAACACATCTTTATTTTGCTTATAATAAACTTAAACAGATCTTTTAGGAAATTCTTAAAAAATATGTACTAGGGACACATTTTCCAAAGAAAAGCTTATCCAAATCATTTTCCTTTGGGAGACTGGGCGATACTCTTTGAGGGACTGCACCCGAGGAGGGGAGAACCTTCAGGAGGTTAAGCGAGGTTACCAAAAACTCAGTTCATAGGAAAAAAAAAAAAAAAAAAAAAAAAAGCTAAAATTTCCCAAGAAGACCTGTAGTTTATATACAATCATTTGAACTGATACGGAAAACAACCTACTAGGTGGGAACACTGGCTGAAATTCTTTACTTTCATATCAGAATGTTAACTCTAACTTTCCCTGTTTTCAAAGCGTATGGTTTGATAGTGTGGATAGCAATGTCAATATTCAATATTCAAATTTCAATATTCAAAGACTGCAGCAAACTATTACTTCCATTTTGTTGTTGTTGCTGCTGTCTAGCTGCCATTAAATGCCTAGCTGAGAAAGCGATTTTTAAGCAACATCTAAGAGAAAAAAAAATTATTTTAAGTATCATGAAAATGTGGGTGCCTGGGTGGCTCAGTCAGTTAAGTATCACTAAAATTTGTCCTTGTATCAAAGGAGATAGATGGACCATCATATGGATGGATGGATCCATCCATAGATGGATCAGATCATCAGATGGTCCATCAGATAGATGGACCATCACCTAGGTTAAAATATCATTAACCTAGTGCCCCTTAGCAGAATCATTGTCACAGCTTTGATGTTATGCCTTGCTTTTATCAAGAATTATCATAAGGAACAGCAATATTGTTTCTGTGTTGTCCATTACCTTGCATGATGTCTCATATACCAGCAATTCGCACGAAGAATTCATTTTAGAACTTAATACCAGGGAAAAAGTTTTCTGTTCTTGAAAAATTATTAGGCACCCACATTTTCAATAACAACAATGTGATCCATTGTATTTACATTTTTTTTGTTCCTGCTGGTGGGAAGCTCAAAGCCAACTTTAGGCTCAAACATGTCTATCAATCTATATATCTCGATCTATTTTAGCTTTTGTCATTAGCAAAACCTCCTCCCTGCTTTGGGTTTGATTTCCCTTTTATTAACCTTATTGTATATATATTTCACGGTAAGGACTACAAATCCTTTTTGAAACAGACTATAAATAAAAATGTATACTAAACACTTACCTATTAACCTTTAAAAAGAGGAGAGTCTCACATCCATAAATTCTACAATCATCTTTATGATAAAAGATAACCCTAAAGGTACACATCATTATAGCAAACTTTGAAAGATATTTTGAGTTAAATGGATTCGAAGTCTTTAATATTTCTCATCAAAGTATAATAAAACATCTAGTCAGCTGGAGAAAAGCAATTGCTTAGAGATTTTATGTGCTATTTAGAATAAATCTTAAGAGCTTAATGAAGTTGTAATGTATTATCCCTATCAAAAGGATGACTGCAAACAAAGGATGTAAGAATTCTTCTCTGATTAATAATGAAGATGCAGTGAAATAAATCAAAAGCAAATGGATTTCTCAATTAATAAAATATTTAGCATCCCTGAAATACACCATTCCATAATATACGAATTCTGGCCAGGTACCATAAACCTAACCTTTGTGGGTCTAAAAATATCTTGAGTTTATAAAGGCACTTTCCATATTGAAAGAGTAAAAGGGAAATTTATATATTACTTCACACATCCACAGAGACTTTGTGCTACTTCTGAGAGGCCAGGTAAACCATCTAACTTCCGTTCTTCTGAACCTGTTTTAATTTCCACCCTTCTTAGCTAGATACGGGTTGGCATTTCCACTTTAGCTGCATAGTGCAAGCAAGAGAACTGAAGAGCAAAACATAGGAATAGCAAACATCTGCCATTTTGTTTCCAGTCTGCTCCTGCATCTTCTGCATTGAGAACACTGTCTCTCCAGCACTCTCAGTCCAAGTGGTTCAGAGGGGGCCGCAGCCACCTGAAGCTAGGGCTCCAGGAATGAACACATGGCACAGAGCCCGCCATGCCTTTTGTGCTAAAATATCTTCCTTATATAAGTGTGTTCTTTTCACATATAGGATACCTAAATTCCAGAAACAATGACTGGGAACAAATCTGGTCATAGACATTCTTTATAAATAATCCTGTACTTCGCTTTACAATTTACAAAGTACTTTAAAATAGGGTAGATATTCGTCCTGTTTCATATGTGAGAAAATTAAAGTTCAGGAAGACTGGCTCATCTAATCTAATCTAGCTCTATCTAAACTCTGTAACCTACTGACTCTACTTTTTTTTTTTCTAAGATTTTATTTATTTATTTGACAGACAGAGATCACAAGTAGTCAGAGAGGCAGGCAGAGAGAGAGGAGGAAGCAGGCTCCCCGCTGAGCAGAGAGCCTGATGCGGGGCTGGATCCCAGGACCCTGAGATCATGACCTGAGCCGAAGGCAGAGGCTTAGCCCACTGAGCCACCCAGGTGCCTCCCTACTTTTAAATTCTATCCATTACCCCTCGTCCCTCCCCCATTAAAGACCTGTTTACAATGATTCGATGACTAAAAATTAAAAGTGAACTAAAAAAATTGTTTCAGAGTTTCATGCAAAGATGAAAAAGCCAGTTCTTAGTCTCAAGGAGCTTTGGTGAGATGACCACTACACAAACTGGTGAAAGTACTAAATCAGTGGGGTACACAGGGATGTTTTACTTGAGGTTGGAGAACAATACTAGAAGGAAGTTAACTGACATTTGGGGGTGAGAATAGTCTTGCTTGCATGGGACTGTCCTACATACTGCAAAATGTTTAGCACTCTCCATGCCTATACCAGCGTCAGTCTTTGTCATAGCTTAAAAAAAAGCCCCCCATGTTTGTCTCCCTAAGCACTAGGGGATTGGAACTGTCCTACTTTGAGATCTACACAGGCTGTAGAATGGTGCTCTCTGCTGCCCTCTGCTGACATACAAAGGTAAGATCAAAGCTCTTAACAGAAAAAGGCCTGTCCTGTCCTTTGGAGAAAAATATCCCAAGAGCAAAGAAGGTGCATGGTGTTGAGGCTCTGTGAGGGCCCTGGGAATGTGGTGGTGAGGCTGAATAAAGGCTGGGAGCCACTCCTCCTGGTCTAGACGATAGCCAGTATTTGCCGTTTACTTGTCTTTGGCAAGTTGGCATGTTTGTAAAGGGAATAAAGGCTTGTCCTTATACAAACACACCCTGTCCTTATGCTGTAGTTTGCCCAGGGCTTGAACTAGGTCTTCTCTTTCTGATACAATGATTATTTGGGGCTGGGTGGTTACAGTCGGTTATAAAAAGGAGGCAAACTGGAACTGGGCCTCGAAGGGGAAGGATTTGGAGAAACTGGGTATGAGAGAATAAGGACAGTTGTTCAAAGATAGTTTTTATCAGGATGTCTGGGTGGCTCAGTTATGATCCCAGAGTCCTGGGATCAAGTCCACCATCAGGCTCCTTACTCAGCGGGGAGCCTGCTTCTCCCTCTGCCTGCTGCTCCCCCTGCTTATGCTCTCTGACAATTCAATAAAGAAAAATCTTGAAAGAAAAAAAAGACAGCTCATGTGAAATGTAAAGCTGATAAGGCACATACTAGTATTTTTATTCCAAGACAAGACTGTACGTGTACAAGAGCAGTAGCTATGGAACTGGAAGTCAGAGTGGATAACATGTTAACATGGAATCAAAACTGGCCTGTTTTTAAAGGAGCCTTACACGACTCTCCGTAAATGGGCTCACACTATACAGATTCACACTCAGCACCACAGCCCGCTGTTTATTATGAACACCAAGGAAGGGAACAGAGAGCACAGAACCCAAAACCATTTCAGCGAAGTATGTGTTTTAAAGTTTACTTGTAACTAGAATGATATGTGATGTCTAGGGAATACACTTTATACCAAATGCTGAAGCCACACTGGAAAGCTCTTGGTTTTCCCTTACATGTAATCATGCTACCCCCAAACAGGGTAATACCACCTTTACTACTAGTAGCAAAAGATAGTAGCTGCTACTAGTAGCAACCTGCTCCCAATCACTCAATCTATCTATCTACCTATATCTATACACATTTTAAGAATTTTACTTCTTCCTAGGTTCCAAATTACTCTCCTCAACTAGACTGAGAATTAAAGTTTTACATGTAATGTTCACGAAACGACCAATAAATAGATAGACCAGGGTATTGGTGGGGGCGGGATGAACATAGTGGTTACTTAATGGCCTGAAAAATCAATATATAAATCAAATATCCACATTTTTGTTGAATGCCATCTATGTTCAAGACACCTTGACATGTGTTTGGGGGGGGTGTATTTATAGGGATAAATCACAGATCCCGATCTCAACCTATTTCATTAAGTAAGATAGAAGCACAATCAGCAGCAAAATAAAAATTTCTATTGTGCCTTAAAATCATAACAGAATGTGGAGTCTATCCCCCAGTATTCGATCTCTTCTCTTTCCTTTTAGTTATAGAGCCTTTACCCCAACCCCACTCTTAACGTTTTAGGTGGGTGCATGCTATGCTGCTGAAGACTTTCTTCTCCTGGCTGTAGATGTGACCACATAACTGAGTTCTAGACAGTAGGGTGAGAGTGGAAGTGAGGTGGGTAACTTCCAGGTGTTCTTATCTAGGAAGCTAAGCTGCTGGTGCTGGATGCTCTTCCTTCCTGGGCTGAGTCAGCTTTTACTGTGCGGATGCCAATACCCCCAGGCAATAGCAGAGCAACAAGACCATTAACTTTGGGCTTTGAACGTTCTAGTGAATCAGAGTCCTCTATTTGTACGGAAATACCTGCCTACTTGAGGATTGTCAATGAAGGCCTTAGAAATAAGTCTTCCTTTTCTAAGCCATCAAATTTTGTTGAGACTCTTACTGCTGTTTAGCCTGTATCCCAACTAATATATTTTGTTCCCTAGTGCTATATGGTTATTTCCTAAATAAGACAAAGAAGAAATGATTGTTCCAGACATCTGAAGAAGAAATACTGACTCAGACGATCAAGGACCTGGGAGAAACTTTAAAAGTCAAATCTACTCTGTCTCCTTTTTTTTTTTTTTTTTAACATATGAAGAAATTGAGGTTCCGAAATTTCTCCATAGTCTTGGAATTTGCGCCAGAGCCAGGAAATGATCCCAGGTCTCCTGAGTATTTTGTAGTACATCATCTTGTCTGTGTGTAAGATCACAGGGACCATGATTGCTCCTTCTTTCTTTTCTTGACACATTAAGACTCACTCAGTACTCCTGGGACATAGAATACTGTCCTCAGTTCTAAAGGAAAGCCAGCAAGAATTTTTAAAAGACATGCGTTTTTGTCTCAAAGGTATCTGAAATCCAGCACAAGAGAAGATTCTAGGATAACTAGATGGTACTACTAAAACAAGGACAAAAAAACAAGAACATAGACCCAAACAATTAGTCGGCGATTCAACAAGCTCTAAGTGGAAATAGTCATACAAGTATTATAGAAGCCGTTTGCTCCTGATAACAAGTCCTTTGAAATTCAGAAAATATGACTAAAGAATACTTGAATCAATTCTTAAATGCTTTATTGAAACCTAATTAAACATGCCAGGGCCTGAAAATATATTTTTGATTCTTACAAAATTTCTTTTTTCCCTTAGCCAGGAAGTTTTAACACTTTAATCTTATAAAAATCATCCCAAAGCCTTCAGCCCAGGCATCTCTTCTGCGTTGGCTAGTCAACAACAGCCATTCTTTACCTCTGTGGGAAACTATACTCTCACTGAGGAGGAAGAGTTAATGCATATGTCATTGTAGGCACACAGTCTGCTCCAGAGCATGTGAAGAAAGGGGGAAGTTTGGGGGAGATACGAAAGGAAAGAATGCAAGGAGGGGGTTGCTCTGAGGTAGTTAATTAACTTCATTTAGTCATTCATAATAACTTGCTGTGCCCTCGAGCTGAGATCTGGTGATAAATACATAGTCCCTACCCTGAAGAACTTTACAGTCTAGAACTGGAAACTCTCCTTTCTTATTACATGTTCACATAGAGAGTTTGAGCTGGGATGGAATTGAAGGTGAAAGAATGCTTCCTCTCCACCCTTCTCCCCCCAAAAACACACCTTCATCTTTGGAGTTGGAAAAACCACTCCTGACCACCTTCACTTTGTTCCTGCATCCTATTCTGTTCTTTTTCATTCTGAGGCAGTCTTCAGACCAATCTACAGTTCCGTATTTTTCCTGCAGTGTCTAGTTGAGAATAATCTGGTCTCTCTGCCATCATAATCATCATTAGCTTTCAACTAGCCATAACAAGCAAGTGTTCCTGTTTCCCCTCAAAACCCACAAACACAGGGCCAATCTTAGAGCCACCCCTCCTGGCCTACGGAACATGACATCCACCTGTCATTGTAGTCTGGAAACAAAAGCAGGAGTGTTCCCCAGTCCCCTGTTGTGTTGTTGGTTGCCCCTGTCATGAAAGGATCACGGACGATGCTTGTTCAACTTCAGGGGGTGTATTAAGATCTAAAGAAAATTATTACCAATACTCTTGAAACATGTATTGGCCCTGAACTTTTAAATTAGCAAAGCGAAACCCCACTGAAGACCACCCGTAATGAAGGAGTGGCCTAAAAAGACCACATTTTCTTAGCATGTATTTTTAGTGTATTAAATGACTCAGAGCTCTGTATTAAATGGTCGTCGTTCAAAAGGTCACTCCTCTGGAAAAGAGGCTGGTGTCTTCAAGTTACTCTCACTATAAATGTAAGACAAGGTGTGTGAGGGGAGCATATGATCCAGAAAAAAAGATACTAAAACACAGTGTATCTTTTTCAACACTGCAACATTTGAAAAATAAAATGCACTTTCTAAGGAAGCGAGTTTGTTGGGAGCTTCCTTCTTAGGTAGGCTGTGAAATACTCACAGACTTCATGCTGAATGTACGCTCTGATTAGCTTTCATCACGAAGCTCTTCAAATTTAGGACGAGTTCCTTTATACTGTCCCGCATAAAGTCCTGATTACATTTTGAAGCCAATGAAAGCATGTTTTCTGCTGCTGCCACCTACTGCAAACTTGAAAAATATGCTTGAAAAATGTTAAAGACAAAATGCAGTCTATTCATGAAGAATAACTTACAAGTCAGATAAGTAGACTGAGATCAACATCATCATGTTTTACTTTTAATTAAGCTATAATTATTCCAAGAACTTGAATGATGATCAGTATGTTAATGTTGCATGAAGAAGGCAAATAAGCTAAGAACAGGCCACAGCTTGACCGACGTCTTTCTCTGGGCTACTTTATGCACAAAAACTAGTCTGTCTTTTCTGTTGAGAAAAAGCCAATGCAGAGCTACTAGAAAATGGAAGTAGAAAATACACTTTTACTAGTTTGAACAACTCTTGAGTTCAAAAATGATAAAGGTAGTTAAACACACAAATGAAGTGGGAGAAGGAGGAAAAGGTTCATGAACAGGTAATTTACAGAAACGGAGATGCAATGACCAGTGAGAAAAATATGTAAATTCAGTATTAAAGAACTGCAAATTAAAACAAAATGAGATACCAGATTCTCCTTGTAAAGTGTCTAAAATTGCTTTTTTACACGCGGTAATACACTATTTTAGAAAAGGTGTGGGGAAATAGACCTTTTTTTTTTCTTGAGTATAGTTGACACACAATGTTACGTTAGTTTTAGGTGTACAACATTGTGATTGGACAACTCTATACATTATGTTCTGCTCACACAAGAGTAAAGCTCCCATTAAACATACACTCTCATACACCTCTGGTGGTTAAATAATTGTTACAACTTTTTTGAAATGTAATTATTGGGCAAGAGGTATCAGTAGGCTTAAATTATAAATACCTTTTGATCCAAAATGCAACTTTAAGGGATTTATTCTAAATAAGTAACCAGAAATTTGTGAAAAGGGTCTAGCTATAAAGATTTCATGAAGTGGGGCGCCTGGGTGGCTCAGTGGGTTAAAGCCTCTGTCTTCGGCTCAGGTCATGATCCCAGGGTCCTGGGATGGAGCCCCGCATCAGGCTCTCTGCTCAGCAGGGATCCTGCTTCCTCCTCTCTCTCTGCCTGCCTCTCTGCCTACTTTGTGATTTCTGTCAAATAAATAAACAAAATCTTAAAAAAAAAAAAAAAGATTTCATGAAGTGTGGAAAAAAAGGAAGGAACACGATAATAGGTACTATGTAATCCTATATATACGTGTGTAGGATAGTCACACACACACACACACACACACACACACACACACACACACCCCTAGAAGACTATACACATAATATTAACCATGGTTATCTCTATATGTAGGTATAGGGATGATTTTATTTTTTTCCCTTTTAATCTAAATTTCTACATTATCTATGAAGTACAAATATATTACTTTTTGGAAAAAATAAAGTTTTAAAAGCTGCTCATAAGTGCTCATTGTTATTTTAACTTATCTAAATTATTTTAACTTTAAAAAAACTTGTTACAGTTTTCCCACTGTAATTTAATTTAATCTTAAGATTTTACTTACTTATTTGAGAGAGTGAGAGCAAGAGCACAAGCAGGGGGTGGTGCAGAGGGACAAAGGGAGAGGGAGAGGGAGAAGTAGACTCCCCTCTGAGCGAGGAGCTTGATGTGGAACTTGATCCCAGGACCCTGGGATCATGACCCAAGCCAAATGGCAGATGCCTAACTGACTGAACACCCAGGTGCCTGACCCCTGTAATTTTAAAGGAGATATCAAATTTCAAGACACAGCTCCCTGGAAACAATTTTGTGATATACTATGCTATAGTAGGTAATATATCTTTTCACAGAATGAGGGATGGTCATGGTTGGCATAGGCTTTGAGGAGGTAAGAGGGCTTGGTACTAAAAGCCTTGACAAGAAGGGGTGTGTGTGGGGGGGCACCTGGGTGGCTCAGTGGGTTAAAGCCTCTGCCTTTGGCTCGGGTCCTGGTCCTGGGGTCCTGGGGTCCTGGGATCGAGCCCCACATCGGGCTCTCTGCTCCGCGGGGAGCCTGCTTCCTCCTCTTTCTCTGCCTGCTTGTGATCTCTCTCTGTCAAATAAATAAATGATCATTTTTTTTTTAAAAAAGGGTGTGTGTGTGTGTGTGTGTGTGTGTGTGTGTGTGTGTATTATTTTGTTTTGTAAGAAAATAGAAAAGTGAGGATGGCAATAGGAGATTATGAGAAGAGTAGAAAGGAAGTTGGGAAACCTCCTCAGGGGGCACAGTCACTTGGTGAAAGAGGATGCCAGAGCTGGAGTCCCAGGGAACAGAGGGAACAGAAGAGGTTTGGATAGCTGCTGTGGAAAATGTAAATAGATATGAACTAAAGGCCACCAATCAGCAGTGAGGACCCAACCGAGGAGGCAAAACTATCATGGCAGCAGAAAGCATGATTAGGGAAGTCCAGTGGGTTGGGCAGAGTCAGAGGAGAAGGGGCCAACAGCTGACAAAGAGTGGAGGAGGTGAGACTTGAGGAATGGATTGTTGAAATGGCTACTGATGTCCCAAGCTGGACGAGGCATAAAGGGAAAGGGGTCAGGGCTATTTTCAGTTTGGTTACCACAGTGTCTACTACTATGTATGACACACAGTAGAACAGTCTGTGTTTAAGAAAATTTAAAAAAAGTGAGGAGAGACTGTGTAAAGGGAGAGGTGAGACAGCTGATAAAACTGAGTCCCTACTATTGATCAGATTCTCCAGGCACAGATAAGTATATCATCTTCAGTCTCTTATTGGCTAGACTTCTCTTTTGCCATGTATCTCCCTTTTGAAAATTTCCTGTGGCTTATCTACTCACTTTCCTGTCCTGTCCTTTGCCACCAAACTTCTTATAAGAACACTATATGCCAGGGCTGGCAGAACTATACACATACACATGCCTCTAGTCCTCCCCCCACACCCATGGCAGGTGTAGCCATAGATGGTGGCACTCTTTCCATTACAAATGTGCAAGATTGAACAGCTCTAACAAAGGACCTCGCATGCAGTAAGCATTCAACAGAAATTCACTGAGTGAATGAATGAATGCACGTCACACATCAAGGTAGATTTGGGATCTATCACATCTTCTGTTGCCCTTCTTATTCTAAAGTCTTACTAAAACTTGAATACCACCTATGCCAGTATGATTGAAAAGGAATAAATAATAGAACTTTATATGCTGTATCTGTGACCTTGCGGAAATGGGCTCCCTTTATGCTACTGGCAGTGGTACCTTCGGCTCTCCCCATACGCAAGAAGCCTTTGCTTAGGGTCTATCTACCTAGCTGTGTGCCAAGCTGTTTCCAGCTACAGTATTTTCCAGCCTGGAAGTGTTTTAGGATTAGGTATATCTTCATCTCCCCTGGTTTTTGTTTATCCCATCTCTATTCATTTTCCCTCCATTCTTCTAATTCAGCACCCTCCTAGGTGTCAACCATTTGCAGTACAGAGGACAAAACAACAACAACAACAAAAAACAAAAACAACAAACTCCCAAAACAAAAAACAATGCACTACATCCTTTTTTCTTTGCACACAGCAATTATCTTTGGTGAAACATTAATTCCACCTTGCAGGTAGGATTTGGCTGGGAAGTCCATTGTGGCAGACATATTCTTAAGGTGGCTCCCATGTCCTCCACTTCCTAATCTTCACACGGCTGTGTAAGCCCTCCCCTTGGAAGTGAATGAGACTTACTTCCAATCAATAAAATACAGACAAGGTACTGGGCGATTACATGCACATAATTCTATGATGTTGCTATATAAAACCACAGCGTCTGTCTTAGTGAAATCTTTCCCTGGCTAGCTGTCAGAAAGCAACTGGCCATTTGGGGAAACCCCACATGGCAGGAAATATGGTGGCTCCTAGGAACTGATGGCACCCTCTGGCCAACAGGTAATAACAACCAAAGGGGGGAAAAAAAACCCAAACTGAAGCTCTCAGTCCTCCAACCACAAGGAATTGAGTGATGTCAACAACCATGGAGTGCCCCAGAGGAGCTTCCAGATGAGAATCCAGCCCTGGGCAAACCTTGACTGAAGCCTTCCAAGACCTTAAGCAGAAAGCCCAACTAGGCCGTGTTGAGTCCTCTCCCACAGGAATAGAGGCTATAGATGTGTGTTGTTCTAAGCTGCTAGGTTTGTGATAATATTGTGATGCAGCCATAGGAAACTAATATACCCACAGAACTCACCACCATCCCAACTAGAGACCGCTTGGTTGGCACTTACAGAGGGCAACTAAAACCCTCCAGACACACCTAATAAAGATTATAATGGCATTATCGAATACTCCTGTTTATATAAATAATAGTGAGTAACATAACAGAGCAAACGTCCTGCCTGATGACTCAAATAACCATGGTTACAAACCTAATATTTTGTTAGCGACAGCCAATCAGTAGCCACGATCACACCTCATGCTATGTTAGTTAGTAAGGAGAATTCTGAAAAATATGGGAAATGTAGCCCTTGCCTTCCACTATCCTTTGTTTCCTCCCAGTCTTATCTATGTCATCTGGGAGTTTCTTTATAAAATAGGTTTCATTCCCGGTATGTTTCTAAAATAGCAAAAGCCTGGGGCACAGGTAAGATGCACGGAGCGGCTCACAGGCTGCATTCAAAACCACAGAAGGGGCAGATGTGTGGACTGGTTACGTGTCACAGCATAACAAACTGCCCCGAAACTTGGCAGCTTAAAACCACAAACGTGTATTATCTCACACCATTTCTAAAGGTCAAGAATCTGGGAGCAGCATAGGTGGGCGGTTCTGGCTCAGGGTCTCAGGAAGTTTCGGTCAAGCTGTTGACCACGGATGCAGTTCACTTCCATGGCTGCTTGTGGGAGGCCCTAGTTCCTTGCCATGTGGATCTTTCACCAGGGCTGTCAGAGTGTCCTCGTGACAGGGCAGCTGGCATTCCCCAGAGCAAGTTAGCAAAAGCAAGCAAAAAGCTGCAGTGCTTTTTATGCCCTAGTTTGGGGACTGGAAACTTTTTCTTAAAGGGCTAGACAGTAAATATTTTAGGTTTGCAGGCCATATTTTCTCTACTGTCACTACTCACCTCAGTTTTTGTTTTTGTGCAAAAACCACCACCTCTAATACATAAACAAATGGGCATGGTACGTGCTGATACAACTTTATAAAAACCGGCGGCCAGCCCATGGACCATAGTTTGCCAAGTGGTGGTCTGGCCTTCAAACCTATACACCCTCATTCTCCCTTTATTCATTAGAGGTGAGTTATTAGGTCCAGCCCTCACTCAAGGGGAAAGAAATCAGCTCTGCCTCTTGAATGAATGAATAAAAATATCTTAAAACCATGACAATGAACTGAACCCATAATACATAGAATGTGGGTTACATATTGCAGTAGTTCCCTAAGGCTACTGTAACTAATTACACAAAGGGGGTAGCTTAAAGCAACGGAATTTTATTCCCTCACAATTCTTCAAACTAGATGTGTGAAATCAGGGTGTTAGCAGGGCCATGCTCCCCCTGAAGACTCTAGGAAAGGATCCTTCTTTGCCCCTTCCTAACGTCTGGTGGCTCTTGGGAATCCTTGGCAGTCTTTGGTTTGTAGCTGCTTTGCTCCCATCTCTCCCTCTGTCCTCACAAACCCCTCTTCTCTATGTGTATATCTGCATGTCCTCTCCTCTTCTTACACTTCAACCCACCACAACACAGAAAAGTGTGCCCCTCCAAATTCATACTTACCTAGAACTTTAGAATGTAACCTTATTTGTAATTAGTCTATGTAGATGTAATTATTTAAGCTAATATGAGGTCATACTAGATAGAGCGGGCCTTAAAATCCAATGACTGGTGTCCTTATAAGAAGAGGAAAGGCTACACACTTAAACCCTAAAATATGCAACGGAAGTTCCTCATAAGACTCAGAATGAAGTACAAACTCCTGACCTTGGCACATAAAGCCATTTCTGAAGCGATCCCACCAACTTCTCTGTCCTCATTTCCTACCGCTCCTAGTTCTAGGCTCCAGCCAAAGTGAACTGCTTATTCTCCTCACCTACAGGTACTTGGCCTTGTTGTTGCCTCTCGATAGAGTGCTGTCAACTCTTGCTTTTTACTACTTCTCCTTTAAGACTTTGTTCAAATATATCTTCTGTCAGAAACCCTTGATGACCTTTTGGGATCTGTTGGAGGTCCTTCCTCTGTTTCCACAGTACCCTGTGCATATTTAACATATTTCTATATAGTGACTGGAGTATATGTTTATATTTTGCACTAAACCCTAAGCTTCTTAAAGTCAGTAACTGTGTCATTTTCATTCCTGTGTCCTCAGCATCTAGCGGAGTACTTAAATAAACAGAAGTGTTCCAGAAATGTTTGTTAGTTGAATAAGGTTACAGAATTTTCTTCCTACAAATTCTTAAGCACAAGATAAAATATTTTTGGGCTGGGATAATTTTAACCCAGTCTTTCATGACCACAGCAGGTTGGATTGGATAGTCCAATAGCTACTAGGCCTGGGCAACGGAGGCCTACTGGCACACACCTGGCCCGCATCTGCCACACGTAAGTGCAAGCATGTTGATAAATACTGTTCTGAACCCTTTCTACCACTCTCTACCTACCAGGCAATAGGAACTAAGAAGTAGTATTGAATATTCTATTTTTATAATACATAAATCAAAGTAGAAATGTGCTTTGTCTTTTTTCTTTCTTGATACTTGGAAGCCCCTTACTTTAGCAATGGAAATTTGGTTACCTGATAGCAAGAATATTTTTTATTTTTATTGAGATAATTGCAGATTCACATACAGTTATAAAAAATAATAGAGAGATTCCTTGTAAATTCTGTCCAGTTTTCCCCAACAGTAACATTTTGCAAAACTAGAATATAATATGTATCACAAACAGGAGAGCGACATTGATATGATCTGCCAGTATTAGATTTCCCCAGTTTTATTTGGATGTGTGTGTGTATTACAGTCTATATGATTTCATCATCTGTGTACGTTCACTTATCCACCACCGCAGTTAAACTGGAGTTCCAATGTTGCAAGTAATCCCTCATGTTAACCCTAATGCAGTATAATTCTACTACATCCCATCTTTTGTGTTCTTACTGTCATGTATTTTATATCTTTAGTTCTTATATTTTATAAGAAATGATATAATATTAATTAGCTGACTATAATAACTTAAGGATACATAGTAAAATCTCTGGAGCAAGAACTAAAAATATTGAAAAGCCATAGCTCAACAATCATTAGATCAATCAATTAGATGAATACTATAAAATATTTGATAAACTTCAATCAATCAATCAATCAGTCAGAAAAGGAAATAGGGCACAAAAGCCAGATCGGATAAATAGAAAACAAAAAAGTACACCTAAGTGCAACCATATCACTGAATACATTAAATATAGAAGGACTAGAAGGTAGAAACTGTGAGACTGGATTAAAAAAAAAAAAAGCAAGACTCAGCCATATGCTATTTATAAAAAAGACACCTCAAATATAAAACCACAGACAGTTCTAAAGTAAAAGGTAGGCGGGGGGAGGAGTACCATGCAAATACTAAGTATAAGAAAGTTCCTGTAACTATATACGATCAGTCAGCCAAAGTAGATATCAAGACACATTACTAGCAGAAATAGAAAGGGAGATTTAATAAACATAAAAGAGCCACTTCATCAGGAAAACCTAACAACTCTAAATACAGTTGTACTCAACAGCAGAGTTTTCAAGCACAAAACTGACAGAACTAAAGAGAGAAATCGGTGAGTCCACAATCACAGAGACTTTAAAATCCCTTTCTCAGTTACAGATGGTACTAGGCCAAAAAAAAAAAAAAAAAATCAGTAAGCAGATAGATTTGAACAGTATTCTCAACCATCTTAACCTGACATTCACAAAACACCACACTTAACAACTACAGAATTTGTGCAAAGAAGATTCACCCACATAGACCTTATTCTGGGCCTTAAAATGAGTCTCAGTAAATTTCAAAAGACTGAAGTCTTTTTATCTATTCTTTTATATATCAATAAGATAGCTTATCTAAAAAATCCCTGTGGGGGCACTTGGGTGGCTCAGTCAGTTGAGCAACCAGCTCTTGGTTTCAGCTCAGTTCACGATCTCAGGGTGGTGAGACAAACCCTGCATCAGGCTCCATGCTCAGCAGGGAATCTGCTTGAGGTTCTCTATTTTCTCTCCAACTCCCTCTGCTGCTTCTGCTGCTCACACTCTCTCTCTCTCTCAAATCAATAAATGAATTGTTTAAAAAAATAAATCCCTGTAATGTTTGCATACTAAAAAACACATCTAATGGCCCATGAGTGAAAAAACAAATCATAAGGAAAATGAGATTTCAAACTAAATGAGATTGAAGAAAGCATATCAAAATGTGTGAGATACAACTAAACCAGCCTAGAGGATATTTTATAGCTTTAAATGTGTAGTTTAGAGAAGAATTTAAAAGCAATGATCTGGGGGTGCCTGGGTGGCTCAGTGGGTTGGGCCTCTGCTCTCGGCCCAGGTCATGATCCCAGGGTCCTGGGATTGGGCCCCACATCTGGCTCTCTGCTCAGCAGGGAGCCTGCTTCCCCCTCTCTCTCTATCTGCCTCTCTGCCTACTTGTGATGTCTCTCTCTCTCTGTCAAATGAATAAATTTAAAAAAAAATATTTAAAAAAATTAAAAAAAAAAAAAAGCAATGATCTGTTTCTACCAAAAAAGGCTGGGAAAAGTAGAACAAACTAAACCCAAAGAAAGAAGAAGAAATATTAAAGTTAAGAACAGAAACCAGTGAAATTAAGAAACAGAAAATGAATAAATTTTCCATAGATAATTTTTTAAAATATTAATAAAATTCTCAATACCTTAGCAAGACTGATAGGGAAAAAAGAAAAACAAAAAACAAAAAACAAATTGTGTTAAGTGAAAGAAGCCAATCTGAAAGGTTACATACATATAATCCCAACTATATGGCATTCTGAAAAAAGGCAAAACTATGGAGACAGTAAAAAGATGAGCAGTTGCCATAAAAATGTATTGTTATTGGTTCATCAACTGTAACAAATGTACCATACTACTGTGAGATATTAATAATAGGGAAAACTGAGTGTGGGGATGAGGAAGAATATGAAAACTTTTTGTACTTTTTGCTCATTCTCATATAAACCTAAAACTGCTAAAAATAGTGTATTAATTAAAAAAATTAAAAATTGTCATTAGGAATGAAAGAAGGGCTATCATATCAGACACTGAAGACACTAAGAACAATAAAAAGATATTATGACTGTTACTCCAATATATGCAACAATGTAGATAATATGGACAAATCTTAAAAAACACAAATTACTTAAACTTTCTTAAAAAGAATTAGAAAACTCTAAGTTTCATATATCTATTAAAGAATTCATAATAAATCAAATTCATAATAAAAATGTTCCCCCCCAAAAAAAAGCTCTAGGCCCATGTGGATTTACCAGGGGTAAGATCAAACATTTACCACCATCACTACCACACTACCACCACCCACCACTACTAATGAAAATACAAATTCTACACAAACTCAGAAAACACAGGAGGAGGAAACACTTTCTAATTCATTCTAGAATGCTAGCATAGCCCTGGTACAAAAACATGATGAAGACATTATTAAAAACAAAGTTACAAACCAATACCCTTTATAGATACTGACATTCCTCATTGCATCTCACAAAGATGCAAAAATGCTCCACCAAACACTAGTAAATTGAACCTATGGTGCATGTGTTTATTTATTAATTGATTGATTTGTAGGCTCATACCCAGCACAGAGGCCAACATGGGGCTTGAACCCATGACCCTGAGATCAAGACCTGAGCTGAGATGGAGTTGGATGCCTAACCAACTGAGCCATCCAGGTGCCCCATGAATCTACTGAATTTTTTGAACACATAGCACAACATGACTGAAATGGCATTTATTTCAAGAATGCAAAGTTGGTTTAATGTCAGAAAACTCAAACAATATAACATTAAGAGAATAGCAATACAATCATCCCAGTAGATATAGCAAATGCATTTGACAAAATTCATACAAAAAAATCTCATTAAACTAGGAACAGAAGACAGCCTCTTCAAACTATAAAACGTATCTACAAAAAACTTACAGCAATACCATGTTTATGATGAAACATGAAATGCTTTTCTACAGAGACTGGGAACAAGACAAGGATATCTACCCTCACCACTACAATTCAACATACATAGGAAGTGCTCAGGGCAAGGCCTGACACACAAGCGTTCAGTAAATGTCACTAGCTTCTTCGTTGAAGGAGGTACCTGTTCAGCTTTAATAGATATTGCCAGTTTCCCAAAGAGGTTGGTGTGGACTCTTTTTAAAATGATCTCTTACTGTTCTTAAAAATAAACTATTTTTATAATAACTAGTCACCCAGAATAACCATCGTTAATGTTTTTGTACATTACCTTTCAGTCCTTTAATTGCATGTTTGTTAAGTAGCTAGGATTGTGGTTTTTATGCAGTTTTGTATCTTGCATTTTAAACTTAACAGTAAAACATAAACATTTTCCCATGCTTTGGAAAACTTAAAGACTTGTGTATGTGCGATTTTAATAAATTAGGAAACTTATTTTGTTCTTATTTACAAGTTCTGAAAAAAATATTTTGTACTCTATCAAACATTTTAAAACAGCATTTATAATATTAAATAAATCATATCTTGTTATGAAATTCATAGCCAACTTTTCTTTTTAAAACTTTTTTCTAGTTTTATTGAGGTCTAATTGATAAATAAAAATTATAGTTAAGGTGTACAAGGTGATAGTTTGATATATATTTTCATTATGAAAGGATAACCACAATCAATTAACCCTTTAGCCAATATCTTCCATCTTCCCTACCTCCCAGTCTCTGATAACTACTGATCTACTCTCTGTTTCTGAGTTCCGTGTTTTCAGATCCCACATATAAGTAAGATAGAACAGTATTTTTCTTTCTGAATTAGTTTACTTAACATAATATCCTCTGGATTCATCTTTGTGGTCACAAATGGTGGTGTTTTTCCTTCTTGTGGCTAAATGATACTCCATTGTATATATACACCATATTTTTTGTATCCATTCATCCACTGATGGACATGTAGGTTGTTTCTGTATCTTGGCTATTGTGAGCATGGGAGAACAGATAGCTCTTCAAGATCTAGATTTCATTTCCTTTGGATACATAACCACTATGGGCTTGATGGATAGTATTGTAGTTCTACTTTTAATTTTTTGAGGAACCTCTACATTGTTTTCCGTAATGATTATACCATTCTCTCTTCTTCTGATATTAAGCCACTTTCTACTATTGGGTTTTCATCTAGTGAGTTTTCATCACTGAGTATATGTTCATTAGAGATACTGAATGATAATTTGCTTAATAATGCATATCTTTTTAAAGATTGTATTTGTTTGAGAGAGAGAAAGTGAGAGGGAATAAGCACAAGCCGGGGGAGAGGCAGAGCGAGAAGCAGATTCCCCATTAAGCAGGGAGCCTGACTTGGGGCTTGATCCCAGGACTCTGGGATCATGAACCAAGCCAAAGGCAGACACTTAAATGACTGAGCCACACACGTGGAAACGATACTGCATATTTTTAACTAATTTAACTAATTTGAGGAACACTGTTAAAAATGTTTGGAAAATTTTATTGGGTATTTTTAAAATTATATTGTTAAATGTTAAAATGTATTAGCATCATTGATATCTATTTTCTTTTTGAGGAACTTAACTCAATGTAGCTTTCTTCCAGCAGTACTTTAAAAGGCTTTTCATAGGATGTTAAATTTAATCTCTGGTTTATAATATTTCTGAGCATTATTTATGACAAGTGTTTTTCTATATTTTATGCAAAGAAATATTAATTCCTTTTAGTGATACTGCAATAAAATTTCAATTTTATATGTTTTTTTCTTGTGTACACTAATGAACTTAATATTTGGTACTAAAGATTTTGGGGGCCATATATAGAAAAGGAATATAATTATATGAAATTTTATTTAATTGTTCCTTTGAAAATATGGCCTAGATTTTGTGTCCCAAGGATTTACTTAAATCAAGTGTTTCTTTTGATTTTACAATTCGCTTGACTTTTCTAAATTTGGTCAGGAAATTAGCCTTCCTTATTTTCTCTTGTATTGTGTTAGCAACTGGAAATAAATTATCTTCAGAATACCCACAATTCATTACTAAGAAAGTACATTTTAGAAACCATGGCTGTGCCACTTTCAAGCTATGAGGCCACTTGGATGAATTGTGTGGCATTATCTATAATATGGAGATGAGGTTATTGTAATTGTAATTGTAATCGTAATACCTTCCTATACAGTTTTTGTAAAGGTTAAACAAGATAAGGCATGGCAGCCCAAAGCACAATGCCTGGCTCACAGATGTTTGTAATATTTTAATAAATCTAGTCAATTACTAAACCCAACTGATTCTAAATATCATTCAGGTTTATGCCCTACTCTTAATTCTTGCAGCCTTTGCCCAAGATAGTCTCATCTGGTTATAACAATAGCCTATCTCCCTACTTCTAATCTCTTTTCCCCTTTGGATCATATAGCAGTGATCTTTCTAAAACACAGTCTGATTATTTCAATTCTCTCATGAAATATTTTCAATGACTCTCCATCACATAGAGCCATTTTTCCCAAGCGTCATGAATTCCCATACCTCTTCCCAAGTGTTACAAATGGTTCCTCTTCCTGGACTGTTTGCCTCATCTTTCTTCCAAAAGAATTTACACTTATTCCTCATAATTTATCTTATTTTATATGAAATAAGGATGTTACCTAATATAAAGTACAAATTTTATTCCAGACCCTTAATTTGTACTTAAAAAAATTTTTTTTGATAATAATTTACATACATGAAATGCATAGGTCTCAAGTGTTCAATCTAATGAATGCAAATAATTCTATACATCCTTGTAACTACCAACAAAATCAAGATTTAGAATATTTCTAGGACCCTAGAAACTTATCTAATGGACCTTCCCAGTAAATAAAATATCCTTTTCCTTCTGTCCCCACCAAAAGTTTTGACAAGAAACTTTTTTTTTCAGAGTCACAGAACGACCAAAAATTTTCCCATTTATATTAAAAATACTTTGCATGATTTTGGCTTGCATGATCATTTTTATGGTCCCACACTGCAAAGTTAGGATGATCTGTATTTTAAGTATTTTATTTTACTTCTTTTTTGGCATTATAACTGTATCTCTGTATGTGTATGTGTGCATGTACCTGTATGTGTTAATGGATACCCTAAAAAGTCAACAGACTGTAGTACATGGGCCAAATCTAGCAGGCCTGTTTTCATAAGTAACAGTATTAGACTACATCCCTGCGAATGGATTTATGTACTATGTGCCTGCTTTTGTGCTACAAAGGCAGAGTTAGCTGTCACAGAGACCAAATGGCCCACAAAGCCTAAAATATTTATTATCTGGCCCTTTACAGAAAAAATCCACCCCCCAAATTTCCCAATCACTGCTCTAAAGCATTGGTTCTTACCTTTTAGTGTGTATCAGAATCACAGATTATTGTGCTACACCTCCAGAGTATGTAACTCAGTTAGGTCTATGATGGCGCCAAGAGAACTTCATCTCTAATGAGTTCCCAGGGGACCGGTGAGGCTGCTGGTCTAACAACCACACTTTGAGAGCCACTGTTTTAGAGACTACGTTGTATAATGTTAACATACTACAGTCTACCTCATATCATACTACTTCATCCCCACCCTTTATACTCATGTTGGTATATATTTTACTTCTTTATATGCTCTTAACCCTGCTGTACATTATTATTTTTGCTTTGAACAGACCATAGCTTTTTTTTCCTGTAAATTAACACATAGTAAAATTGACTTTTATGGTCTACAGTTTACAAGTTTTCACTTATGTATGGACTCTTATAACTGCTACCACAATAACTGCCTCTGTTAAAGGATCTAGTAGAAAAAAAGAGCATCAAAGTAAAAAGAGAATCAAAAGCAAAAGCTAGGAATAAAAAATAAATGCCAAAATTGAAAAATTCATTTGACAGACATAAGAGTCATGCTACTGAGTGAAGGTAACTTCTGTACCAGCTTGTAAAATTATCATGTTTTCTTTTTCTTTGTTCAGTGAACCAGCACTATTAACACCTACCTATATGTCGGTGATGTCCAATTTGCTATTTATTGCTACTAATGTGCATCTTGCTTTCTCAAAGCAGCCATATAAGCCATTTTGTTTTTCATGTCTCTTCCAATGGACCTTCTTATCTAGTCATTTTCAGGATAATAGACTATATACGCAGCCTTTTTCTTTTTTTTTTCAAATTTTTTTTTTTTTTAAGATTTTATTTTTACATAGCCTCTACACCCACACAGGGCTCAAACTCACAACCCTAAGATCAAGAGTCAAACACTCCACCGACTGGGCGAGCCAGGTGCCCCTCAATTTTTAATTAGTAACTTTTTTGGTTTTCCTTCGACAAACTCGTTTGCTCGTGTACGATCCCCTCGTCCTAAGGGAACTTTAATGAGAACAGCTTGTAGTTTCCTAGACAGTTGGCAGCCATTGTCCTTCCCACCCCCATCATCTTATTAAATTTTGAAAGCTGTAGGGACAATGGAAAGACAGCCCAGAGGTGGGTCTCAATAGCTCTGAAACCTTCCATTCCGATTATAATAAAGGATCAGGCTGCTAGAAAAGAGCAAGTTTCTTTCAGCTCCCAGGGCCAGGTTAAGAAGCAGCAGAGTTAAATAAGCATCCATCCAATTGACCCCTGCAGCCCCAGATGCCTTCCGTGGTACTCCTCCTTCCTTCTGTTTATCCTATCTTAATACAGACTAAAAAGTGGTTTTCAATTTCGAATGTAAAATTCTTTTTATTGTCATCCACACTGTTATTCTGCCTCTACCTATTTGCCTAGGTATCTCTCTTGACTGTTTTTCTTTGATTAGGTGTGTCATAAAGTATGACGAGGGCTGTGTTTACTTTGTGTCGCATTCACTGAGAAGCACAGAAAAGGTTGTTCCGTATTTTCCAGGTGTTCCATAATTGTCTCTGATGTCTATAAAACATCCTGTGTAAATTGTTTCTGCCAAGTTTGTATTGCAAGTACATTTTGAAATGGATTTTCCCAGGATCCATCACACCATTTTGCTATGGAAACACTGGTTTATATCACACACAATATGACATTCAAGATTTATTCCTTAAATTCCAGAATAATGCTCAAAGGAATCTATTTTATTATCTGGTTATCATTCCATTTGTTGTCCCGTGAGGAAGGCAGACTGAGATATTATCTCATTTTCCAGATGAGGAAGTGGAGATATGGACAGATTAAATGATTAAATGAGACAGCACACGAAAAAAATATCTGTGACAGAGTCTGTTATGTAGGTAGGTATGTGTGTACATATACGTATAGAGTCACACAAAAATATATACATACATATATTTGCAATGAGGGGGAGAGTATATTCTTTTTCTCTTTAAAAGAATATATTTACTTGTCATCAAAAAGCAAATTAGTGGCAGATTTAAAACTAAAGCTACTTAACTTCTAGTCTTTCTAGTAAACTCTATTCAGATGACACAGATGAGGTTTCTGTATCTGGTTATTATTAGCTTTCCACATTCAGGACAAACTAATATCTATTACAGTAGTTCATTTTAAAAAAACATAATCCAGGATATTATAGGGACACTTCCTTAAACTTTCTGTTCTTTATACATTTCCACTGTCATTACATACCATTTTGACTTCTTCTTGAGATCTCTTTTCCTAACAGGGAGAGTCTTTGGCTAAATTTTGGTTTAGGTAAAGTTTGACTTTGTTTTTCTTCTACTTTCTCTTCTGGTTCTTCTCTACTTCTTATGTGAAAACGCATATTCCATGAAAATCAGTTCATGGGCAGCAACAGCAGGTAGAAGAATCGGATTAGGACAGTGAAGTGAGTCAGAGACTAGAAATGCCACAGAAAAGAGACCTTCAAGCAATTGGGAACTGTGAGGAGTTGAGTCATCTGAGTGAGGGTTAACATGCTGGAGTTTGACAGATGGTGAAAAAGTAGGGCAGAGCAGACCAAACAAGTACATGGAACCAGTGCAGAGAAAAGGCAAAGTGATTTGCATCTTCAATCACTCTTTATTCCTTTTACTATGGTAAATTCCAATCGAACGTGACACTGACCTAGAATCCTACCAGTAGTAGTAACTCCAACAGTTGGCTGGCTGACCAGTCAATTTGGAGTAAAGTGTGGTCACAGTTCTTTTGGCAGAGGGTTTCCTTTATTCTGGTTGTTAAAACAGATGCAATTACATTAATTCATACTAAAGAGGGGGAAACTGATCTTTCATTTATTCTCAAAAGTAGTATGCTTTGAGGAGAGAACCAAAGCAACAACTTCTCCAAGTATATTCTTTGGCATACTGACTCCTGCAGTTTAGTTGAATGTTCTAAATGGGGGGAAAAAAAAGGACTCTGTGGTCAAAAATGTAGGGTAATGCTGCATGACCCTCTTACTAGAAACATTAACATATTAAAGGTCCTGAGAAATCTTGCAATAAATATATAAACTCATTTAATTTTATTTACTTTTTATGGTTGGTGCTTTTAGTGTCCTGTTCAAGAAATCTTTGCATACCCAAGATTGCAAAGATATTTTCCATTTTTTTCCCCCTACCATTCTGGTTCTGATTATTATGTTTAGATCTATGATCAATGTCTATTAAATTTTTGTATAGAGAGATAAAGATGTGACAGTTCTTTTCTTACTTTCCCATAAGAAAATCCAATTTGATCCAGCAACAAGTTTAAAAAGACTCTATTTCTGGGGCGCCTGGGTGGCTCAATTGGTTGAGTGTCTAATTCTTGATTTCAGCTCAAGCCATGATCTCAGGTCCTGAGATGGAGGAGCCCCATGTCTGGCTCCGTGCTCAGTGGGGAGTCTGTTTTACATTCCCTCTCACCCTCCCTCTCCCTCTGCTCTCCCCTGACCCCACCATGTTCCCTCTCTCTCTCAAATAAATAAATCTTAAAAAAAAAAGAGAGAGAGAGAGAGAGACTTCCTTTCTCATTGAATGAACTTGCCACCTTGATAAAAAAAAAAAAAAAATCAATTGACCTTATGTGTGTGGGTCTATTTCTGGATGTGCTATTCTCCTCCACTGATGCACTCATCTATTCTTAGGGTAACAGTTCATTGTTGGTTATAGTTAATAGCTTTACAGTTAAATCTTGAAATCACATGCTATAAATCATCCATCTTGTTCCTTTTCAAGATTGTTTTAGCTATGCAATGTTCATTGCATTATCAGATACATTTTAGAATCAGCTTGACAATTTCTTCAAAAACATCTGCTGAAATTTTGATAGGAACTGCAATGGATCTATACATTTACTTAGGGAAATTGGCATCTTAACAATTTTGAGTTTTATAATCCATGATCATGTTTTGCATTTTTAAGATTTACTTACTGACTGACTGACTGATTGATTGATTTTATAGTAGGCTCCATGCCCAGTGTGGGGCTTGAACTCAGGACCCTGAGGTTAACAGTCATGCTCTACCAACTGAGGCTAGCCATAAATTCCCCATGGAATTTATATTGAGCCTTTAAGTTCAGTCTTCTCTAATTTTTCTTAATAATGTTCTGTAGTGTTCAGTATAAAGGTCCTTATGCTCTTTTTAAAGATTTATTGCTATGTATTTAATATTTTCAGTGGTGATATTTTAATCAATTTTCTAATTGTTTTAGCTGTTCTAATTATTTCTGATGCAACTTTCTATATTGACTGTAACCTATGGCCTTGCAAAATTGCGAAGTATTTTTAGAGATTCTACAAGCTTTTCCGGGTACACAATCACCATATGTGAATAATGATAGTTTTGCGTCCCTTCTGAACATTGGCCTTTTATTTCTTTTTCTTGCCTTATCATACTGGTTCTATATTAACCACTTAATATATATTATCTAATTAAACTTTATAAGAACTCATTGTTATTACTATTTACAGGTAAGAAAACTGAAACTCAGAAACGTTCAGTAACTGCCCAATCAAGATTGCACAACTATTAACCTCAGGCACTCTTACCCGAACCTGTACCAATGACTACTAGCTTATAAATTTGGAAAACTGAGAGGCATAAAAGCAAAAAATGTTATCAAACTAATAGGAAAAAAATCCAATCAAGGGCAAAAGATATAAACAATTTACAGAAAAAAGGGGAGGTTTCTTCCAAATATGAAAAGATGTTCCACCCGACTCATAATGAGAGAAATACACATTAAAACAATGATAAAATGATGCAGCTTCTATGGAAAATAATGCAGTAGTTCCTAAAAAATTGAAAAATGGAATTGCCACATGATCCAATAATCTCACTTCTGAAACAACTGAAAGCAGGACCTCAAAATGTTATCTGCACACCCATAGTCATAGCAGCATCATTCACAATAGCCAAGAGGTAGAAACAATCCAAATGTCCATCAACGGATGAATGGATAAACAAAGTGTGGTATATAAGGGAATATTATTCAGCCTTAAAAGCGAAGAAAATCCTGTCATTTGCTACCGTACAGGTGAAACTTGAGGACTTGACACTAAGTGAAAGAAGCTATTCACAAAAAGACAAACACTGTGTGATTCCACTTACATGAGATATCTAAAGCAGTCAAACTCATAGAAACAGGAAGGAGAATGGTGGTTGCCAGGGTCTGGAAGGAGGAGGAAATGGGGAGTTGTTATTTTGTGGGTATAGAGTTTCAGATTGGAAGGTGAACAAGTTCTGGAGACCTGTTTCATGACAACGTTAATATACTTAACACGGATGAACTGAATACTTAAAAATAGTTAAGATGGCAAATTTTATATGTATTTTATCACAATTTAAAATATTAAAAAATTTTAAAACTTTAACATAAATTTTATTATGAATTCTTTAAAAAATTATGCTGAAACCATTTTTTAACCATCAGATTGGCAAAAATCCAAAAGTCGGACAACTCTCTCAGCTGGCAAGGTTATGGGAAACAGTACTTTTATTCATTGCTGGGGGAGTACAAATTGGTACAATCCCTATGGAAGGCAATTAAGCAGTATTTATGGCACCTATCATACTCTCTGAATTTAATCAGAGATATACTATGCATGTATAAAATTGTATATGCACAGGTTATGGACTTCAGCACTGTTTACAATAGGAAGATACTGAAAACAACCAACATGCCCATCACTAGGTGACTGGTTAAATCAATTACAGTATGTCCACCCAATGGAATACTACGCAGCTATTTAAAAATGAGGACACGCTCTACATATGGATATGATTATTAATTTCTTATCTGTAATATAAAAAGTTAAGAACAGTATGTATAACAGTATTAATAAAAAGAGAAAAGTAAGAATCTGTGCATACTTTTATATTTCCTTGCATATACAACAAGAAACTCTGGAAGGACACATGGAAAAATAATAGTTTGGGGTCTTGAATGGGAACTGAATGGATTAGGGACCAGCTGGGTTAGGAAGATGTTTCAATGGACACTTTCTTTCTTTCTTAAGATTTTATTTATTTATTTGACAGAGAGAGACACCACAAGAGAGGGAACACATGCAGGGAGGGTGGGAGAGGATGAAGCAGGCTTCCTGCCAAGCAGGGATCCTGATGTGGGGCTTGATCCCACAATTTTGGGATCATGACCCTAATTGAAGGCAGATGCTTAATGTCCAAGCCACCCCTCAATGTACACTTTTCTATGGGGCGCCTAGGTGGCACAGGTGGTTAAGAGTCCAGCTCTTGGTTTTGGCTCAGATAATGATCTCAGGGTCATGAGATTGAGTCCCACATGAGGCTCTGTGTTCAAGGTGGAGTCTGCTTAAGCCTGTCTCTCCCTCTGCCCCTGCCCTCCCATGTGTGTGCTCTCTCTCTCTCTCTCTCTTTCTCTAAAATAAATAAATAAACCTTTTTTTAAAAGTACACTTTTCTATATATTTTGGAATCACCTACTCAAAAAATGAAAAATTCCTATCCTTTTTTTTCTTTTTAAAGATTTTACTTATTTATTTGACAGAGAGAGAGAGAGAAGGCGAGAGCAGGAACACAAGCACGGAGAGTGGGAGAGGGAGAAGCAGGCTTCCTGCCTAGCAGGGAGCCTGATGTAAGGCTTGATCCCAGGACCCTGGGATCAGGACCTGAGCAGAAGGCAGATGCTCAACGACTGAGGCACCCAGGCATCCAAAAATTCCTATTCTTAAAAATAAATTTTAATGACACTAACTGACATTAATATATTAATAAAATGAATATTTACTAAGTGTCTACTATATGTCAAGTAGGTACTATTTTGGACACTGGCAATATAGCACTGAAGAAGACAAAGTTCTTGCCCCCCTCATAGAACTTATATTCTAGTGCGAAAGAATATATATGTTGATTTTATAAAAAATATACACACACGTATACAAATAATTCTGAATATAAATAGTATATATATTCAACTATATATATCATGTGTATGTGTATATATATGTGTATGTATATATAAATCTGTATCTATATAATTAATCTATATCTATATCTATCGATATCTATATATATAAATCATATATGTGTGTATATATATATATAAACCTATATATATATATATAAAGATATTATTTATTTGACAGAGAGAGAGAGAGAACACGAGCAGGGAGAGGGGCAGAGGAAGAGGGAGAAGCTGGATGCAGGGCTCAATCCCAGGACCCTGGAACCATGACCTGAGCCGAAGGCAGCCATTTAACCAACTGAACTACCCAGGCACCCCTAAAAATATATTTCTTATTAAAATGAATTAAATTGTGCCAATATGGTTAAAATGAACCACATGGTTAAATATGAATTAAATTGTGCCAATATGGTTGAAAGTCAACCAAGGTAAAGGATGAGTGATGTGGTGGAAGTGGGGTAGTGATGCCTCTGAAGAGGAGGTGTTTGAGTAGAGATCTGATTGAAGAGAAGGAAGAAACAATACAGGGGAAGAGCTTTCCAGGCACCAAAGACCCTGAGGCACAAGAAAGTTCGATCTATTCCAGAAGCAATAGAAACACTTAAGTAGCTGGAGCAATCTGTGTGAGAACAATGGGAGACAATGATGTTAAACAGATGGTCAGAAGGCAGATCATGTAGGCTTTGTAGGGCAAGGATTTGGATGTTATAGGCAGCTGTTGAAGGTTTTTAAAAATATCTGAAAGGCGCCCAGAAGGCTGAGAAGAAGGTGGAGTAGGAGGACCCTAAGCTCCCCTTGTCCCACAGATACAACTAGAGGACACTCACATCTGTATAAATAACCCAGAAAATGACCCAAAGACTGGCAGAAAAAATTCCACAACTAATTGTAAAGAAGAAGTCACATCAAAGAAGGTAAGAAGGGTGGAAATGACATGGGAACCTCAAGGGACCCGAGGGACTGTCAGAGGGAAGGACCTGCGAACTCAGAGAAGGGAGAGAAATAGACTATGACACTGGGAAGCCTGCATGGGGAAGATGAATCCTCATAATATTTGGGTTGGAAAACTAGAGGGGCCAAATTTTGTGAGCACTTACAACCAGCAGGACTTAAAGCCTGGAATTTAAAAAATCTCAGTTCTAGGAGAACCTGGAAAGTGATGGTAAACTGAGCCCCTGCCCTTAGAGAGACAGCAAAACAAACAAGCAGCGGTTTGAAAAACACCTGGGGAATATGGCAGGGAGAGTTATTTACTCATATTAGAGCCTGTCCCAGAGTTAGGGATTTCAGGGAGACCCCTACAGGAACAAAAGAGCTGGCAGGTGCCACTTCACTCACCTGCCACCCACCCCCAACCCCAGCATAAATACACTGCCATCTGCAGGAATCAGCACAACACGGACACTTACTACCTAACGTGCTGACACCAAGAGCCATCCCCCACCCCTTTGGTCAAGCTTGCCTCTGTCCGGGACTGCAGATGCCGTCCCCAAGAAGCCCTGAGCAAACCCTTGCAAACAGCATGTCCCCTGACCCATGTACATTCCAGGGCCTCAGTCTTGGCAGCACTAGCAGTGGGTCCCCTTTAGCAGAGGCTCTGCACACACCTTGTTAAAACTGCACACCCCACACCTGAGTGTTTTACGGATCAGCCCAGCCAGCCCCATCCCAGCAGTGGAGGCACATCCCTTCTTCCCTGTGTCCAAACCTTGTGGGTGCTACAGCCCTGCCCTGGAGTATGTTGTGGAGCTGCCCTCTCTGATAGGCTTTTGGCTAGAGCCCATTCAAACTAGGGCCACAAGGCTATCAGTGTACAAGCAGCCCTGATGGGGGCCAGCATCACTCCAGAGAGACTCCTGCCCTGGGAATAGGGAAAGATAACCACACAAATGAATCAGACTGTGGCCTCCACAAGTGCACTGGGGCAGATAACTGGTTGGCTACAGGCCCCTTCCACCAATGAAAGCTTCTCAGAGGACAACAAAAGGAAAGTGCCCTGCAGTTTGGTGCTACTGCATCTCTGGCAAATGCCTGATCTGACTAAACTCAAGTCCAAGGCAGCCCCAGATTGCCCACAATGTTCAAAGAGAACCGTTGAAGATGACTGGACTGAAGGAAAAAGTGGCTTTTGCAACACACATAGGAGACACCCCTAAAGCACCAGGTTCTCATGACAAGGGGACACTGCACTGCAGGGCACACATGATCTCTTCCTCATAAAGACACTACTTTCAAGAACAGGAGACACAGCGGACTTTCCTAAAACACAGAAACAGACACAGAGAGTTAGACAAAAATGAGAAGACAGAGGAATATGTACCAAATGAAAGAACAGGACAAAATCACAGCAAGAGAACTGAATGAAACAGAGTAAGTAGTATGTCTGGTAAAGAATTAAAAGTAGTATGTCTGGTAAAGTAATGGTCATAAAGATACTCACTGGACTTAAGAAAAAAAGTGGAGGACATCAATGAGACCATTAGCTAAGAGATAAAAAAGGAACCAACCAGAGAAGAAGAATACAATAAATGAAATTAAAAATACATTGGATGGAATAAGTAGCAGACTAAAAGAAGCAGAAGAATGAATCAGCAATCTGCAGAAAAGAGTAACAGAAAAGCTGAACAGGTGAGAGAAAAGATAATGCAAAATGAGAATAGATTTAGGGAACACAGCAACTCCATCAAGCATAATAATAACATTCGCATTATAGGGATCCTGGAAGAAGAAGAGAGAGAAAAGGTGGTAGAAAATGTATTTGAAGAAATAATAGCTGAAAACTTGCCAAATCTAGGGAAGGAAAGAAGTTCATATCCAGAAGGCACAGAGATCCCCCAACAAAATCAACCCAAAGCAATCCACACTAAGACACATAGTAATTAAAGTGGCAAAAAGTAGTGATAAAGACAGAATTTTAAAAGCAGACAAGAAAAAAGGAATAACAGATATCCAGATTGGTAAAGAAGGAGTAAAACTTTCACTATTTGCAGATGACATAATACTATATGTAGGAAACCTGAAAGACTCCATCAAACAACTACTAGAACTGAGACATGAATTCAGTAAGGTTATAGAATACAAAATCAATGTACAGAAATCTGTTGCATTTCTATACACTAATAATGAAGCAGCAGAAAGAGAAATTAAGAAAGCAATCCCATTTACAATTGCACCAAAAATAATAAAATACCTAGGAATAAACTTAACTAAAGATGTAAAAGACCTATACTGTGAAAACTGATAAAACACTGATGAAAGAAATGGAAAGACAGTTCATACTTATGGATTGGAAGAACAATTTTTGTTAAAATGTCTATACTATCCAAAGCAATCTACAGATTTAATGCAATCCCTACCAATAGCATTTTTCACAAAACTAGAACAAACAATCCTACAATTTGTATGGAACCACAAAAGACCCCAAACAGCCACAGCAATCTTTGGAGAAAAAAAAACAAATCTGAAGATATCACAATTCCAGACTTCAAGTTATATTACAAAGCTGTAGTAATCAAAACAGGATGGTACTGGGGCGCCTGGGTGGCTCAGTCGTTAAAACATCTGCCTTTGGCTCAGGTCATGATCCCAGGGTCCTGGGATGGAGCCCCACATCAGGCTCCCTACTCAGCGGGAAGCCAGCTTCTCCCTCTCCCGCTTCCCCTGCTCGTGTTCTCTCTCTCACTGTATCTCTCTCTGTCAAATACATAAATAAAATCTTTTAAACAAACAAAAAACCAAAAAAAACAGTGTGGTACTGGCTCAAAAACAGACCTATAGTTCAATAGAAGATAATAAAGAGCCCAGAAATAAACCCATGATTATATGGTCAATTAATCTTCAACAAAGCAGGAAAGAATATCCAATGGGAAAAAGTGTCTTCAACAAATGGTGTTGGGAAAATGGGACAGCTACATACAAAAGAATGAAACTGGACCACTCTCTTATGCCATACACAAAAATAAACTCAAAACAGATCAAAGACCTAAATGTGAGACCTGAAACCATAAAAATCCTAGAAGAGAACCAAGGCAATAATTTCTCTGACATCAGCCATAACATCTCTTGAGGCAAGGGAAACAAAAGCAAAAATAAACTATTGGGACTATATCAAAATAAAAATTTCCTGTACAGCAAAGGAAACAATCAACAAAACCAAAAGACAACCTACTGAATAGGAAAAGATTTTCACAAGTGACATACCCAATAAAGGGTTAGTGACCAAAATATATGAAACACTTGTACAACTCAACACCAAAAAACCCCGAATATTCAATTAAAAAATTGGCAGAAGACATGAACAGAGATATTTCTCCAAAGAAGACATATAGATGACCAAAAGACACATGAAAACAAGCTATCACTCATCATCAGGGAAATGCAAACCAAAACCACAATGAGATAGAACCTCACACCTGTTAGAATGGCTAAAATCAAAAACTCAAGAAAAAAACAAATGTTGGTGAGGATGTAGAGAAAAAAGAACCCTTGTGTACTATTGGTGGGAATGCAGACTGGGGCAGCCACTATGGAAGACAGTATAGAGGTTCCTCAAAAAATAAAAAACAGAACTTCCCTATGATCCAATAATTGCACAACTGGTATTTACCCAAAGAATATAAAAACACTAATTTGAAGAGAGCCACACCATGTTTGTCTCTTTCTATCTATCTATCTATCTATCTATCTATTATTATTATTATTCAGCCATAAAAAAGAATGAAATCTTACCATTTACAACAATTTGGTTGGATCTAGAGAGTATAATACTAAGTGAAATAAGCCAGTCAGAGAAAGAGAAATACCATATGACTTCACTCATATGTGGAATTTAAGAAACAAAACAAATGAACAAAGAAAAAGTAGACAAACTAAAAAACAGACTCTTAGCTGAGTCTGTTAACAGAAAGGAGGTGGGTAGGGGATGGGTGAAACAGGTGAAGGGAATTAAAAGTACACTTATCTTGATGAGCACTGAGTGATGTATGGAACTGTTGAATTGTACACCTGAAATGATATAACACTAAGTTAACTACGCTGAAATTAAAAAAAAAAAAAAAAAGAAAAAGAAAAGGAGCAGCCTTCACAAATCCGCTCCCATAAAAGGAAGCGGGCATGCTCAGCAGACACCTGGGGGTAAGGACAGCACCACCTGTGGCTCAGAGTTTATTTGAGGTCCCAAGTCCCTTTCATCTGGAAGCAGTACATCAAGGTTTCATCTGTGGCCTTGTGTCCCTTCCTAGCACCCAAGGGGCTTTCACCCAGACCTCAGGCTTGGATATAAACTATCAAACTATCAAAATGTAACAACTAAAAATAGGAAAACAGACCATAAGAGACTCTTAACCATTGGAAACAAACAGAGGATTGCTGGAGGGGGAAGGGAATGGGGTAACTGGGTGATGTAATGAGCACGGGGTGTTAGAAACAACTGATGAGTCAGTGAAATCTACCTCTGAAACTAAAAATACACTATACGTTAATTAATTGAACTTAAATAAAAAATAAAAAATAAATTAATAAATTTAAAAAATAGGAAAACAAATTTTAAAATATCCAAAAGTGTCTGGATTTAAGAGTCAGCCAGTGCACACCTGTATGGCCTTCCAGGTGTTAAAAGAGCGAAATATTTCCAGGGAAGCAGTGAAATGCCTGCTTCTCTGGAAATAGTGTCACCTGCCATGCTTTCCTAGGACCCTTTCACCCAACTCTTGTCCCATAAACCAACAACCTGGCCCAGGAGAGGCTATTGAGTGGGAGGAGTTAATAAGCTCAGGAACCTAGAGTCATAGAAATTCAGCAAGTTAAAGGATGAGTAAAGGTTTTAATTCATTACAGTCCCAGAATCCACTTAGGACAGTGTATCTTGAGCTTCTATCCCACCAAAGGTCAGTTGGGCCCAATACCATCATCTGGGCTCTGCAGGAATGTGAGACAGGCTGGAGACAGACTGGAGATCGGAGGTGAAGGCAGAGGAAAGGGGAAACCCAGTGTACTTGTACGCAAACAATCTACGTCCTCAGCACTCCTTGATCCATTTAAAAGGCTACAGGCTAGCAGCCGTCATTTATAACTTGTATATATTAATAACATCAAATTTTGCTTCTAGATTTGAAGTCACAAAATTTTCCTGTACCAAGAATTTTTTTTAAATACATGTGGCAAAAGAGAAATAGAAAATATCAACTTCTCCAAATCCAAATGCAACCTTAACATTCTCATACTCAATAAAGTCGATGTTTGCATAACAATGTGTATAGCTCCTGGAATCTTTATCTCAACATAGAACCTCAACAGGTGAGGTACAACAATTCCAATTTCATACAGGAAATTTATTTTACAGGCCATTGTACTGGGAATTTAGTCTGGAAAATTAGTACACATGTCAAAATCTTAAAAACAGATTTCTCCAAAGTTGTGTGAAATTCCTAAAGCTGCTTGCCATTTCCATCTATTTCCCAAAGTTCCTCCTCTTTGAAAACACTTTATGCTGCTCTTAAATCTAGGCTCTCAACAGCTTATTACACTGTATTCGATTCTACTTTATTCTCATTCGTTTCTTTGAACCACAAAACCTCCAGTTTAACTAGCTGAAAGTATTATATATTTGCTAACATAAACTTGTAACATGAACCTAAACTAAAGGAAAAGCTGCTGGAAAGAACATGAGGGAGAAATCTAAACACTATCTAGAAATAAACTCTGGGCACCAGATGCACATTTGTTCACTTTTATTTTCTGACCATAAACATCCTCACTGAACCAAAGACAAGACATTAAAAACCATCCAACACAAGCAGGACCTGTTTTAGCAGAACACTTGCTGTAAACTTCATGGTCTTCCTTTTCATTTTTTAAAATAAAACTACGTGTGAAATGCTGAAACTTTCTTTTAAGTAGGTCTACTTAACACAAGATTTAGCACCCGGCAGGACCTTAATTTAATCCCAGATGGGAATTATCCTCACAATCTTTTTATATTCGAATATATTTTTAAAAAATTACTTACACCACAGCAAGCCTGAAATCTGGACAGACGGTATGAAACTACCGGCAGCCGGCAGCCACCTATTTCCTCACAGACTAAACTTTGTTCCCTTCCTGGCTGTTTCTGGATCAGGTTCACACTGATACACATTCACGGTGGCCTTGGAAGCTACCAGCCAGCTGGAGCAAGGTGGGAGGGCTTGTTAACTACTGCTTGACCACCACGAATCAGCAGCTTCTTGAAGGTGGAGAGCAATGTGTTTCAAGAGACAAATGTAAAGATCACAGTGAAAGCCTGAAGAAATCTCGTCTCCGACAGTGGGGCTTTGGTTTCAGAGAACATTTCTTTCCCATATGTTCCTGGGGGAGAAAAACTAATATAGTTGTCCTCTGAGCTTCAAAAACCGTGCTTTCTCCCTTTCATGAAAGTTTTCTCTCCTCCCCAGAATCTATACATCGTGCAGTCATGGCAAAAAGAGGCCAGAAAGTTGCTTCTTTCCCAGAGTCCGCATCAACTCCATTCTCCCTCTTTTATCAGGTAGCAGAACCACGCAGAGTTCTTGTTAAAACTTAGTTGTTTTCTGACATTGAAACCACCTGCTTCCCTAAGAGTAAAGTGAGAACTTGGATCCCAAATTCTGTTCTATGCAAGATAAAATGTTCCACTGCTTCATCTCCTTCCACATCCCTAAGCTTCTTTCCCTTCTGAGCTACTGTATTTCTGTAATTTGTAGCATTAGCCGTTGAAGCAGAAACCATTTATTATGCACTTACTGCTCTAATCACTTTATAAACATTATCTCATTCTCTCCTAGGCAACATACTTGGGGATCATCTTCAATTCTTCTTAATCTGCTTCTCTATCCAGTTAGCCCCATCAAGATCCTGGTGATCCCCTGTGATAGGAACGGTGGGAGGCAGGATAATGGTCCCCCACAAAGATGTCCATTTTTTCATCACCAGCATCTGTGAACATGTTACTTTCCACGGCAAAAAGGACTTAGTCAATGCAGTTAAGGTTAAGGGCTTTGAGACAGGGAGATTATCCAGATGGGACCAATCTTTTCACGTGAATCCTTTAAAAGCAGTGAGCTGGGGCGCCTGGGTGGCTCAGTGGGTTAAGGCCTCTGCCTTCGGTCCGGGTCATGATCTCAGGGTCCTGGGATCGAGCCCCACATTGGGCTCTCTGTGCAGTGGGGATCCTGCTTCCTCCCCTCTCTCTGCCTGCCTCTCTGCCTACTTGTGATCTGTGTCTGTTGAATAAATTTAAAAAAAAAAAAAATCTTTAAAAGCAGTGAGCCTTTCCCAGCTGTGGCCGGAGAGAAGCAATGGGAGGACTGGACTTGCTTCTGGTGGTTCTGAAGGGTGGAAGTAGGGGACCTCTAGAAGCCAGAAAAGTCAGGAAAACAGACTCTTCTAAAGCCTCCAGAAGGGGATACAGCCCTGATGATATCTTGGTTTTAGCCTATTGAGATCTGTGATGATTTCTGACCTCACAACTGTAAGGTGATGAAAGTGTGTTATTTTGTTTCAGTCTGCTAAATTTGTGATAACTTGTTATGACAGCAATAGAAAAATAATACAGGTACTTTAATTTCAAAGTTAATTTCCTTTGAAAATATAATATCTAGAACTGAATACTATACTCCAAATGAGTTCTGATGGGACTACTAAGTTCCTTAATCTAATGCTATAATTTTATAAATTAATAAAGGCAACTGAAGATTTCAATTTTAACACATTATATTCTTAAGTTGGTGGACTTTTGTCACACACACTATATCAAGCCAGCTGCCCGACTCTACCCTCATGCTCTCTTTCCACTAATTTTGGGGATGAAATGTAGAGCTTTATATTCACTTCAGTTGAAAAATTTCACCTTATTAGTTTTAGCCCATCCTTCCAAACTGTTAAGATAATGTTCAATCATAACTCTGTACTGTCATAGGAAGTATTCTCTTTAAGCCTAACTTCATTTATTTAATTCCCATGTATTCATCAAATTATTAGTAAACAAATACTGAGCAGCAAAATCAAGAACAAAGTTCTGAAATAGAGAACAGTTTTGTTATAAAACACTCTCAGTCTGACATTGATCCATGAATCAAAACTCTCTGGTTACACAAGTTTGATCAGCTACAAAACACTTACTCTCGGGGCACCTGGGTGGCTCAGTGGGTTAAGCCGCTGCCTTCGGCTCAGGTCATGATCTCAGGGTCCTGGGATCGAGCCCCGCATGGGGCTCTCTGCTCAGCAGGGAGTCTGCTTCCTCCTCTCTCTCTGCCTGCCTCTCTGCCTACTTGTAATCTCTGTCTGTCAAATAAATAAATAAAATCTTAAAAAAAAAAAAAAAACAAACCACTTACTCTCATAAACTTATTTTTTTTTTAATTTCTCAAACATATCACGAGAATAAAACGGCTTAATGAAGATGTGTCCCCAGCATACTAGAACTCTACTGGAAATGGAGATGTGGTTAGTTTGATAAGAAAGGGGTTTTTTTGGTTCAATGCTGTCTCTTAATGATTAACATTTCCTTTTTTTAAAAGTTCACAAACTATCAGTTAATTATTGCTCCCAGAAGTTAACGTGAAGTTAAAGGAAAGTTTATCCAAGGGAGGGAAGTAGTAATTTCTGTCTCAGAAGGAGATGTAAGTGGAAGGGGAAATGGAGGAACATGATGAAAGAAGGTGTGGCGGAAGGAATGAATACAGTGTGCCCTTGGGAGGGTACGGAAACCAGACTGGTCAGAGCGGTAGTGCTTATGGAAAGTAGTGTGAACTGGGGTTGAAACTGCGATGTAAAGTCTTGAGAAGAGGAGTAGGCCTTCAACTTAATAAATGAATGCTTTAACAACCTAATTGAAAAATGGGCAAAGCGGATGGACAGTTCACAGAAGAAAATGTAAACGGCTCTTAAACATATGTAAAGATGTTGGGGCCCCTGGGTGGCTCAGTGGGTTCAGCCGCTGCCTTCGGCTCAGGTCATGATCCCGGGGTCCTGGGATCGAGCCCCGCATCGGGCTCTCCGCTCAGCGGGGAGCCTGCTTCCTCTTCTCTCTCTGCCTGCCTCTCTGCCTGCTTGTGATCTCTCTGTCAAGTAAATAAATAAAATCTTTAAAAAAAAAAATGTAAAGATGCTCCAACTTACTATAAAACAAATGCAAACTGAACGTACAATGACATAATTTTAAACTATACTTTAACCTATCAAATTGGCGAAATTCAAAGTCTATTAAGACACAACATTGGTGAGCTTATGGGTAAATAATGGAAGATAAAACGGTGGGAACTCTCCAAAATGCAAATTGGCCATCAAATTATGATGGCATATACCCTTCCACCCAGCAATAACTAGACACATGCCCACGTAAAATGACACATATTCGTGGGTGGTCACTACAGCACTGTTTGCGAAAGTAAAAGCTATCAGTCAGTGGGGAACTGGCAAATCAAACTGCAGAACAGATACCTAATAGGATCCTGAAATTTTTCAAAAAGGCAACTTTGTGTTACTGATAAAAAGTGATGAAACTATACCAAGTTAAAAAAAGAAAGCAGTATATTTAGAATACAACTATTTTATATGTTTGAAAGTGTGTGTGTGTGTGTGTGTGTGTGTGTGTGCGTCCTCAGAGAATCTCTTAGGAAGAATATCCAAGAAACCAGAAACACTGGGTTATCTATAGGGAAGAGACAGAATAGATATGGTTCAGAGGTAGGAAGGAAACTTCTATATTCTTTTGTCCTTTTTGAATTCTTGCCAAAATTGGTATTAACTATTAAAAATTTTGATAGATGTGCTAAATAGCAATGTTGCATCCTGGAATAGGAACAGTACAGTAGTAAAAAATCTGGTGAAAACTTAAAAGTCTGGATTTTAGTTAAGAGTCATGCACCGATGTTAATTTCTTAATTTTGACAAATGAGCCATAGTTACGAAAGATGTTAACATCAGGAGAAACTGGGTGAAGGTACTATTTTTGCAGCTCTTTAAAAACCTAAAATTATCTCAAAAATAAAAAATTCATTAGAACAAGAGACAAATTGGGGTGTCTGGGGCGGGGATCGGCTCAGTTGGTTAAGTGTCTGCCTTTGGCTCAGGTCATGATCCCAGGGTCCCTGCTCAGCGGGGAGTCTGCTTCTCCCTCTCCCTCTGCCCCTCCCTTCAGCTCATGCTTGCTGGCTAGCTCTCTCTCTCTCTCTCTTTCAAATAAATAAAAATCATTTCAAAAAAACAACAGCAAGAAATAAATTAACATTTAAAAACTTGTTAGGGTGGCTACAATGGCAATGGCTTGGAGAGAGGAGAGATTAAAACCAAAGATGCCAGATGGGAACCTGTGGGAGTAATCTTGGCATGAGGCATTGGGCTAAAAGTCATGAAAATACAATGAAATGAACTAATGCAGATATGAGATACATTTCAAAAGAAAAAAATGAACAAAATATTTACAAGAGCAGAGAGCAGAGATAAGATCAGTGATACCATTGACAAAAGATGAAAATGAGAGGAGGTGGTTTGTTTAAAGGGGAATGAGATTCATTTCATTCATTCATTGAGTATTTGCTGGTACCCCCCTCCCCATGCCAGGCTCTGTGCGAGGCCCTAGGGATGTGAGTTTATAAATGCCAAGTATGTAGTGACCCTAAAATGGCCAAGCTCAACTGTCCAAAAGGCATCTGGATATTACAGGGTGAGTATTTTGGTGAGAAGACAGAACTGGGATAGCTGAGAAAGGTGACAGAGACCGAGGAAGGAGAAGCTAAAACTGAGCCGTGGGCCAGAAACACAATTAGAGTAAAAGACGAGTAGCAAAGAAGACAGGGAAGAAATGGTCAAAGGGTACTGAGAATAAGCAGGACAGGGCAATTTCCTGGAAACCAAGATAAAAGAAAGATCAAAGAAGAAGGGTTCCATCAAATGTACTGTTCAAACTATGAATATCTACAAAAATCCACAAGACAGTTAAAGAGGGAGAAATTGCTGACAGCAAAGGAGGTTGCTCAAGAGAACTTTTTCACTTTCAGGAAAGCCTATATAGAACCCAGATTTTAGAAGTCACAATTTTCTTACAAGAAAAGCACTTCTAACTTAAAGGCCTTTAGGAAATGGGATTCCATTTATTTTCATGCTTCTCAAACTAAGGTATATGAAACCACAGGGCAGATGTGTATGCAACATCAGTCTTATTTGGAGGAAAATATATGGGAACTGAAGAATGCAAAATTTACATGAGCTCTGAAGACAGATCCCAAAATTTCAAGCACAGAATGTCTTTATAGGAGGTCACCTTCCTACTTCTAGAGCTACAGATTCATTCTCCACTACTAATGCTGAAATGTCACCTTGCTATTGAAATTCAGGATACCTATAATTTAAAAAATAACTTAATGAACTATGGCCTCGCATGGCAAATTGTAATAAATATTTCACATTCCAAGGAGAAAAATAATGAAAAAATCTTGAGTTTATCATATTTACCACTATTTGCTATTGCTATTTATATAACCATTTATTATTTATCCTTTATGTCTGTAGCTAGAGCTTAATTACATGCTTAGATGGAAGTCACAGTGTTAATTATACTCAAATACTTAATCGGTACTCCTTGAGAATGATGAATACATGATATACTAAGAACCAACCAACACCATATACATACATACATATATACAGATCCATATTACTTTATATTACACACATACTATAAACATAGGCATTAATACAAGAATTGTATTGTACAACTAAAACCCTTCCTTATATGCAGTACACAGTATTACAGTAAAAGGGAAGTACAGTATTCACATGTAATTCTCCAAGTAAATTAAAATGTTACTTTGGTCATCATATACCAGGATAAGCATAAATTTGAAAGCTTTCCCCTGATATTTTCCATCTAATTTTAAACAGCCTTGGTCTATAGGCCACAAGGCATTACTTCCCACCAAGCAAAGATTTTATTTTTACATCTTTTGTGTGAGAAAGCCATTAGAGCAGTAACAGTGTCGTAATATAGAGGAGCGTCTTGAAAATGTCATGGAAAAACTATGTGGGGTTAGTGATTGTTGTAAGATCAGTTGTCTAGTCTAATGTTATCTGAAGAGAAAAATTATCATTTATTATCTTAATCAATTCTGATACTTATGACATTTTTACTATTTAAAAGAACATCAATTTTAAGAAGAGTCAAAACAAACCAGCTTCTTTTATAAATGTTTGGGTTTTTAAACTAAAAGTTCTATAGAAGATAGCTCTCATATTGCATCTTGTATACATTGTCTCAAGGCTAAGAAATAAAAAGCTAATGCAACACTAAACCTGGAAGACAGAATCACAGCTCCCACAAGTATTTCAGCTCAGGCTGTTGGCTGGCATGATTAATAACAACTACGGGGGCATGTTATCACGTCTTAACCTCATCCATGGCCTATAACTCTCTGCTGTCGTGCTGTAAAGGAATTTTGACCTTATCATATTTTGAGAAAGCAAATCTAAAAAGATATCCTAGGCAATAATCAATTATTTTCTTCTCCAACTTGACCTTTATAATCATGAGATTGGTATAATTCTCAAGGATTCCCTTTTCATCTTTTTTTTTTTAAAGATTTTATTTATTGATTTGACAGAGAGAGATCACAAGTAGACAGAGAGGCAGGCAGAGAGAGAGAGAGAAGCAGGCTCCCTGCTGAGCAGAGAGCTCGATGTGGGACTCGATCCCAGGACCCTGAGATCATGACCTGAGCCGAAGGCAGCGGCTTAACCCACTAAACCACCCAGGCGCCCCAGGATTCTCTTTTCATCTTAAGTATATATTCATGGAATGTGAACTGATACAAGCACTTTGAACCTCAGGTGAATGGAATTATGAATACCACCGTGCAATTTGGTATTACTAGAAGAGTTGAAGCATGTTTCTACAAGCAGCAATTCAACTCCCAGGGACAAAGCTTCTTAACTGCTATGCCCTGGTGCCCTGGTACACAATGAATAGGTTACAGGTGTGCCCCGATATGGATCTCCTCCTCAGCCCTCCAGCCAAGCAGAAGCGCCCAGACCAGAGACACAGCTTCATTCCTTTAATGCAGTATTATGGAACAAATATTTTCTATCATTTTCTATGTGTACCATGACATGGGAAAGATTGAAAAACATTAACAGAGAAGCTCTTGCACATGTGTAAAGATATAGATACAGGAATGTATGTATAATAGGAGCAATGTCTGTAGTACCAAAGAACTGGAACATCTCAAATGTCTATCGATCAATTCATCTGCTAATAAAGTTCTGGAATATTTATACATGCAATAGTATACAACAGGGAAAACCAATGAGCAATAGCTATGCATTGACATAGACAAATCTAAGACTTTAATGCTGATTAAAAAAAAAAAAAAGTAAGGCCCAGAAAAATACATACGATATGATTACATTTTTATCAAGTTCGAAAACACATAAAACTAACCAATATACTGTTTGGGGACACAGAGAGTATGATTTAAAAAAAAAAAAACACTGGGAAAAGTAAGAAAATTGTTAACAAAAAATTCAGAATTTTTTGAAAATTCAGAAGAATTGCTCTGAAGAAGCATGAAAAGTTTGGGAAAAGAGAGGAGTCTACAGTAGATATTAAAGGTAAAGATAATAGTGCTTTTTAAAAACTGTGCTACCCTCGGTGATGGGTATTAAGGGGACACGGATTGCATGGAGCACTGGGTGTTATACAAAAACAATGAATCATGGAACACGACATCAAAAACTAATGTGTTGGGACGCCTGGGTGGCTCAGTTGGTTAAGCGGCTGCCTTCGGCTCAGGTCATGATCCCAGCGTCCTGGGATCGAGTCCCACATCAGGCTCCTTGCTCGGCAGGGAGCCTGCTTCTCCCTCTGCTTCTGCCTGCCTCTCTGTCTGCCTGTGCTCGCTTACTCTCTCTCCCTCTGTCTCTGACAAAAAAAAAAAAAAAAAAAAAAAAAAACTAATGTGTTCCATGATAAATGGTGACAAACAAAACATAAAAAAAAAAAAAAAAACTGGGCTACAGGGAAACAATGTTTTCCATAGTTATTCCACAAACCTTATAGCTATTTTATAGACATTTGGTATCTACTCAATATTTAATAAGCATCTTTTATAAAAGCTCTACTTTGTCCAAAAGTAGTGAGTGCACCTGCGATCCCTGCAACAGTATGAGGGGCATGGAACATTCAGGACAGAAAGCAGGAAATTATACATGATGTTGCAGGTCAGACATGGAACCTTTCACAAAGGCCCTACAGACTCACACAGGAGTGATAAAAAATTTGAAAGCTATACAATAATTAAAATTAAAACTAAATTTAATATGCTATCATTTTATGATATACCATATATGTAAATTTTAACATTAACCAAAATACGGATTTAAAGAATCAGGACCGAATACACTGCCAGCCTATGGATGAATAACTCCTCTTGCAATTTTCTGAACAGTCAACGTTTCATTGTGTATTTAGACCACACAAAAGACATTTACAAAATGACAATACTTAATTCATCATGTAGATCCAGCAATGTTTGCTTAATCAAATGCCTGTCTGTTTGTCAATGTCATTGAAGGGCAGGTTTATAAAAACTTCAAGAGCAAGAACTGGGTCTGTTTCAACCGATAGGACTACCAAGGAAAGCACAATGAAAACATTTTAAGAATTCCTGTATTTTAAGGGCTAGACAGAGGAAAGCCATTTTTCTAAGCACTGGACATTCTGCGAATGCAGAGGAGCTATAATACATCACAAAAATAGCAACGTAACCTCCAAATTAATTAAATTTATTATTTTTGATTTGAACTATAAAAGAAATCCAGCCTGAGCTCTCCCTTTAAAAAAAAAAACAACAAAAAAAAAACCTAGCAGCAGATAGGTTAATGTTCACACAAAGGCAATTTTTTTCGCTTTGTTATTTTCTTTTTCTTATTTTTTTTAAAAGTCTGAATGGGTGAATGACCTTGCTGGAATTCCCCGTCAGGTCCCGAGTATCTATCTGGAAGTTTCAAACAGAAACTACTTTCACATGATACACTGGAAAGGTATGCCAAGTGGTATCTGTTTCTGCACCTTGAACCTGGGTGTTATTTAACAGATGAATCAATAAACTTTACACCAAATGAAAGGCTTCTTTTTCTCCTTAGGCCATTTAAGAAAAGATCTTTTCTTTAAACATATTTGGCATTATATATTTATAGGGTCAATTATACACAGAAAACCTTCACATATTTACCCAATTCAAGAAATTTGCCCTTGATACAGCTTCAAGCTTTCAAAGGTCAATTTTTAAGCATGTCAAACACTGAATAGATCAGGCCAAAGTGAGACTCTGAGCCAAGAATTAATTCCTATTAACTAGTGAACATTAGTTATACAAATAACATAACTACCTTAAAATCTAGGTAATATAAAGCATTTCTATTTTTTTGCTTTATTTTGGAATTTTTTAAAATACCTATTTTCACTGAGAGGGAGTGCTCTCAGATGTCTTGTGAAAGGTTTACAGGGAAACCTGTCTCTTCCAGTGTGTGGCGATTACAAAAAACTAACTCGAAACCACCAAAAATCAATAGAGTCATAAACCAACGGTGGGGATGATTTAGAACAGACACAAAAGATTTGCCCAACAAAAAAATTTCCCCACACCCCTTAGCTTCACCCTTGGCACTTCTTTCCCTTACTTTCAGAAGATGAAAGTACAATTACATTGTCTGGGATTTTAGCCCAGTCATTTATCCTGCTTTCCAAAGTTGGCTCAGGACAGATTAGAAACGAAACATTTCATAATCTGAGTTTCTACAGAATTGATCAGTGTCTCAGAAGTTGAGATGAAGGGTAGAGCAAATGGGGAAAGGCTATATCACAGCAAGTTCAGCAGAGGAAGATTGCATTTGAACACTGTCCCTAGACGATCTCTATACCATGTTATAACATGCCTGGAATTGTCTCAATAGTACAGGTTCTCAGAAGAATTTTATTAGTTTATTAGTATGACATCACAATAATTATAGGACAGAATTAGAGGCCGTTCAATTGTTCCTCCTGCCCAAACTCAGAATGTTTCCTGTCTACCTATTTCTGGTTAGGAAAGAACAGTGACTGGGATAGTAAATCAATGCAACCCTGATTTTTCAAATGAAGCTAGAATAAAAATGTGATGGCTCGGGGCAGGGAGGGAAGAACACTTAGGTAATCAATTGGCTTTCTTTCAAGGACTTCCCCCTTCCATCGCCACCTCCCTACTCCCATTTAATTAGCAAAAAGAAAAAAAATTGCTATTAATTTGGAAACATTAATAAGTTATGTAGTATAAATAATTCATAATTATGTCCTAACCTTTACATTCCAAAATGTTTTTTTCAAAAGCAATGCAATATAGACAGATGTCTTATAGGATATTGGTAAAAGCCATGGCATTTCAGGGGAGGGAGGGGATTTCAAGAACACCACTTATACTTTTTAATATATTTTGGCTCAAATATATTTATAACTAAAAAATCCCCAATATAGTTGTTTTGCAAAATACAAACGTAAGCCATTCAATGCAAAGATTTGTATGTGATGTTATTTATCGAACAGTAAACTCTTAAATGCAAAAATAAGAAGTATTTTGGCTTCTAGAATACAATTTCATTTTCACAAATAAAGGAAAATATACCCAGTGCCTTTTTTTGTTGTTGTTCAGGGCTTTCTCTTCTTGACCTCCTTCATCCTAATGATTCCCAGATTGACGTCTTCTGCTCAGAACTCTTTTCTCTTCCATGATTAATTTTGAAATTTCTTAACAACACAGTGATAGCTAATATATATTAAGTCAGACATTGTTCTGAACACTTTACCTAATCAATTCAATCCTCACGACCACCCTGAGAGATACTTCCAGTTTAAAAATATGCCGTTACAGGGGCGCCTGGGTGGCTCAGTGAGTTAAGCCTCTGCCTTCAGCTCAGGTCATGATCTCAGGGTCCTGGGATGGAGTCCTGCATAGGGCTCTCTGCTCAGCAGGGAGCCTGCTTCCCCCTCTCTCTCTGCCTGCTTGTGATCTCTCTCTGTCCAAAAAAAAAAAAAAAAAAAGATGTATTTGGGGCGCCTGGGTGGCTCAGTGGGTTGGACCTCTGCCTTCGGCTCGGGTCATGATCTCAAGGTCCTGGGACCGAGTCCCGAGTCGGGCTCTCTGCTCGGCAGGGAGCCTGCTTCCCCCTCTCTCTCTGTCTGCCTCTCTGCCTGCTTGTGATCTCTCTCTCTGTCAAATGGATAGGTAAATAAAATCTTTGAAAAAAAAAATAGGCCGTTATCCTCACTTCACAGATTAAGACCTGGAAGCAGAGGTGGTTAATATCCCATTTGCAACAGGGTACAGTAGCAAAATGTGTGTTTTAATTAAATCATTTTGTTTTCCTCTGTTTTTTCTTTTTAATTTCTTTAGGTAGTATTCCCAGAGGAATGATACATGGAGGAAAGGGATATGTGATTTTGTTATTTTCATTATGTATCTCCATGGTTTTTTTCCAAAATTTTTATAAGGTAGTGGTTCTCTCAACTTACTGTCTGCACCAACAGCATCATCATTACACGGGAACTTGTTAGAAATGCAAATTATCAGGTCCCACCCAGACCTACTGAATCAGAAACTCTAGGGTAAGGCCCAACAACATGTGTTTTTGTTTACACACGTGTATACACACACACACACACACACACACACACACACACATCTGCTTTTTGTTAAATTCCTCCTCTGGGGTGATTCTGATGCATATTGGAATTTGAGGATCACTGTTATGCATAATGTAGGCTTCAGTTATGAAAAAGATCCCATTTGGCCACATACTTCATATACTGAGATACAACTGAGTATTTTTTTACTGATTTTATTGCATCTCTTGGAAAGGGACACTCACTTGCATTCATGCCATAAGCATTTATTCAGTACCTACTGAGTGTTTGAGAATGAGTGCTTGAAGAACTAAGAATCTAGTTAGGCAGAAATTTAAGTTACAATGCCAGGTAGTAATTCCCTGTGAGAGATGCACATGATGCTGGTAGATTAAGGACTGTGTCTTGATCTCTTAGGAATTCCTACACTCTTCTGCACTGTCTGAGAAACATTATTTTAATCCTACCCCCCCCACCCCCGCCAACCCAGAGACCCAGGCCCCAAATAGGGGCATTAGCATAGCAGCACTCCCTTTCAACCAGTGATTAACAAACTCAGGTAATTCCTCTGTGGTTAGAATCCAGAGTCTGTGTAAAGAAATGAGCCAGTCTCTGGTGATTCCTAAGAGTCTGAAGAGCTTTCGTATTCTAGTCCACAGGGAACTTGACAATAATTCACCCTTTTCCCACCACTGTCTCATGTTTTCCATGATTCTGCCAGATATTTTCCAAAATATAAAACTTTCAAACAGCTTCTGTACCCTTCCAAGTTCACCCATTCTCTTCAATACTTTAATCACTATTCTGAATCTAGTATTTATCATCCCCCCAAAGGTATTATTTTTCATCTTTATGATAATGTATAAGATGATTTTTTTTTTAACAGAGAGAGAGAGAGAGTACACGCGTGCATGGGCCACAAGAGTGGTGGGGGGAGGGATAAAGGGAGAGGGAAAGAGAGAATCCTAAGCAGGTTCCACGCTCAGAGCAGAGCCACTGCAGGGCTTGATCTCACAACCCTGAGATCAAGACCTCAGTGGAAATGAAGAATCGGAAGCTTAACTGAGCCACCCAGGCACCCCTGAAACTCATTTTACTCAACGTTCTTTTTTTGAGATTGACCCATGTTGAGGGAGGAAGTCTACAATGTATTGGTGAATTTATGCCAAAGAATGAATAGTCCAACAAAGTTCATCCATCCATTTCCCTCTTAACAGATGTTTAGGCTGTTTCTTTTTTTCTTTTTCTTTTAAAATATTGATGCAATGAACATTTTAATAGATTACTGCAGCAACCATAAAGGCCACCCCGCATTTTTTAAAAATGTGTCTGAATCTTCTCCTTCCCTTTATAGTTTATATTTCTCTGCTAAGATTCTTCATCTGTTGATGCAAATGTCCCACCTTTTCCACTAAGAGTAACATATTAATCATAATTAAACACATTCATATGTTTAACATATTAATCATAATTAAAATTCCTGTCAGAGAATTCTAACATGAGTCATCTCTGGGTCTGGGTCTGTTCATTGCTTTATAACTTAAAAATGGGTGGTCATTTTTTTCACATATTTTATTTTTTTTTAAGACTTCATTTATTTATTTGACAGACAGAGATTACAAGTAGGCAAGAGAGGCAGGCAGGGGGAGAGAGGAGGAAGCAGGCTCTCGGCGGAGCCGAGAGTCCGATGTGGGGTTCGATCCCAGGACCCTGGGATCATGACCTGAGCCGAAGGCAGAGGCTTTAACCCACTGAGCCACCCAGGCGCCCCTTTTTCACATATTTTAAAATTTTGGAATGCCACACATTGCCTATAGAATAACCATACCAACTGGGGAAAAGAACAGTAACTCGTGGAAGTGTGCATGCCTGTTCTTCTGTCCTACAGGCAGGTATCCTGCAAGTCCAGAGAAATAATCTGGTCGGTGGCTGAGTGGGTTTTATTGTTGCTGTAGTTCCCTTCTGTTCCGCCAGTGGTGAGCACCTGCTGCTCTGTGCTTTGTGTGGGACCCAGGATACTCACTTTTCCCTCAGTATTCCTGCTCCACACTCTGTTCTCAGTAGTCACTGCAGGTCTACGCCACAGAAGGGGTGCTTTCGCCACATCCTTGTCCCTCCCGAAGACGCAGACTGCTGTTGTTCGTTACTCAGTGTTAAGTGTCTTGGTTCTCTTGCTTCAGCCTCCATCTTAGGCAGGCCCTATTCCCTATGCCTTGGGTATGGGGCTTTCTATACCCCCTCCCCAAATCTCTGTGGCAGTGAAACTCGGCCTTGTATCTATAGGGGAGCACTGCACAAAACCCTCCAACACCCCAGGTCCCACACTAACTACAAGGTAGCTGCAGCTACTGGTGGAGAGTTTCCCACACTTCCCCAGCAGAGAGAGCTTTTGCTTCCAACTTATTCTCACAAGCAATGAATCTTTGTCTGGACCCTGAAAAAGGAAGAGTTTCCTGTCCCTCCCCTGGTGGCTTAAGATTTTTGCTTCATATAAGAAAATGATTGGTAATGTGGACAGGGTATTTGTTTATCTATCTATCTTCAAGATTTATTTATTTATTTTAGAAAGGGGGAGGGAAGACAGAGAGAGAATCTTAAGCAGACTCCATGCTGAGTGCAGAGCCCCAAGCAGGGCTCAATCTCACAACCCTGAGATCACAACCTGAGCCAAAACTAAGAATCAGACACTCGACCAACTGTACCACCCAGGTACCCCGTGTAGGGTTTTTAAACTATGTGTCCTAAAGGCTGGCTCTCTCTAATCTATCTTGCCCTCAATTCTTTTATGAGCATTGATAGAGGCTATTAGGTGCAACTGTGTTCCCTCCCAAAAGATAAATTGAAGTCTTAATTCCTGGTATCTGTGAACATGACTTTATTTGCATATAGGATCTTTGCAGATATAATCAAGTGAAGATGAAGCCATACTGGAATAGGGTGGGGGCCGTAATCAAACATGGCTAGAATCCGAATTAGAAGAGAAAACATGGAAGCCCCAGACCTCATTTCCGCACAGAGGGTCAGCAAGATGGCTGAATAGGACGCCCTAGAGCTAGCTCCCCTAGACAGATGCTAACTTAACAATAATATATGGTCTAAAAAGCCTGTATGTGGCCTTCAAAAACCAGTTAAGAAGCTGTAGTATCTCAGGCAAGTTCAATACCAAGAACAGTCACATTGAACGGGAAGATTTCATTTCACCTGTTAGAGCCCTTCCCCCAAGCTGGTACACTTCACCGTGATCAGGAGTAAACACCCAACTCACAGCTTCGCCATCAGGATAAGAGCAGAATATTTGCTCCATGTTCCAGATATTTGGGAGACTGCCTGAAAGACCGATTTCTCTCTCATTTAGCTTGGAATGCTGAGGAAACTAGGCATACTTTGGATGCCTGGGGGCTGGTGAGTACATGGGAGAACACAGAGGAGAGATGCAGCCCCAGAAAACCTGCAGTCTCACTGAGGAACACCAGAGGGAGCAAGAGATGACCAACTCCTATAAAAGCAACTGGAGAACTCAAATTGGGAAGGCACATACACAGGCCCAGAGAAAGCACATGTCCTTACTAGGTTTGAGAAGTCCTCAGAATCTTTAATAAGGTTAACTCATGAAGGTCTTCCCCTGTTGAAGCCAGTCCACAGAGCTAAGAAAGGTGGTTGTTTTTCTGAATGCATAAATTCCAGCAAAATAAATAAGGCATATGAAGAAATAGGGAAACATGGCCCAAAGGAACAAAATAAACCTCCAGAAACTGACCCAAAAGGAATGAAAGTTCATGAATTACCTGACAAACAATGCAAAACAATCATCTTAAAGATGTTCAATGTGCTACGAGAAAGCACAGATAACTAAAGGAAATTAGGAAAATGGTGCATGAACAAAACAAGAGTATCAACAAAGAAAGTATAGAAAAGAATCAAAACAAATGGGAAAATTCACAAATATGCGGAAATTAAACAACACACTCTCAACCATGGGACAAAGAAAACAAATCACATGAGAAATTAGGAAATATTTTGGGACAAATGGAAACAGAAACACAACATACCAAAATTTATGGGATGCACAAAAGCAGTACTAATAATGGAGTTTACAGCAGTAAATGCCCTCATTAAAAAGAAGAAAGATCTTGGGTGCCCAGATGGCTCAGTTAGGCATCAGACTCTTGATATGAGCTCAGGTCTTGATCTCAAGGTTGTGAGTTCAAGCCCTGTGTTGGGCTTCACGCTGGGTGTGGAGCCTACAGGAGGAAGGAAGGAAGGAGGAAGGAAAGAAGGAAGGGAGGGAGGGAGGAAAGAATGGAGGGACGGAAGAAGGGAGGAAGGAAAGAAAGGAAGGGAGGAAGAAAGAAAGAAGAAGGAAGGAAGGAAGATCTCAAATCAATAACTTCACTTTAGGGGCACCTGGGTGGCTCAGTGGGTTAAAGCCTCTGCCTTCGGCTCAGGTCACGGTCTCAGGGTCCTGGGATCGAGCCCCGCATCAGGCTCTCTGCTCAGCGGGCCTGCTTCCTCCTCTCTCCCTGCCTGCCTCTCTGACTACTTGTAATCTCTATCAAATAAATAAATAAAATCTTTAAAAAAAAACAAAAAACTTCACTCTACACCTCAAAGAACTAGGAAAAGAACAAACTAAACCCAGTTAGCAAGGGCACCTGGGTGGCTCAGTTGGTTTGGTATCTGTCTTTGGCTCAGGTCATGATCCCAAGGTCCTGGGATTGAATCCCGTGTCAGGCTCCCTACTCAGCGGGGAATCTGCTTCTCCCTCTCCCTCTGACTGCAGCTCCCCCTCCTTGTGCTCTCTCTCTCTCTGTGAATAAAATCTTTAAAAAAAATAAAAAGTAAATAAACCGAGTTAACAGAAGGAAGGAAACAATACAAATTAGTGCAGTAATAAAATAGACAATAGAAAAACTTTTAAAAATCACTGAAATGAAGAGCTGATTTTTTTTAAAAGATCAACAAAATTGGCACATCTTAACTACACAAAGAAAAAAGAGAGGGGCACCTGGGTGGCTCAGTAGTTGAGCACCTAGTTTCAGCTCAGGTCATGATCTTGGGGTTCTGGGATCAAGCCCCACATTGGGCTCCCTGATTGGTGGGGAGCCTGCTTCTCCCTCTCCTGCTTACCCTGCTTGTGTTCCCTCTCTCGCTGTCCCTCTCTGTCAAATAAGTAAATAAAATCTTAAAGAAAAAAAAAAAGAAAGAAAAAAGAGAAGACTCAAATAACAAAAATACAAAATGAAAGAAGAGACATCACAACTGATACCCAAAAATAAAAAAAATCAGAAGAGTACTGTGAACAATTAGACACCAACACGTTGGATTATCTGCCCCCGTGCTTTAATAAAACCACCAATTTGCACCAAAAAAAAAAAAAAAAGAACAGAAAAAAGAAATGGAAACATGTAATTTATTAAGACTGAATCTTAAATAAATAGAAAATCTGAACAGACCTGTAATTAGTAAGGACATTAAATCAATAATCATAAACTTCCCAAAAGAGAAACACCCAGGACAATATGGCTTCCCTTAAGAATTCTACCAAATATTCAAAGAATTAACACCAATCTTCAAACTCCTCCAAAAAATTGCAGACTCATGAAGCCAGCATTTCCCTAATACTGAAATGAGGCAAAGATACTATAAGAAAACCACACAATACCTCTGATGAATAATGATGCAAAAAACCTCAACAAAATAATTTACTGTTACTGAGATGGAAAAACTAAAAAGTTTAATGGAAAGGAAGATTAGGAGTTCAATTTTGAAGATGTTAAGTTTGAGATGAATATTAGGCATACAAATGGAAATGTTAAGTTGGCAGTTAAATGTACAAGTCTGGTCTTCAGAGGAAAGGCCTAAGCTGGAGATAAAGATTTTCACGTTAAGATGGTATTAAAGCCTTGAGAGTAGTAAGATCATCAAGAGAGAGGAGTCTAGGTAGAAAAAAAATAAGGTCTTAGGATTGAGTTCCTAGGGCACTCCAGTGTTTAAAGGTCAAGAAAATGAGGAGAAACCAACTGAGAAGACTTGAAGGAATAGTCAGAGAAGGAAGAACGCCCAAAGGCTGTGATATTTTTGCCAAGAGACCAAATAACCTATTTCCAGAAAAGTAAAGTGATTATCTATGTCAATACTGCACAAATTATTTAACGACACATTCAATTTGGTACATATGTACCAATTTTGGAATAGTTTTAACATCTACCTTCACCAAGAGATATTGGATAAGAATTTTATTGATAATAAAGATTTATTTACTTATTTTAAAGTATATCAAATACTGTTGTAGAATATATTATGCATGTGTATACATGTGTTTATATGTTCTAAATTTATTTTTAAATCAGGAAGAATATTTCCTGAAACACAATTCCAAGGGTTATTAAGATTTTCTGGGTAAAAGAGAGTTCTGGCCACACATAAGTTTGGAAAATACTAATTCGCATTATAAATTTTCAAAAAAGAATGAAAAATTTTCCAAACTCTGTCAATTCAGAACCCTTTTGGGTTACTGAGTCTCTTTTAGCTGTGTCAGGCATTCTCACTGACGTCGTTTGGGAAATTCCAAAAGTGTGGACATATTCTTTGTCCTCACTGTAACAAAATAATTTTGTGTCAGCAAAGAAGTTAGAGGATATTTTCTTTCTGCCACTTCAACACTTACTTAAAACAAGATCTTTCTGCTTCTATACCATTGCATGCTAGAAGATATGATGACCTTTGCATTATTTTTTACAAGGATGGTTCTGTCTGTTCTTAGGTTTTCTGTAGCTCATTTAAATGTCAAAATGAAGAAACCTGATTTCTTTAAAAATTAATCTAAAGTTCCAGCAAATAAATATGTAAACTATACTCAATTAATACATGTTTGTTAGAATAATGTAGATTTATAGATTAAACATAACCCAATATGATCATTAGTCAGCCACATGTTCTACACAATGCTTTTGATAAAAATCACTTTTCCTTTAGAAGAGCTGTTCTGTGGTGTTCTTATGTCTCCTCATATTCTTTCTTTGAAATATGTAGAACATAAGTGATTTTTTTTTAAATACACATTTTCATTATTTCTTTAAAAATCTAATGTTGTTTAGATCTCCTCTCCCAATCCTAAAAAATAGGTCAGGAAGGAAGATTTTACTTCAAAAAGCACTGTTTATCTCCAGAACAGAGATAAGAAAGAAAAGTCAAACAAGAACACATTTTGCCAGTAGAACCCCACCTAGCTAAATAGTCTCATCTTTTGCTTCAAAATACCAGCTCTGTTGAATGAAGTGCTGCAGTTAACCCCAAGGCCTGCAGTCCACGCCCACCCACATCCCTGCTTTCTCTCTGACCTGCAGGGAGCTCCACACTTCTGACTCAGTTTTAAATGAAGAAGACAGAACAAAATTAGGAAAGCATACATTCCCATGAGCACAAAGGCAGGTACTGTATAATGTCCCATTTAACTTCACACACACACCGCGCACAAGGTAGCTCTCATTCTGTTACTATATTGGTGAGAGTTCTTGAAATCTAATTCAGCTGCTTTACTCCCAATCCTTCACCCCAATTCAGTTACTGATTATGTAACTCTTTTTTCCCCAATCTTATTGATATAATTGGATATAACCTTGCATTGGTTAAAGTGTATGACGTAACAATCTGATCTATGTATATACTGTGGGATGAAAACTCTATTTCTATGTTGCCCTTCTCTAAAAGGAGGCCACAACCACTGGAATCTCATATCATCTTGTGATTAGAGTCAGAAAAACTATAGAGTAATGAATGTCCTGGTTGGTATCTCTGACAGTGGACTTTTTTTTTTTTTTTTAAAGATTTTATTCATTTATTTGACAGAGAAAGATAGAGCAAGAACACAAGCAGGGGGAGTGGGAGTGGGAGAAGCAGGCTTCCCACCGAGAAGGGAGCCTGATGTTGGGCTTGATTCCAGGACCCTGGGATCATGACCTGAGCAGAAGGCAGACACTTAATGACTGAGCCACCCAGGTGCCCCGACAGACTTTTAAAAAATATTCCATTACTAAGTTTGAATCAACCTTGTAAATGTCCTGTACACAATATAAGTAGTGGCTGGCAGCCATGACTGTCATCTCTCAGATGTAGCAGAGGCTTTAATATGAATAGACTACTCATAAACTATTCATGTTTTATACCAACAGAGAATTTCCTTATACACATAGCAAGTTCTTTGTAGAACAGTCATTTCATGACTTCCTATAGTTAAAGTGAATAGGTTTTCTGCATTTCTATGTAAGATTCAACTGTCTGTGATGACCTGTGCCATAGAACAAAGTTCATGATTCTGATCCAGTGATCATTTCTGAGCAGGTTAATTCTTTAACAAAGCAAATTTCAACCTGCCTTTAGCCAGCCACTATGGAGGATCGTCTATGTCTTAATTTTACTCTGTTTAATGTTACTAGACATTCTCTCTCTTCATGTCTTCATCTCATTGTACCATACGCAGTTCTAGAAGCCACTTCAAATATTTTTTAGAACAGCATAAGATATAAACTTGTCTTTTAAAATCATTAAAAAAACCTCATCTTTTAAAATCATTTAAAAACCTTAAGTCCCAATATTTCAGGTTATAGGTCTTATTGTCCCATATATGTACCTGTGAGTACAAGTTGAATTCATTCATTTAATAAATTATGTTCTAAGTACCTACCATGTGTCAAGCACTGTTCTGGGTGCTGGGGAAAACAAGAGTGAATATTATGTCAGTCAGAGGTAAGGACCATGAGAAAAATAAAGCAGGGAAAGGAAACAGAAATGCCATGGAATGGTGATAAGGTTATAATTTCAAATAAGGTGATCAGAGAGAGCCCCTCCTTACTGAGGTGACAAATCATAGTTGGAAGGATCTGAAGACGAGGGATTAAACCACAGAGATATCTAAAGCAAGAGCCTATCAGGCATAGGGAACATCAAGCACAAAGTTCCCAAGGCAGATGAGAACTTTGAGGTTCTGAGGATAAGCTACGAGACTGGAGTGGCTGGGGTGGACGGTCAGATGATCCAGAGATGAGGGGAGAGCAAAGGCAGATCAGGTAAGGCCCTAGAGACCATCATAAGGACTTTGGCTTATATATGGAATGAGATGAGAAGCAACTAGAAGGTTCTGAAGAGAGGTGACATAACCTAGAAGAATGTACAGTACCTAAAATGTCTAAATGAAAAGAGAAGCATTAGTCTGCAAATATTTACTGAATCATACTATTTACTAGGATTTTCCTAAGCACTGGGAATATAGTGGTAAATAAGAGACACATCAGTCCAAGCTTTATTGTTATGGGTGAGAATATTAACAAATGATTAAGCAAGTAATTACAACTACACAGGATATGACAACTGGGTGATTCTGGAAAGAAAATTTAGGGAGGGAAATCTAATCTAGTCTGGGCTATAGGGGAAGGCTTCTTGGAAGCAAAGGATATTTAAAGTGAGATTGGAAATATAAGTAGGAGCAAGTTAAAAGGGATAAGAGGGACAAGAACACTCCCAAGCAGAAAATACCTGCAAAAATCACTGAAGACCCCCCACCCCCCGCTGCCAAAAAAGGCATCTTCAGGGAATTGAAGACCACTGCAGCCGGAGTTAATTAAGTAGGCAAAGAAGAATGCCTGAAGTGTTGGGGTTGAATTCTAAGGGCAATAAGATAACAACAGTTTAAAGCAGGAGCTCAAAAAGATTAGAGTTGTATTTTTTAAAGATGACTCTAAAAGCAATGAGCTTAGAGGAGGAAGGAGTGAGTACAAGAGGTCAGTTGGCAACTTTTGTATAAGTGGGGGTGAAGGTAACAGTAGTGTAAATAAGCGTAGTGGATATGGGAACAGAAGGACATGGATAGCTTGAAAGATACTTAGGAGGTAGGAAAGACAGAATGTGATGATGGGTTAGAGTCATGAGAGGTGGGAAAGAAGGTCCAGAATAGCTGAGGTTGCCTAACTACTTTTCTTGACCTTTTTGGATAGACAGATCTATCTTTTTCACCAAGGGAAGAAAGATACCATTGTGATTCTTCTGGGGGGAGGGACAAGAAAAAGTTGATTGTATATGTTAAGTCTTTATGCCATCACTGCCAATTGTCATACACAAAAGAGCCTCAATTTGCACAATTTATGCAATTTGTTCTGTTTCCACCAATGAATGAACCTTGGCTGTGGCTGTTCAGAAAAATGAACCAGTTGGATTCTACCTCTGAAACCTTCTGGTAAACATTCATGTTGTCACTGCTATATAGATTTATATAATTTGTGAGCAAGGAACATCAGTATGTCCTACAGAATTCCATCAAAGCTTATGTAAGCAATCCCAAGGCACCAAATACAAATTTTCAGTATACTACAGCACTGAAGAATTAGTTCTTCACCAATGAACTCAAATGTAAAACCCATGGAAGGAGCCATTCCCTCTTGTTTGTGGACACTAGAAAAGCCACTTATTCCTAACCAATGCTGTCAGCAAAAAGGTGGATATCTTTTTTTTGGAAAACAGTTGAGTAAGTTAATACCAGTGACTTATTTATCTTAAATCGTTAAAGATAAATTCAGTTACTCAGAGAAAGAAAAACTGGCATTTTCTCTTCTAGAGATCATCAAACTCCTGGTCATGCTATCTATATTCTCTATAGCCATTCTCCACAGAGTCCTCAAACATTACTAAACTAAATGAGATTTGTTGTAAGTGTGTGGGGTTTTTTCCCCATGAGGTCAGAGAGATAAAAGCAAAAAAAAAAAAAAAAAAAAGTTAAAAGAAAAAACATTTGATAGAATCTTTCTACTAGTATGAGATTGAACCAATCTGACATGTTTTAATAGTCTGGGCATCAAAGTGGATGGTTATTAGATACTAAATAAAATACCCAGAGGCCCAGTGGCTTTCTCTGTGCTCTGAAATTACAAAATCTCACCAATGAGACCAGAAGTCAAACTGATATTTACTGTCCATTCCTTTGTCACAAGCAGTAGTGGTATGAAGTGAAAAGAAACAGTCTCCTAAGAACCCAGATGCATAGGAAAGCATTAGTACTAAAGTAACACACCTGGATCAGCGACTGCAACTCATAGGAAAAAAATGCATTTTATTTAATGACCAAGTACATAAATACAAACACACACACATTCATACATACATATACTACAACACACACTCTCTTACCATGTGGGATGCAGTGTGAAATGTTCTGCTCTACACTTCTTCATTTAAAAAAAAATGCTGGTCACAACTTAGTAAACCAAGGTTGCAAGCCATGAACACAATTACAGCATATAATTGCTCTAGAGCAGTATAAATGCCAACTTAAATTTTTAGGGAAATGTATAGTCTTCATCCTTCTTAGAATTAGCCCACAAAAGTACTCAGAGAAAACAAAAATTAACACAGCCTTGTTTCCATGTATCCAGCCTAGACAAGGTGCTCGCTCAGTGTGCTTAAATCATCTACCTTCCCACACCTGAGAGCAGAGGGAATGACTTATAACAGGACTCTGTGTCTATACCGCACATTTTAAATAAATGTCCTTTTTATATATATTGTTTCATTTGACCCTCACAACAACCCTGTGAGGTAGGCAGGGGAAATAATATCAGATTTACTTTACAGATGAAATTAAGGTGCAGAGAAGTTATGTGACCTTCTCAGGCAGACAATAAGAACCACTAACTTGTAGGTGGAGGGCTCTTTTCTCCAAACCACTGACGGTATAATCTGACCTCAGATATTTTTACCACTTCATTCTCATTTCTTATTGTTGATTCAAGTTTTTATAGGCTACAACAAAAGACCTGACTGTAAACTTATCATACCAAGTTTATGCTTCTCTACCGATGAAAACTTATGGCCACAGGACATCTATTCTTTTGGAATGCACTTATTCCTTGGCTCTGATCTAAAGGATCTTAAACAATATGAAAGGCCCTAAAGGCCAAGGAATTGAAGAGAAATCAGAAGAAAGGATATAAAATGGAATGTATTAGTGGATTTTAGTCCCTGTAAGCTTTTACTTTTGTGAGAGGGTTCAATGGAGAGCTTTAATGCAGATGAGACTTGAGGCTTTTGAAGAGGATCTAAGTCTTGATGAAGTTATTCAAACTCAAATCTTGAATGCATAATGATGGTAGGCCCCAGGGTCTTCAAAAGCTTGTACTTGATGCTTTAAGACAAAACAAAACATACAAAAAAATTCTACCAGCAAGTCTAATAAAATTTTTTAAAGGTTTTGAAAAGCTTTAACTCTTTGGTCAATAATTAATCAGACTACCAGATACCATGTTGAAAGAACAGAAAGAGAAAACCAAAATGAAATAAAGAAGAAAAAGAAAAGGAAACAAAGATTTTAAAAGACAGAGTGTACAGAATAGCTTAGTACGTTTACTGGCTTATCTCTTTGATTAATATTTGCTTTAAACTGCAGAATTCAACTTTCTGACAGAACCACCTTAAGCTGTAATCAGAGAAACTGATTTAATGATAATATCCGGAATCTCTCTGATCACCATCAGTGATATTCGGTTGTCTTAGAGGGCTTTTGATCTTTGAAAGCATGGCCAAATATTTGTTGGAAGAGAAAGCATAAAATAAAGTTGATTTTGTGGGGTAGAGAAAGAAATTGAACTAGGAATATTATGGTCTGAAAATATTTAACATGGGAGAAAAGTCAACAAAGACTTATGATGGAAAAATTCAGACCACTTTACATTTTTTTATGAAATAAATATACTAAATCTCACTGCCTACTTTTGTGTTCATTCTGACTTGTTTCTTTTTATTTTTATGTATGCCTATAAGCCTGCCTTTTTTCAAGAAAACCTTAAGTTTTTAAAAATTAATAATAATGGGGTGCCTAGGGGGCTCAGTCATTTGGGCAACCAACTCTTGATTTAGGCTCAAGGTCATGACTTCATGGGTCGTGAAATCGAGCCCCACATTGGGCTCCACGCTCATCAGGAAGTATGCTTGGTGATTCTCTCCCTCTGCCCCTTCCCCCATGTGCACTACCTCTCTCTCTAAAATAACTAAATCTTAGGGGCACCTGGGTGGCTCAGTGGGTTAAAGCCTCTGCCTTCAGCTCAGATCATGATCTCAGGGTCCCTGGATCCAGCCCCGCATTGGGCTCTCTGCTCAGCAGGGAGCCTGCTTCTCCCTCTCTCTCTGTGCCTCTCTGCCTATTTGTGATCTCTCTCAGTCTGTCAAATAGATAAATAAAATCTTAAAAAAAAAATTTCCTTTAAAAAAATAATATAAATAAATCCTTAAAAAATTAAAAAGAATAACAATAGCAACTAATATATATTGAGTCTAAACTTTGTGGTAGGCATAGCTCTAAGCATTTTACATAGATTAATTGATAATCCTCATAATAATCCTGTGATTTTGATACTATCATTATCCTTAATTTATAAATGAAGAAACTGAGGCACACAGAAATTAAGAAATTCTGGTAGTTTACATGGCTAGTAAATAGTGGAATTAGGATTCAAACTCCTTTGGCTCCAGAATATCAACCTATGCCCACTAATCTATAAAACTGGTTTCAATGCAACAAAATTGACCAGGACTAAGGTTTTTTTCAAGTCAGTGCTGTGCCATGTCATAATCTTTCACTTTCTGATATTCTGATCAGAAAGTATAGTGACTAATTTAAGTTTCCAAACATGAGTAATGTAGAATCAGTTTCAGCAGTCACTACTCAGAAGTAATATCCTGCAGGAATGTCAAGAAGTTTAAAAATAAAGCATGCCACTAAAATATTAATAGTGGTAAGGAACTATAGGTAACTTTAATTCTCTTCTGGTGATATATATATATATATATCATATGTATTATATATATCATACATACCACATTATACATATATTATATATATAATACATATATACACACACACACATCACCCCAAAATATATTTCTATATTCTAATTTTTGTTGTGGACGTGAATCACTTATAATAATAATAAAAAAAAGGTTACTTAAGCATGCCAAAACCATTATTAGCATTAACATATATTAAGCTTACACTAGCACTCAGTCTACTTACAATCTGCTGCTTCTAGTATAATGTGGAGTTAGATACCAGTTAATTAAGCCTATTAGAGGGGTGCCTGGGTGGCTCAGTTGGTGAAACGTCTACCTTTGGCTCAGGTCATGATCCCAGGATCCTGGGATCGAGCCCTGCATCCGGCTCCCTACTCAGCAAGGAACCTGCCTCTCCCTTTCCCTCTGTCTTGCTCTCCCTACTTGTGCTCTCTTTCTCTCTGTCAAATGAATAAAATCTTAAAAAAAAAAAAAAATATTTTAAAAGAGTCAATAAACTGAGTAAGGACCTAAAGAAAGCATATGGGTTTTGTGTCTTTTAATTTGGGAGCTCAGGTAATTTTTAAATTTACTTCCTGGTTACAGGTTAAGTTGAGATTGGTGGATAAATGATGAGTGGATAAGTTAGTGATCAGTATTTAAATACACTGATAACAGAATGTGTACCCATAATGTAATGAATACTTCATTGCAGTATAAAAAAATTTTAGGATTTAAAGGAACCTTTACAATAATCTAGTACCATCTCCCATACAATAAGAAATTCCCTCTACAATATTCCTGACGTTCCAACTCTGCTTTAGCAGCCCTAATGACCCAAAGCTCACCGCCTCTGAACACAGAGGCTCCCCTGCTCACTGGTTCTATACCTTCTCTCACTTGGCCTCAACTAACAGACAACAAGTGTCCTTCCTACAGCTTTTCGAACTCTTCCAAAGTCTTCTATCTTCTCTAAAAATAGTCCCAGTCCCCTCAGTCTCGATCATCACAGTTATCCTTTTACATAATCACAAAACTGGTTAAAAATAGTTCTCTTATTCTTTGAGGTATATCTAATGATCAAATCAGTTTTTGTAGAATAATGTTGTATAAGTTAATGGATCTAGTTTATCCATCTTGGTCATACACAATTGGAAATCTAGGAAAAACTTGTGGTCCTAGTTCAAATTCAAACTAAACAGCAATACATTTTTGAGTTCCCTTTTTTTTTCTCCTCCCCAAAATAGTAACACCAACCAGAATCTTAAAGGATACCCTCAACCATAATCTTATATGTTTGCTAGATTTTAATTTTCTCTCAGTCTTCCATCTACCTTCCTATCACTTGAACCTGTGAATGATCTTAAAACGTCCAAAATTCTTTAAGCTGCTCTCATAATCATAAATTAGCCTTTGATAGGCCCAGCTCTAAGGTCTTAAAATTCTGACTTTTTTTTCTTCCTGTGCTAACTGGATACCTTCCTATATGGAACTTTCGGTTTTCCAGAAAACTTTACATATATTATGTGTAAAAGAATATATATATATATATATATATATATATATATATATATATACACATTTTATAAATACATGTTTATATGCATAGACACACACACCTACATGTATCTTCCCCAATTCTATGTAACTTTTATGTCTATGTGCTCCTTTCTATTGTATCACCAGAGATACCATAATCAGTTCTATTCTATTAATCATGACTCAGCCCCCAGATAAATGGCCTTTTTATTTTCATAAGATACACAATCAGTGGTATCATAAAGGTATGTATCTTATAAAACTTATTCTCAAGCAAGTTTCAAATAAAATCCCATTACTAATGAACAAAGATTACTGTATCTTTAAATTTCTTGTATTCACCTCTTACTATTTTTCCAAATTTCCCAAAAGGAAAGTGTTGAAAGATAAACATGGCTAGAGAAGTAAAAGTCACAAGAAATTTTTGCAGAGTCCCATGGCAAATAATCAGCCACTTCCAAGCATTATTCTCAATACAGAATGAGATTATCCATACATATCTAAAGGATCTTTCTGGTTTACTGATTTTGCTAACAGAGAGAATAAGCCATTCTTTGAAATGCTTTAAGCCAGCACTAAACATCAAGAACAAAGTGAAATAATAACTAAGACTTATTTAAAGAGTAGAGTCCCTCAACAGCAATTCAAATAAAACAAAGTTCATGACATTCAGTAATACTGAGGAGCTCAGAAGAACGATGCCAACACAACAGAAACCTAGCCTGCAAACAAAGATAATATCCATATTACCTAGGGAGGTCAGTAACATGCTATGATTGGATATGAGTATTAAATTCAGCAGCACTAAGCTCTTAGTTTATTCATAAGAGTAATAATCCAATGGCAAGGTTAAAAACCTATTACAATGTCACCAAATCTTCCATTCCGATCTGGCAAAAACTTCACTCACTTATACAACCCCATTCCCTCTGGACAGTACAAATAATTATAAGGACAAAAGTCATAAAGAATAGCTGTGGGCTCCACAGTTCTCAAATTAACCTAAAGCTTTATCATTTGTTTGTTCCCTAGTATTATAAAAACATGTTCATGGTTAAAAATTCAGCCCACCAGAAAGAGTACACAGAAAAAATATGAGTCATCTTCTTACCATAGACCTATAATCTCATTCACCAGGAGTACCTGTCTATAGTTCCTCATACAAATTCTGAGAAATTTTGCATGTATATATATAAGCATACGCTTTTAAAAACACAAATGAAAACACACTATACAGAGAGTTCCATCTTGTTTTTCTCAGTTAGCAACATATCAGATTTTGCCATACCGCTGCCTATGGATTAGCTTCATTCTTTCTAAGAGCTGTAAAGTACTACATTGCATGAAGGCATATATTTAATCAGAGCTCTGGTGAGGGATGTTTAGGTTACTCCTAGTTTGTCTGTTTCTTAATTTAAAATAATATAGTAATGATATCTTTATATACAAATTTTTGTGTGCAGGCGCAAATATATCTAAGAGATGAATTCCTAGAAGTACTAACTGGTTTTGGAATCAAGCAAATTCTAAACAAGAAGCCAAAGGAGACTGGAAAAACCTACAAATATAATGCTTAGTGATTAAGAGGTGCCAAACATTATCACAAAGTTATAAGTTAAAGACTGAAAGTTAACAAACCCCTAAGGTAAAATAGGAAAGAGAGAGAAAATTTACCCCCCGGGACAGAAAGATAAAAGACCAGTAGAATGAATCCCATAAGTGATGTTTTAAAAGAAAAGAAAGGAAAATAGCATAAATAAAGTAGCATAAAGAAAGAAGACATTTTTTAAACTTCTTTTCTTGCTTTAACCTAACATATAAAGTAAAATTGGCCATGAGATTTGGTACATATATTATCACAGAGCCAAACTCAGATGTGAGATGATTTAAATGAGTATCTGAAGTCCCATTCCCACAGGGTATCCACAGGCTGATATATTCTACCAGGTTCTAACGTGTTGAAAGGAGAGCTCCCAAAAAAGAGAACAGAGCAGTAATCGTCCAAGAATAATATAACTTCCCAATCTCTTTAATTTCTGACCAATCTTACAAGGAAACAGTAATAATTACCTCATATATACAGAACAAACCTCTCTTTGGAAGATCCAGATTAAAACATAATTTGAAGACTCGTTCTGTATTTTTCAATTACAATCCCCAAATTTCCTAGACCAATCCAAGGCTGTTCTATTTCTCACCTAACATAAAACATAGTCAACAACTTACCTTTCCCAAAGTGCTACGATTTGAATGCCACAACATAAATTGATTCATGTTTTTGTCCGTTAATGGTCCGTAGATTTCTTTAAATGAAGTCCATATTAGAGTCCATAGATATCAGTGTTCTGCAAAACTGAAAACCTCAAGAATGTCAATGCACATACCTAAGTTACCATTTAGATACTAATTATGAACTATAATTATTATAGTTATTATTATATATTATATTATTATTAATTATAGTTAATATTATGAATATAGACATTTAGATACACAAAATTGGTGGAGATGACATTGAACAGCAGAATGAGGTAGCAAAATTATACTTTATTTTTAAGTAAGACATTACTATTAACAAAATCTAGACAATCTTGAAACACTGCTTTGTTCTCTATTTCTATGCATTCTAAAGGTGGCACCATAGTAAGAGCTTGTAAAGATGGGAATGACTTGGATAACAACACTTTCCAGAAACGGGGAAAACGAATTTCAAAGGCAGTCAAACCTTTCAATTTTAAATGACTACAATAATGTATTTACATGTCTACTTCCTGGTTTTGTTTTTTTTTTCAGACTATTTTTAAAAAAACCTCTTTGATTTTTCTTCTTTAAAGATTTTATTTTTTAAGCAATATCTACACCCAAGGTGGGGCTTGAACCCACAACCCCAAGATCAGGAGTCAAATGCTCCACAGAATGAGGCAGCCAGATGACCCGTGGATTTTTAAATCTAAAAATGTTTACTAGTTTCTTCTTTGTAAGAACAAACAAACAAAAGCATAAATTCAGGTTTTTCTACTCTATTACATCCAGTCTATAAAAGATTCTAGAACCTCTTAGGAGCTACTATCTCATTAGATAGCACAAAGCCCATACACAAAATCACTGCATCCAGATAATGATTCATGCCCAGATCCCATTACACAGCCTGCTATGTCGGTCCTCTGCACTTTTTTCCACTTGACAATCAAAACTAATCGGTTACAGCACTTGTTCTTTAGTTCTATGGCCACTCTTCATCTAAGACATCTAAACAAATATTTTACAAAAAGACAATTTAATCTTCAGGGATTCGTTCTTTTGCAGGCCTCCTACAAGTCTGTGTAAGGAGTTTATGCTATTTGAACACACCTGGTGAAACCTCTGACTGGATTTTTATAAATTAATTTCATCTTTGTTAAGAAATCATTTATTTCTCAAATGCAAGAAGCACTACAATAAAAGAAAGAAAACATAAAGAAAATAGAGAGCAAGTTCATATTGCTGAAAAGAAAACACTTCGATCACTAATTAGAAGCTCAGTGCTACAACTGTAGCTTATCATTCCTCCCCCATTATTACCTGGAAGTTCCTCCCAGAAAAGTAAAGGAATCTGAAAGAAGCTCAATTAATCGCTTTATCCTCTACCCCCACCATCAAAAATAATAAAACAAATTTATAAATTTCAATAATCTCACAAAACAACAACAGTGTTTTCAATCTCTACTCCCCCAGAACCCTCATAAGTTGAAGTCACTTCTACACTCAGGTAGAGATCCTGAAGTTCGGGAGAAGTTCCCCCTGCTGATCGCGAATCTGGTTCGTGCGTTCATATTGAATAACTCATTCATTCAACAACATGTAAAGAATGCCTAATAGTGGCAAGGCACCGTCCTGGATTAAGAGATGAAGTACCTGTCCCCTATTAGCGGTACAGATGCGGGGGTTGGAGCAGGTAAGAAATGAACTCGAGGTCCGCTCATCTCAACGCCCAGGCTCCACCTTTCACCCCAGAGCGCCAAGGCTCAGGAGCCCACGAACTCCAGCCATGATCGACTCCCGGAAGTCTCAAGCCGGTACCTCCTCGACGGCCTTGGTCCTCACGACCCCGTTCCCAAAGTTCCCCGTACCCCACCTTCCCCAGAGAGTCCCACGCCAAGAAGACTCTTCTCCAGCCTAAAGCGAGATCCATCTCTCCCTGCGAACTACCTGGGCCACCAACACCAACCGCCACCCTTGACCCGGTCCAAGTTTAACGAGCACGTTACCTGCCCGGGACCCGAGGTTCCAGGATGACCACAGACGCGACGCCCCGCCCATCGCGACGCCCTCTATTACCTGGTACCGCCTGCAGGGCGTAACTTCCTGTGCATCACCTCCGGCCGAAATTCCACAGGGCTCTGTAGTCCCGCTTACCGTCCCACCCCCGCCCAGTGACGTCACTTCCGGCGGCCTCCTCGGTTCCCCCCGGATGCAGGCGCGCTCCAGCTTTTGTTTACAGGGTTCTTTTACCCCTGCCTTCCTTAATAGCTGCGTAGTACCTCTCGAAGTTCATCTTTTGCTTTTCAGACTGGTGTGCCGGCTTCTGCAGTCACTACCCTCTGCTCCCTTCATGCCTCGAACCCAAGAATGTTCTTGTGATTTTTCCGATTTTTCTGCTCACTGGAGTGCTCTGGAGTGCGGGTTCTGAGGTTGTACTGTCTAGTTTCGAACGCTGCTTCTCACTTGTACGGGTGTTACCTTGGCAAATTATTTAACCTTTCTGTGCCCGTTTCTTTGTGAAACAGAGATGATACTAGTACCTAAAACATAGCGTTGGTATGTGCGTTGCTTGAGATAACACAGAAAGCTCCAGCACAATAAAACGCCCAATGAGTGAAGATTACAAGCACTCTCTTATTTCCTGTTGGAACTGGTAAGTGGTTAGGAAAGCTGGAACCAGTTTTCCAGTTATCTGTTGTATCCTCAGCTTTCAATCAAGGGATTAATGGTACTTGGTACCTTCCTGTTAAGTGTGAGCTCCTCCAAAGATGGAAAATTTGTGTAGGAACCAACTTCAACCCTACTTGAAGTCACCCACCTGCTTGGTTATTGTGCTAGATACTGGAAGAAAGGTGAATAAAACCCAGGCTCTGTCCTCAAAAACATGGAGATAATAAATTATGGAAGGAAGAAAGCTAACCCAGGGACAAACAGGAGACCAGCTGGGCTGAGGTCTTAACCTTACAACAAAAAACTTCACAGAGTGTTAGAAATGAAAAAGGACTTTAGAGATAATAATTTAGTCAACCTCTTGATCTTACAAGTAAGGAAAATTGAACCCAGAGAAGCAACTTACTGAAAGTCCTAGTGCCAGGGCTAGGACCAAAAGTGGAGTCTTAATGCTCACCACCTCCTTCCCTTCCCAAAATCTGCCTCAAGGTGCTAATAAGGTAAAAACAGATTCACTTTCATGACCTTCACTCTCAAATGAAAAGGACAAGGAAAATCCCAGTCCAGGTGAGAGGAGCAATGAAACCTAGCAGACCGACGAATCTGATGATCATTTGAATATTCTAGTCTGGTAGTGCTGAGTGCATTTCCTATAGAGTTAGCTCCCTCTCCTCTGGAAAACTTCTTATATTTACACAGAACTGAGGGGCTAAGTATCAGCTCCTGTGATCTCTATCTTCTGTTTTAGCTGTCTGGACGGGAATAAGTAACAGATCCAAGCAGTAACCAAAGGTAAACAGAAAGACTGAGTGCATCGCCAATGAGGTGACACAATCTTCTTCTTCTTCTTTTTTTTTTTTTTTTAGATTTTTATTTATTCATTTGAGAGAGAGAGAGAGCTCCTGCAAATGAGAGCATGAGCAGGGGGAGAGCCAGAGGAAGAAGTAGATTCTCCGCTGAGCAGGGAGCCAGATGTGGGACTCCATCCCAGGACCTTGAGATCATGACCTGAGTTGAAGGCAGATGCTTAACTGACTGAGCCTCCCAGCCGTCCCAACGTGACAAAATCCTATTTAGACTAATGTATTGCAAGCAGTTTCTCTTAAATATTCAGTCTTTGTTCTAGGAATATGATAAAGCTAGCGTGGGTATTACTATTCAAATATTGGTAATAAGTCCGTGTTCCAAATAATCAGGTAATTCTATAGACCCACAGAATAATGTAGTTGGGATGGATGAAATTTAAGTTTTCTTCCAACTCAAGAATTAAAAAAGATGACTTTTTTTCTGTAATTTAATTTTATTTTTTCAGTGTTCCAAGATTCATTGTTTATATACCATACCCAGTGCTCCATGCAATACGTGCCCTCCTTAATACCCATGAATGTATGGACAATAAGAATTAAATAATCTGCTGAAAGTCACAAAGTTAGCCAGTGGCAGTCAGTAGAGAACTGACTAGAGTCTAGAATGACTAGTTCTGACTAGAATCTAGAACTGATTGGTCCTAGAATCTCAACCTCCTGATTCCATTCATTTCTTTATTCATTTAGGAGAGACACCATGCCAGGTACTGGATATACAGAGATGAATAAGAGCCTGGGTGGCTCAGTTGGTTGAGCATCCAACTCTTGATTTTGGCTCAGGTCATAATCTCCGAGTTGTGAGATTGAGCCCTGCTTCAGGCTCCATGCACAGTAGGGAATCTGCTTGAGACTCTCTCTCTCTCTTTCTGCCCCCTCCATGCTTTCTCTCTCTCTAAAATAAGTCTTAAAAACAACAACAACAAAGATAAATTAGATAATCTGCTTTTGAGGAACTTTCTAAATGGTGAGGGAGGCAGAATTTTTTTTTTAAGATTTTATTTTTAAATAATCTCTACATCCTGGTGCTTGGGTGGCTCAGTCAGTTACGTGTCTGCCTTGGGTTTAGGTCCTGGGATCAAATCCCACATCCGGCTCCTTGCTCAGCAGGGAGCCTGCTTCTCCCTCTGCCTTCTGCTTCCCATGCTTGTGCTCTCTTTCTGTCAAAGAAATAATATCTTTAAAAAAAAGTGTAATAAATAAATAATCTCTACATCCAACGTGGAGCTCAAACTTACAACTCCAAGAGTAACAGTCTCATGCTCTACTGACTGAGCCAGTACTTAGCTGGAAAAACCACTTGAATCACAATATGGTGTTAGGATTGAATACAATGTTCTGCAGAACATCCAAGTGAAAAAATAAACTGGTCTACATGCATATTTCAAAGGAGAAAACTTGCACAATTTTAAGTGTGAAGTCTTTTCTTGTGAAACATCAAAAGCCCATTTGCAAAATGTTGTCCTTTTATTACTTTGGTGCGCATCCTGTCAACTTAAAGAAATTTGTCCCCTTCCCCTAAAAAATAAAGTCAGATGGGAGGCTGCATCTTTTCTGTTTATTTTAATTTCTAACATGTCTAGTATCTTCGGAGGTGGCTGGTAATGTCCAAATCTTTGTTCTTGTGGTTGATTCTTATGGAAAAAGCTAGCTTGTGTGGTTATTTAAGGATAAATATTTCTCCATTCTGGACAGTTTTGCTTACTTTTAGAAAAAAAAAAATCAGAGTGCCTGGGTGGTTTGGTTGGTTGAGTGTCCAACTGACTCTTGATCTTGGCTCAGGTCTTGATTTTAGGGTTGTGAGTTCAAGTCCTATGTTGGGCTGCATGCTGAGCATGGAGCCTTCTTTTAAAAAAAAAATAAGCAACAACAAAAAAACAAATGTGACATAACCCAAACTACAAATTATAGTTCGGAAGAGTGGAAGTCATTGCCATTTCTGTAGCTTCAAATACCAAGACTACCTGGTTGCTTATGGAGCTCAAGCTGACCTTTTGTTGCTCTGCCCCCGAAAAGGGCATCTACTGCAGTGACTGCATGGGGTTGTTATGGGCTGACCTGTGTCCCACAAAAAGATGTGAAGTCCTAGTCAATAAGACCTGTGAATGGAATCTGATTTAGAAACAGGGTCTTTGCAGATGATCACGTTAAGATGGGGTCATTTAGTGTCCTTATAAAAAGGGGAATTTGGGATTCAGAGATACACCCACATGGGGAAAACACCATATGAACACTGTCGTTGTGTTGCCCGAAGCCAGGGAACTACCTGAAGCAAGGAGGGACCTGGAACCACTCCTTCCCTAAAGAAAACAAAAATGTGCTAAGTGAAAGAAACCAGGTGCAAAGGCCACATACTGTATGATTCCAGTTATTTAAAATATGTGGAATAGGCAAATCTGCATAATGGGTACAGAGTTTATCTTGGAATGATTAAAATGTTCTGGAATTTGAGAGTGGTGATCTTGTATACCTTGTGAATATACTAAAAATCACAAGATTGTTCACTTTAAAGGATAAATTGTATAGCGTGTGAGTTAGATCTCAATTTAAAAATTCCTTATCCTTTTAAAAAAAGATATCATTTGAAACTTAAAAGGGAAAAATGTCTTTTATGGTAGGGAAAAGGGAAACAAATGTGAGTTAAGGAAACATGAATGTTATCTAGCTGATGACAGGTGAGAAGCAGTGCTCACTGAACAACAGAGAGGTTGAAATATGGGAGATAGCAGTGAATGGGCTCTTGGTTTAAGTTTTGGCTACACTGAGCTCAGATTTGGTTGCAGCCTATGGGCATGATCTTTAAATATGGTCAAGAATACCTCCTTGAGGGATGCCTGGGTGGTTCAGTCAATTAAGTGTCTGCCTTCAGCTTGGGTCATGATCCCAGGGTCCTGGATCGAGTCCCACATCAGGCTTCTTGTTCAGCTGGGAGACTGCTTCTCTTTTTGCCTATGCCTGCTTGTACTCTCTCTCTCTCAAATAAATAAATAAAATCTTTAAAAAACAAACAAACAAAAAAAACCCCACACCTTAAAAAAAAAAAAGAATACCTCCTTGATCACATTTTAATCAGTGAAGATTAATTGTCATGACTGAGTCGTTTTTCTGCCACAGTTGGGACTTCTTTAGGAATCGTGATAGCTTATCTTCATCATGAAGGTACTGAATACCGTGTGTGTGTGTGTGTTTTCTCCAAAGCTCAACACTTAAGCGAGCCACTTGAAATTATAGAAATTGTCATTGCTAATATTATTGGCACAGTGAAGACACTATATCGCATCTATTTCAAGTACTTATGTGAGCAGCTTTTCTCCTCAAATGTCAGCCAACTTCACTGTGGAAGAATGTATTCACTGCCCATTTCTTCATTGTATTAGATAGGACAGGTTAAAATTCCTTAACAAAGAGACCCACATTTGTTTATTTCTATTCCATGTTGGTTCTAGTCAGCAGGCCAGTCTGTCACACAAGTTCATTTGAGAAGTCAGGCTGCTTCTATCTGTGGCTCCCTCCTTCTCTGAGGTCTTGTGCCCATTTATGTCCCACAGTGAAAGGGGGAAGCACATGGAAGAGAACATGTGAGAGATTTTATCACTCCAGCTGGAAAGCAATTGTTCCAGAACAATCAGATTGGTTTACCAGAGAAGTCAGCCCTGATGGCTTTATGCCACTATTGAATAAAGTTTTACAACACAAATCAAGTAGATAGGCATCTCTGTTCTTATTGTGAGTACATATCTGCATGATCTAGCACACAAAAGTTCTATATTTACATTCTTTTATTTGTCTTATAATTTTAAAACCTCTTCTAGAGTATGCAACACTTGATCTCAGGGTCCTGAGTTTGGGCACATTGGGCGTAGAGTTTACTTAAACACACACACACACACACACACACACCTTCTGATTAACTGATCTATTTTCATTAGTTGCAACACAACAGTGAAAGAGACATAATTAAGCAAAGCTAACATTCAACATGCCGTTGATGCCAAAGTACACTAGCCAAGAGGAATGACACCCTGTGAAGTAGCACTTCTTGGGACAAATGAGAAGACAACTCGAGAACATAATTCATCGCAATGCTCAAGAGACTATCAAATGGTCAGGTGGTCTGTCATTGGCAGCATGGTGGCGCTTGCTAGACTGGCTTGCCACACTTCCATAGGTTTGATCTGTAAGGATACTGAATGGATTTAGACAGTTTATTATTTACACAGACAAGTGAAAGATCCGCTTGGTGTCACCTTCCCTATCCCTGGTCCCATAGGATGACACCAACCAGGAGAGGCTAGATAACAGATCACAGGAACAGTGAGTTGCTCTGTTACTGAGGAAAAGGGCGGGGTGGGCAGGTGTAGGATACTGAGAGTGAGTGCCCTCTTACATTTTGCCCACTGGGTGCCTTGCTTGCTTACCTTAGTCCTTCCCTGGTGAAGAGCCAACTCTAAATTACTGTCAAGCAGTTCTATAGATTCACATAGAAGTTAGCAGCTTGCACCAGGGAGAAAGTTCTGCAGTCAACTAAAACTGGGGAACTAGATAAGAAATGACCTATGGCTCACACCTCCAAGGTAGATGTGAGAACCTGCCTTGAGACAACTCCACACCATGCTTATCAACTCTTGATCCAAGAACAACTTCAGGCTGTTCAGAGCTATTCAGTCTTGCCTATATGGCCTTCGTGGAGACACTCAAGGTTGCTAGGAGGCCTCTGTGGAGTTGTTCCCCTAGAGACCAGTATTTGGAATAAGAAGATGAAGCTGAATCTGTCACTTCCTGGAATAAGGAAAGCTAGGTGGCTCATGAAGTTTCTCCAGAAAGAGAAACAGAGCCGACTGTTGATCTTATATCATGTTTTTTAGCAAGATGGAGTTGAGAAGTTGGCAAATTTTCAGAGGCACCAGAGATGGATTTCACCTGTAGAAGCTGGCTTTTGTCGGATTTTGACACAGAGAGGCGTGCACTGCATTGTATGTGATTGGCTGGCTATTGGAAATGAGGGCTGTCCTTGCTAGATTGGCTGTCTGTGATGGGTTGGATACATTCAGACTGCTGCTTGTTCCCAGGGCTTCAAGCCAATACTACTTTCTTGAGACTTAGAACCTGGTTTTATTCCCAAGAGGTAAAAGAATATGAAAATAGTCCCTTATCATTGCTGAGATTTGTGAAACACCAGTGAACAAAAGCATTCCATTTTTTCATTTTGTTTTCCTCTGAAACTTCCAGACTGCCTTCTGACCGTCTGATGGACTGACTGGGAGGACCACCAGAGCTGATGGCATCTAGAAAAACCTTGTTTTGGTGGTGTGCTTTTGGAGGGAAGGGGCTGGGTCTGGGTTATTTTAATAGCTGCTCAATTCGAGGATGAATGATTAGAAATCACGATGCTTAGGAATGGCAGAAGAAGAAAAGATGTCCCCCCCCCTTTTGTCTATTTTTTTATCTATATGAGGTGCCGGTTGTTAAACTTATTGCGGCAATCATTTTCCAATCGATGTGAGTCTTTATGGGGGTATACCTTTGACTTTATAGTGATGTATGTCAATTATATCCCAACAAAACTGGGGGAATTTTTTTTAAAGATTTTATTTATTTATTTGACAGAGATCACAAGTAGGCAGAGAGAGAGAGGGAGGGAAGCAGGCTCCCCGCTGAGCAGAGAGCCCCATGCGGGGCTCGATCCCAGGACCCTGAGATCATGACCTGATCCCAAGGCAGAGGCTTTAACCCACTGAACCACCCAGGCGCCCCATGGGGGAATTTTTTTTTTTTAAAGATTTTATTTATTTATTTATTTGACAGAGAGAGAGAGAGCACAAGTAGACAGAGAGGCAGGCAGAGAGAGGGGGAAGCAGGCTCACTGCCGAGCAGAGAACCCGATGCGGGGCTCCATCCCAGGACCCTGAGATCATGACCTGAGCCGAAGGCAGAGGCTTAACCCACTGAGCCACCCAGGTGCCCCGGGAATTTTTTTTTTTTAAAGAAAGAGAAGGTTAGGGCAGACAAGATACCCACACATTTCACTAGGCTGCGCCGTTAAAATGAGACAGATAAAATTACTGTTCTGTAAGTGGTTGGTCCCATACCGGTTTAAGTCAAATTCATGGTGCGTGTATTTCATGTCCCACGCCTGTGTCCTATCACCTGAATGGCAAGACCCCAGGTATCTATCCCTGTTAAGAAGGATCATGAAGATGAAAACTGATGAGGACAGCTCCGCCAGCTTGGCGAACTCAGAAGTTGTCCAGAGAAGGCAGCGTTGCAAACCTGGACTTGCTTACGGTTGCACCCTTCTTCCGCCGTCCTCTTTCATCCACGTCGTGCTAGGAACCAGCACAGAGAACGAGAGCACAAGCACCCGCCGAGAGCGGGGCTGGGGTCGTGGAGGAGGAGAAGCAGGTGGGAGGACTGGCGGCGGGAGGCGGCGCCCCGCTCGCATTGGCCCTGAGGCCGCACCTCCTCGCGGGGCCGGACCCGCGCGGGGTGGGGGGAACGCGGCAGAGCCTAGCAGTGGGAGACGGAGGCGACTTTCGCGAGCGAGGAGACATGGCGGAGTACAAGCGGTTGCGGAACTGCCTGGCGCTGATCCGCCTCCGAAACCCGCCGGTCAACGCCATCAGGTAACCGGCTCGGTCGCCTCCGGCCCGCGGACGGCGAGCCCTTCGCCGCCTGCCCGCTCCGAGGCTTTCACCCCGCGGCTGGTTTGAACGCAGAAAGACACTGGCACAGACGGAGCGGCGGCGCGCGGCGCGGCCTGGTGCTTCGGTTAGCTTTGTGAACGTTCGCTGCGAACTCTGATCGCGGTTTCGCTAGTGAGGAAACTGAGGCTCAGAGACAGGCAGATGGCTACTAAGTGGGGGAGCTGGGCTCGGACCGGATCCCCCGTGCCAGCTTCGTGCTCAGCCCTTCTGCTTGTTAGCCGCTTTGACTTCTCGAGTGTATGTTCTGTTCCAAAGGTAACAATGCTGGCCGGACCCTGATCCCTCACTTCCCAGCCCCAAGTCCAGGCCACCCTACCAATGTGTGACTGAAAGATTTAAAAAGCCGATGAGAAGGTGGCTTCACATTTGTGGGAAAAATAAATAAATAAATAAACAAACAAACAAACAAACAAAGGTCCTCATTAATTCCAAGTCAGTGAGAACAGGTGAATTGTGATGTGGCAGAGAAATGCAAAGTTCTTTCTTCTGATCTGTTCTAAACTGAAGGCCTTGGTGTTTCACTGGAAGATATGTTTGGAGAAAGCGCATTAAGTAGCATTTCCCAAAAAACGACTGTGCAGTTACCTTCTTTAATTTCATCGTGGAGCACCTTCCTTGGTAAACTTTCACACAGATGTGTGCCGTGTACTTAAACAGCCGTGCTTTCAAAACTGGTGGTTTTTATTTTAAAAAATGTTTAATTATATACATTTGGTTCTTGCATATCTTTGTTAAAAGGATGGTGATCCATCACACCAGGAAAGAGCCCCCCATTCTCAGAGAGTAGGATTAGCAGAAATTATAATTTACGAAGAATATATAAAACAAGCAGAAAGACCTTTGGTCAACATCCTTAGGACATACCACTGGAGCAAAAAGAGACTGGACAATCAGAGAAAGACAAACATCATATGATCTCTCTGATATGAGGAATTTGAGAGGCGAGGTGGGGGGAAGGGAGGGGGAAAAATGAGACAAGATGGGATGGGAGGGAGACAAACCACAAGAGACTCTTAATCTCACAAAACAAACTGAGGGCTGCTGGGGCTCGGGGTAGGGATAGGGTGGCTGAGTTGTGGACATTGGGGAGGGTATGGGCTATGGTGAGGGCTGTGAATTGTGTAAGACTGATGATTCACAGACCTGTACTCCTGGGACCAATAATACATTACATATTAATAGAAAAAAAGGAGAGAGAGAGACTGGAATGAGGAGGCCTGCTAATTTTAACTGAATTTTTATCTTAGTGTCATCAGATTTCATTTTATCATAAGTATTAGAATAATTCTTATTTTTAATAAAGTTATTGCATTTAATAATACAAAAGAGATGCAGGAATAAAATCATAACAAGAATATGTCCAGTTTCTTGCCATTCTCAGAAAAAAAAAGCAAAATATCTGTTATTTCGGTTTTGATGATGAAAAATGTAAGTGATATGATTACATATCCATTTTGGACTTGTCTGTGTTTTAGTTAAAGGTAGTAGACATTAGGACTCTGCGTCAGCCTCTGCTCATAATGCCAAACCATGCCCATCACGAACTTGGAGAAAAAGTTTCACAGTCTTATACCCATAACTAGAAATATTTTCTCATAGTGATTTTAAGCATTTCTCATATTTAGCCTGCCCCTTCCCCACCCCCGCCCCCACCCTGCAAGAGAAAAGTTTGTATCTACCTTCTAAGGTTGTGGTGAAATTTACCTATGCTGAAGATCCTAAAGTGTAGGACAAACAAAACTTATCCTTATGGGGCGCCTGGGTGGCTCAGTCTGTTAGGTGTCTGCCTCTTGATTTCAGCCCAGGTCTTAATCTGGGGGAGCAGGTTGTGACTTCAAGCTCTGTACTGGGCAGAAACAAACAAACAACAAACAAACAGCCCCCCCCCCCCGAAAACCTCCCAAAACAGAACCCTTATCCTTACATGGTGTTTGGTTTGTCATATTCTATTTTTCTCTTCTTTTCTACTTCTTTGATTTAAAAAATGCTGGTCACAAGCTACAAACTTAATATGATGACCTTTGGATTTAAAAAAACTGTCACATGAAAGACCTCCTAAAGCCACAGAAGCTAAAGAGCTTTGCTCAGCACTCATGAAAATGTTATCTTTACTCTAGACTCAAATTTCTCCACTCTTAGACAATATTAAAGGGAGAGAATAATTTCTTTTGTCTTGTTTTTTTAAGAAGTTCTTTTTAAAAAATATTTTATTTATTTATTTTATTTAAGAGAGAGAGAAAGCATGAGAGGGGAGAAGGTCAGAGGGAGAAGCTGACTCCCCATGGAGCTGGGAGCCCGATTCAGGACTTAATTCCGGGACTCCATCCCAGGACTCCAGGATCATGACCTGAGCCGAAGGCAATGGCTTAACCACCTGAGCTGGCCAGGCGCCAGAGAAAATTATTTCATAACCCATGTAAACTCATTGTTACAAGGCTGTGGTCCCTTTGTCGGATTGAATCTGGTAAAGCTGTGCCTGTTTACAGCCATTTTCATTTCCCTGTGTTTGATTTTTGCAAAATTAGGGAGACCGTAAGAGGTAAAAGAGTAGAGTTTGGTTGAAAGGGGGGAAGCTAGCCTCTTGTCCTCAGTGGCACTGATTTTGGCTACTTTTGCAACCATTATTTACCCAGAGGAAATATTTGCCTTTTGAACTTCTGAGTGTTCTGGATGGGTCCAAATCTCATTAGCAGATTTGGTTTCTTCCTTTCTTCCTTCCTTCTGTCCGTCCTTCCTTTCCTCCTCCTCTTCCTCCTCCTCCTTCCTTTTCACCTCCTCCTCCTTCTTTTAAGATTTATTTATTTATTTTAGGGAGAGAGGGGGAGAGAGAATGAGCGAGCACAGGGGGAGGGACAGAGGGAAAGAGAGAGAGTATCTCAAGCAGACTCCCTTCTGAGCACTGAGCCAACTCGGGACTCCATGTGGGGCTGGATGTGGTGGTGTGGGGGAGATTGTGTGGGGGTCTCAGTCCCATGACCCTGAGATCATGACCTGAGCCGAGATCAAGAGTGGTGCTTAACCCACAGAACCCAGGTACTCCTAGTAGATTTGGTTTCTAATTAGCCAGTCAAAGCCAAGAGGTTTTGTCTGGTGTCATCTAGGTTAAATGATGAAAAATAACTAGGCAAAAAGGAGTTAATATATACCAGTATCTCCTTTATTTCCTGACATTTTCACTCATAGTTGTTGATCTGAGCAATTTCGCTTTTCTAGCAGTTTGTTGGTTTTTTTAAAAAAAATTGTTTAAGTTTTTTTTTTCTTTTTCATCCTATATGCTAGAATAGATATTTTACCCAGAATGCTTAGAATTCCAGTGCAAAATTGGACTCTGGTTCTGTCGTTTTTCCTTTAAGCAATTCCTCATCACATTTCCTAGGTTCTCCTCCTTCTCCAACCCTTGACACTCATTGATCCTCTACTTCTTGGCAAATTCTCTTCTCTTGATCTTTGTGACTTTGGGCTCCCTTGGTACTAAATCACTCTGCTGAGCCTCTCCCACTTCTTCAATGAGGGTGTATCCAGAGGATTTACCTTCAGCTCTCTTTTCCTTCAGCAGACTCATTTAATCTTGACTCTCTTCTGTAGATGACTCCCTCATTAAGGAAATGTAGCAGTCTGTTACATGCCTTTTCTTTCTCAGACTTTGCCTTTGCCTCTTAAATTAGTTAGTATTGGTTTCAGCTGTCAGAGACAGAAAACTCAAAAGAGTAGTGGATTAAACAAGGAAAGGTTGATTTCTTTCACAGCAGTGTCTTAGAATGGTATGACTGCTCCACAGTCATCAGCGACCCCGTCTGTTTATTTCTTGCTCTGCCATCCTCAATACATGGCTTCCACCTCTTGGTCCATGATGGCTGCTCATGATCTAGCCATCACCTCCCCATTCCTGCCAGAAAAGGAAAAGAGAAAAGCATTCCCAATCCTTTAAGGACTCTTAAATTATCATCTTATTGTCCAGGATTTAATGCCTTACACTGGCTTTACTGCATAACAGTCCAGAAAATGTAGTCTTCACTTTGGGCAGTCACGTATGCAGCTAAAAACTAGATGCGTCATATTTGAAAGAAAGTGGGAAGGGTTGGATATTTGGGGTGACTTGAACCCCTGACACCTCTTAGGTTGTTTCTTTTAGACTATTTCAGTTTTCTTATATTTTGCTAGGATGACAAATTGTAAGTTCTTCTCTTTGTAAATGTCCACATCACTTTCTTTGTACTTTTATTACAGCATATGGTGTGATATTTTGTTGTTTCCTAGAATGTTGTAAACTCCTTTTCTTGTACATAGAGGGTGTACAATAATATTTTAAAATTGATGAGTGCTGCTTCTAAGTGGTCAAAGTTAAAACAAAGTTCAGGAAAATAGTATTTTTAAAAAAGTTTTTTCATTTATTTAGCTTCATGCTTAATTCAAAGTTGAAATATATATTATTTCTTTAAGATTTTTATTTATCTGAGACAGAGAGAGTGAGTGAGAGAGAGAGAACATGAGTGGGGCAGAGGGACAGAGGGAGAGGGAGAAGCAGGCTCCCCACCGAGCAGGGAGCCCAATGCGGGGCTCGATCCCAGATCTTGGGATCATGACCTGAGCTGAAGGCAGACTCTTAACCGACTGAACCACCCAGGCACCCTGACATACATATTATCAGTTGATTAAATTAGTGAAAACTGAAGAGTAAGTAACTAAGGTTTTTATCCATTGTGTGTATGTTTCATTTTTCATTGTTAGAAAAGGAAAAAAAAACACTGAGATGGTAGAAATTAAATTCCTTTTTTAAAGATTTTTTTATTTTTTTTCAGCATAACAGTATTCATTGTTTTTGCACCACACCCAGTGCTCCATGCAATATGTGCCCTCCCCAATACCCACCACCTGGTTCCCCCAACCTCCCACCCCCGCCCCTTCAAAACCCTCAGATTGTTTTTCAGAGTCCATAGTCTCTCATGGTTCACTTCCCCTTCCAATTTCCCTCAACTCCCTTCTCCTCTCCATTCTAATGCCTCATGTGTTTTTTTTTTTTCTTTTAGTACAACTGTACTCCATGGAATAAAAGCGGGACTGCAGAAAGCTCTAACAGACCATACAGTAAAAGCCATTGTGATTTGTGGAGCAGATGGCAAATTCTCTGCAGGTAACCAGTCTCTAACCCTCCCCTGCTGTCTCCGGAAACCAGCCACAAACTGAGACCGATAGTGCATGAGCTGTCTCTGTGGGTAATGCCATAGGGCGGGTAAAGGATATGGGAGACTTGAGTGGGAATGAGAAACATTGTAGAGACACAGTCACAAGGAGACCCAGAGAAGATTCTGATCTTACTCTGCTTTATATTGGATTTGGCCTTTGGAAGACATTTAGTGCCAGGCTTGCTGGGTGTTATACCTGCTAATATATACTAACACTAACCACTAGCAGGTATGTTGGTACTTACCTGCTCTACATATAGCTCCACCCTATGGGAGCTTGGGCAAATCCCTGTTATCTCCTGAACCTCAATTTCTCTATTTAGAAGGTAGATAGTAGGGCCACCTGGGTGGTCCAGTTGGTTAAGCATCTGCCTTTGGCTCAGGTTATTATCCCAGGGTCCTGGGATTGAGCCCCATAGCAGGCTCCTTGCTCAGCGGGAAGTCTGTTTGTCCCTCTCCCTCTGCCCTCCCCGCTGCCCCCCACCACAAGCTTGTGCACTCTCTCGCTTTCTCATTTTGTTCTCTCTCAAATATATAGAATCTTTTTTTAAATTAACATATAATGTATTATTTGTTTCAGGGGTACAGATCTGTGATTCATCAGTCTTATACAACTCACAGCGCTCACCATAGCACATACCCTCCCCAATGTCCATCACCCAGCTACCCCATCCCCCCGACCCTGCTCCACTCCAGCAACCCTCAGTTTGTTTCCTGAGATTAAGAGTCTCTAATGGTTTGTCTCCCTCCCTGGTTTCGTCTTGCTTCATTTTTCCCTCCCTTCTCCTATGATCCTCTGTCTTGTTTCTCAAATTCTTCATATCAGGGAGATCATATGATAATTGTCTTTCTCTGATTGACTTATTTCGCTTAGCATAATACCCTGTATCACATCATTGCATATGGCAAGAGTTTGGGTTTTTTGATGGCTGCAAAGTATTCCAGTGTGTGTGTGTGTGTATACTACATCTTCTTTATCCATTCGTCTGCTGATGGACATCTAGGCTCTTTCCATCGTTTGGCTTCAAATAAATAGAATCTTAAAAAAAGAAAGCAGATAGTAATATCTATCTTAACAGGTTTTTGTGATGTTATATGAGGTATATCTGGAAGTGTAGTGCCTTCCTATATCAGAAGATGTTCAGTAAATGTTATTTTTTATTTCACACAGCGACTTGAAATGGAGTTCATTTTTCTTCTGAAGGTCACCCATCTCAGGGACCATGACAGTCTTTACTGGGTTACTCCATGAAGATGCAAAAATATTGAAAACATACGGCAAAAGAATCTGAAATAGGGATTCAGTGGTATTTGTGACAACTTTTCTCCTTTTCCCCACTGAATATGTTTATGCCCTTTGACAAAAGTCACGTGGATAGGAAGGTCTATGTGATCTTACTGCAGCCAAGGGAATTTAATGTATGTTCATTGAAACCTGAGAAGAAATAAGTATTGGAATCATAACAATAAAGAAATGTAGAAATGTTAATCATTATAGTAGTTACCAGTTACCTTGCCTACTGTGTGCCGGTTGTATAGGTTATTTACTTATTAATAATGAAAACAGTATTTTTATACATATTATATTTTAATCCTCAGTAAATCTCCATTCACGGGTGAGAAAGATGAGCCTGAGAGAGATTAAAATACTATGCCGAACATTAACCAGTTACTAAATGGCTTACTTTGTTGTTTGAAAAGTTGAGATCAGGAGCCGAAGATAGTGACTTTGTGGCATGGAAAGAGGGATCCCAATTATGTAGAACTTGATTACTTCTTTGTAAGAAAGGAGGTAGAAAAGAGAGAATGTAGTTAGAGCTCAATGACAGAAAAAATTATTCTAGAAAAGCATTAGGAGTTGTTAGACTTTCATTAAATTTGTCTCAATAAATTTCACTTAGAATACATTCACTGACAACAATGTCATTAAACTAGAAATCAGTAACAAAACTATAACTAGAAATACCCATACATTTAGAAATTAAATTCATTTCTTAATAATCTCTGAGCCAAAGCAGAAATTATAAAAGAATTTAGAAAATATTTTGAACTAAATGAAAGAGAAAATGAGACATATGTAACTTGAAGGATACAGCTAAAGCAAAGTTAACAGGAGATTTATTTATTTATTTATTTATTTAAAAGATTTTATTTATTTATTTGACAGGCAGAGATCACAAGTAGGGGGAGAGGCAGGCAGAGAGAGAGGAGGAAGCAGGCTCCCTGCTGAGCAGAGAGCCCGATGTGGGGCTCGATCCCAGGACCCTTTGATCATGACCTGAGCCGAAGGCAGAAGCTTTAACCCACTGAGCCACCCAGGCACTAACAGGAGATTTATAACCATAAAGGTATTTATCAGAAAAGAAAACAGACTGAAATATAATGAGCTAAGCATCTGTATCAAGCAACTAACAAAACAAGACGTGAAATAGACCCAATAAAGTAGAAGGAAGGGAATAATGAGGAGAAATTAATGAGATAGAAACAAATGTGATTCAAGATTAGGTCAAAATTAGTTCTTCCAAAGACTGGTAAAATTGACAAACCTCTGGAGAAGACTGATCAAGAAAAAAAAGAGAAGACACAATATACATGAGAAATGGTGAATGGGCTATCACTGCAGATGCTGTAGCCATTAAAAAAGATAACACAAATATTATGAAAATATTATGGCTTCCCAATATGACTCATGAGGAAATAGAAAGCCATTAAAGAAATTGAGTCAGTAATCAAAAATCTCACAAAATAAACTCTAGCCGCAGGTGACTCTTGGCAAGCCCTAACTAAAATGTCAAGGAAAATATTATTCTAATTTTACACAAATTTTTTTTTTTTTTAGGGAATATAAAAAGAGGGAGCACTTCCCATATTAGTCTCCTAGGGCTGCGGTAACAAATGACTTAAACTAGGTGACTGAAAACAACAGAAATCTGTTCTCTCATAGTTCTGGAGGGTAGAAGTTCAAAGTCAAGATATCTGCAAGACCATTCTTACTCTGGAAGCTCTAGGAAGAATCTTTCCTTGGTGTCCTCTCGCTTCTGTGGTTGCTGGCAACACTTGGTGTTCCCTGGCTTGTTACTCTCTCACTCCTATCCCTGTCTCTCTCCCACGGCCCTCTCCCCTGTGTCCAGACTTCCCTGAGCTGAGACAGATCCATGCTTATCCAGTACGACCTCATTATTACTCAATTATATCTCCAAAGACCCTATTTCCAAATAAAGTAAGTGTCATAGGTTCAATCCAATACACTTTCCAATTCATTATGTGAGACTAGCATAACCTTGGTACCAACACCTGTCAAGGCCTATATGAAAAAGCAAAATTTGTGAATGAAATTTGCAATGGGGAAAAAAAAAAAGCAAAATGAAAGGCCAGTTTCATTCACAAATCTAGATATAAAAAATCTTGAGCAATATATTATAAAATTGAATCTAACAAAGTATAGAAAGTAGAAGACATCAACTTTTCCCCCAGAAGTACCAGATTGGTTGAACATTAGAAGATTAATTTATTTCATTCTATTAAAAGATTGGAAAAGAAAAAACATGTGATTCTTTTTTTTTAAGAAATGCAGAAGAAAACATTTGATAACATCTTACATGTACTAAAAATAAAAATTCCTGGTAAACTAGGTATAGAAAGAAAATGTCTTAATCCATTTTGGAAAATCTACAGCAAACATCAAATAAAATGATAAACTGAAAGCTCTCCTTCTGAGAAAGGAACAAGACATGGCTAGCTGCTATCACCATTTCTGTTTGACATTGTGCTTCAGGCCCTGGCCAGCCCGGTAAGGCCAGAAAAACAAATGAGAGTTATAGGGATTGGAAAGGAAAAAATGAAACTTCATTATTCACAAGATATGATAGTGTTTGCAGGAAATAAAAATAATCTATTAGAAAACTACTAGAATTAATATGAGAATTTTGCAGGATATACAATCAATATCCAAAAATTAGTTACATTTCTATATGCCAGAAATACACAGTTAAACAGTGAAATCACTGTACTCTTATCTGTGCCTTGGTTTCTGTAAAATGGGATAATAATACTAACCTTATGCTGCAAGTGGAAGGAGGTATGTAGTATAACATTTAAGAATATGGGCTATGTAGTTAAACTGCCCAAGTTCAAATCCTTTTTCTACCAGTAATTAACTGGTCATAGGTTTGAACTAGCCACTTAACAGCTCAAAGCCTTAACTTCCTGACCTGTAAAATGGGGATTGTTAGACACTTAAACTAGGTGTTAAGAAAATTAAGTAAGAGAATATATCAAACTACTTAGCACAGTGCCCAGTGTAAAGTGTTTATCCAGTATGTGCTAATTGCTATCAGGATATGAATATTGTTTAAATCTAAAGTTAGAGGGTGAAATAGATCTTGTTTTTCTTAAGCCAAAAAGGAATCTATATAAGAACAATAGTAATAACACTAGATTAGAGTAGGAATATGATGAATGGGTAAGAAAAAAAAATAATGCTAGGTAAGGAGCAGGTAGAAACAAAAACATAAATAGGCTGAATATGAAATGATTGCTTTAACTTTTTAACTTATACCAATAAATAAATAAATAAATATTTATTTATATATGTCATATATTTATATATCATTTATATTTTATATATCTTAAATATTATATTTATAGTATAAATATTTATATTAATATAACATTAAATATTATAAAATATAATATGTAAATTATATATCATATATTATATAATATATTAATAATAGACATATTGTATGTTTTTTGTTTTTATATATTTATTTATTTATAAATACTTTTTATTTATTTATTTATTTGAGTGCAAAAAGGTGATTTTATTAAAGCCCAGGGACAGGACCCATGGGCAGAAAGAGCTACCCTTTTTTTTTTTCAAAGATTTTATTTATTTCTTTGACAGAGAGAGAGAGAGAGAGCAAGCGTGCAAAATCAGGGGGAGTGGCAGGCGAAGGGAGAAGCGGGCTCACTGCTGAACAAGGAGCCTGACATGGGGCTTGATCCCAGAACCCTGGGATCATGACCTGAGCGGAAGGCAGATGCTGAACTGACTGAGCCACCCAGGCGCCCTTGCTTAATGTTTTTAAAGGATAGATAATGCTATAGGGAAAATGCTCAGTATTTATAAGGTTATGTGAAAAAAGGAAAATATGAAAAATGATGTTATAGAATGCTCTCAGTATTGTTAAATGTATATTACAGTAAATTTTTGTTTAATTCAAAGTCACTTAAGAAAGGTGTTGAGATTAAAGGCTAAATAAATAGCTTACTGAAGGTCACAAAGCCATTTACATATATGCACTGGGAAACAACTAAGAATTCCTCCAAAATATTACATTGTTATCTCTGTGTGGTGATTTTTGAGGTGGTCTTTATGTTTTTTATTACTCTGTATATTTTTAAAATTTCCTGTAATGCATGTTTTGTTTTTTAAAGATTTTATTTATTTATTAGAGAGCGGGAGCACAAGCAGAGGGAGCAGCAGAGGGAGAGGGAGAAGTGGGCTTCCCACTGAGCAGGGAGCACGACTCAGAGCTGGATCCCAGGACCCTGGGGCTGACCCGAAGGCAGATGTGTAACCCACTGAACCACCCAGGTGCCCCACGTGTGTTATTTTTATGATTAGGAAAACATATAAATGTTGTTACTTTTCTTGATCACAAAAAAAATCTATTATGAAAACATAATTCCAAGCTGGTTGATGAACATGTAATTCCTAAATATGTATGTGTTTCCACTGAAGTTTTATGTTGTAATGCCTTCATGCTCTTAACAAAGATATGGGTCTAACTTGCTGTGAATAGGGTTGGTGAGCAATACCATGCAAAAGATTAGGAAGGGCTGGCTCAACCTCAGAATCTCTGTTCCCCTTCTCTGGGCTTTTTAACCTTTTTAAAAAATTTTTAAAGATTTTTATGTATTGATTTATTTGAGAGAGAGAGAGAGTACACATTCAAGCAGGGGGAGAGGCAGAGGAGGAGGAAGAGTGAGAGGGAAAGAATCTCAAACAGACCCTGCTGAGTGTGGAGTCTCACCTGGGGCTCAATCTCATGACCCTGAGACCATGACTTCAGCCGAATCCAAGAGTCGGCGCTCAACCGACTAAACCCAGGTGCCCCCTGAGCTTTTTAATTTTTATAAAACATTTTTTAAAGATTTTTACTTATTTATTTTAGAGAGAGAGCATGAGTGTGAGAGGCAGAGGGAGAGAGACTCAAGCAGACTCCATGCTGAGCAGGGAGCCTGATTCGGGGCTCGATCCCAGGACCCTGGGATCATGACCTGAGCTGAAACCAAGTCAGACACTTAGCCAACTATGCCACCCAGGTGCCCCTTAATTATTTAAAGGTAGGGTAGCTACCTGTCATATAGAAAGACTTCAGAAGATTACAGGATTCCTGATAAAGATTTGGGGATTTTCTCTCATGTTCTATGTTTTCCAGGCTGTTCTTTCTTCGCTGTGTGTCCACCCAAAAGATAAAATGTTTCATGGACCCTAAGAGTCTGAGATTCCTTGAGAGTTGTCTGTTACCTTATCATTATATAACAGAGCCCAAGTCTTTCTCAGCTTTCTTTTACCTTGTCTGTGTCCTTAGGAGCTGATATCCACAGCTTCGGTACACCAAGAATGTCTGACCTCGTCCTGGGACATGTAGTAGATGAAATACAGAGAAATGAGAAGCCCGTGGTGGCGGCTATTCAAGGCCTGGCTTTAGGAGGGGGACTGGAGCTGGCCCTGGGCTGTCACTATAGGATTGCCCATGCAGAGGTAACAGCTAAAACTCCTTATGGGGCCTGGTGTGCGGGATTTTTCTTTAAGGCAAAATCTAAATGCTATGTATGCCTCAGAGGTGTTCATTTTAAAGGACGAGCTCACTGGGTAACAACTCATGTATTTTTAGCACTGGTTTTTCTGCTTCTGTGCCCCAGCAAGTGGAAGTAGTTGTTGAAAATATGTCCATTCCGATGGGTGAATAGCTATTACCCTGAGCCCCGTGACTGTCCAATTGATTCCCCTTACCCTATCCCTTGGGTCTCCCTATGATCTACCACCTAAAGGGGATGTCCTGGGTCACTACTGGGCCCCCAGGACTCTGATCCGGTAATATGGCTCAGGTCAGGTTCCTCTGAGCCATGTTCATGCAGTATGAGATAGAAAATATTTTGACTATCATCCTGAGTATGTGTACTGTAAAAAAAAATTTTTTTTTAGATTTTATTTTTTCTTATTTGACAGAGACAGAGCAGGAGAACACAGGCAGGGGAAGCAGCAGACAGAGAGGGAGAAGCAGGCCCCCCACTGATCAGGGAGCCCAATGTGGGGCTCAATCCCAGGACCCTGACCTGGGATTATGACCTGAGCTGAAGGTAGTCGCCCAACTGACTAAGCCACCCAGGTGCCCCTAAAATTTTATGTCCTATCTCAAAGGTTTCGGTTTCGTGGTCCCTCATAATTATCAGTCCCTAAGAAGACAATTTTCTATTTGAAAATAGCACAAAACTGTAAATCCATTTGTTTCTGTAGATAGATACAATTTGGGCTATTAGATATGTAGATGAAGTCTGTGATACCAGTCTTACAACGGTAACGTTTTTGTAAATAACATGGTTTTCTTTTTCTTTTTTTTTTAAAAAGATTTTATTTATTTAAAGATTTAATTAATTTATTTGACAGAGAGAGACACAGCAAGAGAGGAGACAAGCAGGGGGAGTGGGAGAGGGAGAACCAGGCTTCCTGCTGAGCAGGGACCCCGATGTGGGACTCAATCCCAGGGCCCTGGGATCATGACCTGAGCTGAAGGCAGACTCTTAATGACTGAGCCCACCCAGGCGCCCCTATAAGTAACATAATTTTCTAATGATAATGATAATACTGATCATTGTGATAGACTAGAAAATACAGGAAACTATAAAGATGTAAACTAAAATCACCCATAAACTCACAGTACAGAAATAACTATTAGCATTCTATTTTGTTTTCTTCTGGTCTTTTTCCTACCTAGTATTTTTTTTCTTACACCTTTTTTTTTTCTTTGCTATCTTTAAAAAAAAAAAACATTTATTCTAGAGAGAAAGAGAGTACATGTGCTCATTTGTGTGCATAAATTGGGAGTGGGGGGAGAGGAAGACAATCTTCAGGCAGACTCCCACTGAGCTCAGAGCCCTGCTCAGGCTCCATCTCATGACCCATGACATCATGACCTGAGCCGAAACCAAGAGTCAGACACTTAACTGGACGCTTAACCAATGGAGCCACTCAGGCACCCTAAATTATCTTCATTTTCAAAAGCTAGTTTTGCCAGGTATAGAGCTGTTGTTTGACAGGTTTTTACCTGAAAGTAGGTTTTTACCTGAAAGTAAAAACACTGAAATGCTTTGAATACATCATCCCATTGCCTCTTGGCCTCTATGGTTTCTGATGAAATTTGCTGTTATTCTTATTGTAAATAGTCCTTAAAACTATCATTTTAAATGGCTACATAATTTTGTCTTACAGCTATACCATAATTTATTTGTTTCCTTAGGGCATTTTAATTTTTTTTAAAAGATTTTATTTATTTTTTTGACAGACAGATCACAAGTAGGCAGAGAGGCAGCAGAGAGAGAGGAGGAAGCAGGCTCTCCGTGAAACAGAGAGCCCGATGTGGGGCTTGATCCCAGAACCCCGGGATCATGACTTGAGCCAAAGGCAGACTTTAACCCACTGAGCCACCCAGGTGCCCCCCTTAGGGCATTTTAATTTTTATAAAGGCTTATGAATAAAGACTTATATCCTAAGTGCTCCTTTTTCTGTGTCCCTCTTAATGTGCCTTCTGCACACTGACTGCAGATCTAAGTTATGAACAATAAGTCAGCTGGGATGGGGATGAATAGTGGTGGAAAAAATCATGACTGACTGTTAGGAAAGCCTTGTGTGAGAGAGGCTCAGATATTTATTTTGGAGCTGTGGGCATTACAATGTGGGTAAATGACAGTCTGCATTAAAGTGCTTTCCTCTTCCCATCCTGAACCTAGAAGATGACTAACAGAGCTCTAGCCTTTTTTTTTTTTTTTTTAAATAGAGGGAGAGCATGTGTGCAGGGGTGGGGGGTGCCGGAGTTGGTGGGGGGGATGGTGGAGGGCAGGCAGTGCAGACAGACGGAAAGGGAAAGAGAGAATCTCAAGCAGGCTCCACGCCCACCATGAGTCCAATGCAGGGCTTGATCTTACAACCCTGAGACCATGACCTGAACTGAAATCAAGAGCCAGACACTTACCCAACAGAGGCACCCAGATGCCCCAAGCTTTACCCACTTTTAAATAGCCAGGAGAGGCATGTGATAAAGGCTCAAGCTCACTCTCTTGTCTGGACTGAGGTTGTTGCCTGATTATTTTTCTGCAATAGCTTTATTGAGATATAATTCAAATACCATGTAATGCACTCACTTAAAGTGTACAACTGAATGGTGTATTAGCATATTCACAGAGTTGTGTAACCATTACCACAGTTGATTTTAGAACATTTTATTATTCCAAAAAAAAAATTCATACTCTTTAGGAGTAACCTACCATCTACACTCTCCCCCAGTCCTTGACAACCACTAATCTTTCTGTCTGTATGGGTTTGCCCATTCTAAACATTTCATATAAATGGAATCATACAGCTTGTTGTCTTTTATGACTGGCTTCTATCACTTAGCATAATGTTTTCAAGGTTCACCCATGCTGTAGCCTGTATTAGTACTTCATTCCTTTCTACAGCCTAATAATATTCCCCTGTATAGATATACCACATTTTCTTTTTCCATTCATCCATTGATGGACATTTGGTTGTTTCCATTTTCTTGGCATTTTTAAATAATGGTGCTATGAAAATTTGTGTACTTTTTTTTTTTTTTTTTTTTTTTTTGGTGGGCATGTTTGCATTTCTCTTGTGTACATACCCAGGAGCGGAATTGCTGGGTCATATGGAGACTCTATGTTCAACATTTGAGGAACTGCCAAATTGTTTTCCAAAGTGTACCATTTTTTATTTCCACTAACAATATATGAAGGTTTTATATTCTCTACCTCCTCTCTAACACTTGTTATTGTCTGTCTTTTTATTTTTATTTATTTATTTATTTTTTAAAAGATTTTATTTATTTATTTGACAGAGAGAGATCACAAGTAGATGGAGAGGCAGGCAGAGAGAGAGAGAGAGGGAAGCAGGCTCCCTGCCGAGCAGAGAGCCCGATGTGGGACTCGATCCCAGGACCCCGAGATCATGACCTGAGCCGAAGGCAGCGGCTTAACCCACTGAGCCACCCAGGCGCCCTGTCTGTCTTTTTATTATAGTCATCCTATTGGATGTGAATTTGTGGCTTTGATTTGCATTTTCCCGATGGCTAATGATATTGAACATCTCTTCATGTGCTTATTGGCCCATTTATATCTCTTCTTTGGAGAAATGTCTATGCAGAGCCTTTGCCCCTTTTTAACTGGATTGTCTTTTTATTATTGAGTTGAAAAGTTCTTTATGTATTCTACATATATGATTAGCAAATATTCTCTCCTATTCTGTGGGTTGTCTTTTTTAATTTCTTGGCTGCCTCACTCTTTTAGGGCTCCATAAAGCTGTTTCTGGAGAATATCATTTTTGTTGGCCCAAACAGCTCATAATGGAGTCAGAGAAAAAATGTGTAAGAAGTTAGAGATGTGTTTCAGCATGAAGCACAGCTTTGTTTATGCTGTTAATTAAGTAGAGTGTGGACTCATTTTCCCTGTAGAATATTTGCTGAATATTATGAAACAGTGTTTTCAAGAGTGTGGGAAATCCAAGGGAATGGTTGCCTTGATTTTACAGGGCATCTCATTCTTACGATCTTCATGTCTTCAAACTTTGATAGGCTCAAATTGGCTTTCCAGAAGTCACATTAGGAATCCTTCCTGGTGCAAGAGGAACCCAGCTTCTCCCCAGACTCATTGGAGTTCCTGCTGCACTTGACTTAATTACCTCAGGTCAGTACAAACCCTGCCAACAACCGTCTAGAGCAATGTGAGGAACTGAATGAGAATGTAGAGAAATTCTAGATTGGCCATTCCCTACTCATGTAATCTTAAGAGGATATTTCAACTTCTTTGACAATCGATTTTCTCATCTGTAAAATGGAAAGAGTACCTTCCCTGAGAGCTTCTCAGACATTACCATGAAGACCACATGTAAGTGCCTTCTAAATCAAAGTGTGTACAAAGCACCAATTATATAGTTCAAGTGTCCACACACAGACACTGGTATTCATATAAGGTACGTTATATTCAGACTCAATTTAAAAATTGTAATATAAATAAAAATTAAAACCAGAATTGTCACAGAAAGATTTCATGTGTCAGTGTGGCAAAGACTGAATTTTTCCTTTCACAGGTATTAAGATTTTAGCTACAAATGAAGATTGTTCTTTTTCACTAGGGAATGTGAACAGTACAATACTATAAAACATTTAAACACCCTAGATTTACCAAATACTGCTGAGACTTTTAAAGAGATTTCCAACTGAGATAAGGTTGGAAGAAAGAGTCATGTTTTGGTTGACGATATTTCTTCGGGTCAGGAATTTGGGACCAGCTTAGCTCGATTCTAGCTCAGGGTTTCTCATGAAGTTGTAGTCAAGACATTGACTGGAGCTGTAGTCATCTGAAAACTTGAATGGGGCTAAAGGATCTACTTCCGAGTGGGTTCCCTCACATGGATGGCTAGTGGATGCTGACTGTTGGCAGGAGGCTTCATTTCTTCTCTATGTGGACCTCTCCCTACAGCTGCCTGAGTGTCTTCACAACATGGGCAGTGGCTTCTTCTGGAGTCAGTGATCCAAGACAGAACAAGGCGAAAGCTGTGATGTCTTATGACCTAGCTTTGGAGTCATGCACCATCTTTTCTGATTGATTATGTATATACATAACAGATATATAATATACATTTATACATCTATACATGAGATATATATAATATATATGTATACATAATGTACATATGATCTTGCTTATAGAGGACTTCACTATTCAACATGGGAGGGGGCTTGAACACCAAGAGGTGACACTCACTGGGAGTCACTTTGGAGGCTAGCTACCACAACTGTATACTCACACATATGCCTACCTATGACGTAAGTCACGTAAATAGTAGGTTAGATGGAGATAAGTGCCAAAGAGAAACATAAAACAGAAAGTGGGAATATAAAATGTTAGGGATAGAGGGGTAATATTTTAATATAAAATGTTAGGGATGGAGGGGTTAAAAAGGCTTTCCTATGAAATGATATCTGGGTGAAGACCTGAAAGAGGTGAGGAGGCTTATTATGCCAATATCTAGAGGAAAGTATTCCACATGGAGAAAATAGCAAACGCAAAGCCCGGGAGGCTGTAGTACGCTTGGAAGTATCAAAGAACAGCAAGAAGGTTGATACAGCTGGAGTGAAGTGAGTAAGGGGAAGAGACATAGGAGATGAAGTGGCATCATATAGGGCTTTGAAGATGATAGAATGGGACTTTGGCTATTCTTCTAAATGAGGCAGAAAGGCATTGGAGTGTTTTGAGCAGGGGAGTCACAAGCTCTCATTTATGTTTTTTAAAAGATCACTCTGGCTGTTGAAAATACATTAACTGGAGGTAAGAGCAGAGGTAGGAAGGCTACATCATGATTAGCAACCTGCTCTAATCATCCAAGGGTGAGATGAGGAGAGCTGAAACCTGAGTGGGTAGCCATGCAAATGGTGAGACATAGTCAAATTCTGCCCATGTTATGAGGGAAGAGCTAGCAGGATTTTGTGACCCATCAGAAGCGAGAGGTGCAAGAAAGAGGAGACAGAGTGATTCTGGTGGCCTGAGCAGCTGAAAGGATGGTGCCATTATTGAGATGGGGATTGTTGCTGGTGGGGTAGGTTGTAGGGAGAAATCACAAGAGCTTACTTTGGGACATGTTAAGTCTGAGAGGACTATGGGACATCCAAGTGGAGATGTCAAGTAGGCAGTTGGACAAACTGGCTGGGGTTTAGGAGAGAGGTCTTCTGATCTCTCAGCCTCCATTTTCTTATCAGTAACAATACCACACAGTTGCTTTAAAGAATAATGAAATCACAGGACTTGCTTCTGGTAGAGTAGCTGCCACATAGAAAACATTTAATGAACAGCAACTGTGACAGGCCAAATAATGCCACCACCACCACCACAGATGTCCTTGTCCTCATCCCCAGAACCACTGAATATGTTACCTCACATTCAAAAGGGACTTTGTAGATGTGAATAACTTAAGAATCTTGAGAAGAGAGATTATTCTGGATTTTTCAGGTGGGCCCAATTCCTTACAAGCATCCTTAGAAGAGGGAGGCAAGAGGTCAGAGAGGAGAGATGTTGCCAGCTGGCTCTGAAGATGGAGGAAGTGGTCACAAGCCAAGCGATGCAGGCAGCCTCTGGAGGCGGGGAAAGACCGTGCAACGGATTCTCCCTTAGAGCCCCCAGACAGTTTTGCTGACCTATTTCAGACTTCCAAACTAAGCTAAGCTAAGAAATGTGTGTTGTTTTAAGCTGCTACGTTTGTGGGAATTTGTGGAGGAGGCTAATACAGTACCTCTTGATAATGAAGCCATTAAGACTGTTAGTCTTTGGTTTGGAATATTTTTTTTTCTAACAGAGTATGCTAAAAAAAAATTGTTATTGAAAGTCGAAGATCCCCTGCTGCTGTTAATGTTGAAAAAAAAAACCAAACACCAACTTGGTAGGCACTGTGCCCATAGGAAGTTAATAAGTAAACAGATTTGGATTAAATTAATGAGTAAATAGCTAATCTTTTTGGATCTTCTGGAAACCATTAGAGAGCTAATTCTGGAAAGTGAAGCAATTAGGACAACCACCATTGCTTTTCCACACTTCCCTTAAAATGCTACCTGAAAACAGCTGAATCTTTCCCAGTAACCGCAAAAGAGAAGCTTGAGCCCACTCTGATTCGTTGCCTGGTGTTCTCTGTCCAATCAAATGACAAGGATACAGTGCCCTGCTCTTCTGCTTTCTCTTTTTAGGGTTTGTCCTCCTTGTTCACTGAACAGCATACAGAGTTTCTGCTCTGTTCTTGTAGAGCTTTGCTCCAGCCCCTGAATTTCTTTATGGTCATTCCCGGGACAGGGGTACTCTCAGGCTGTAGACTTTGAGGAGATACTTCTTAGTAGTACCTAGAATAGTAAGGGAGATGTTGTGAGTGGCATCCTTATCCTACCTGCTTTTCAGGTGGGTTAAGTTCAGGTGAGTTTTCTCCGTATTTGAACAAGATATGAAGGGTAAATTTTAGTAGCCGGAGCTCCCAAGTAGCAATAATATATATCAGCAAATACAATTCAGGGACCCAAACCCACAGACAAACAAAAAAAACTTAACACTGAGCCCCAAACATCTCAAAATATTCCGTGGTGTTAAAAGACTGAAACATTAATGTGAAACAGATGAAAGAAAATGAAAATCTTAGAAAATAATCTAACTTAGAAAATACTGCATTTGTTCAATAAGAACCCCCTGTCTAAAATCAAAACACTGGGCCAAATAACTTCTTTTCGAAGCAATGAAAAGAGGACTTGATCGGACAGACAACTCAATCAGCAAGTGCAGGATAAATAGAGATCCGTTTTTGAAATTCAGAATCTAACATAAAAATAGAGAAGGTATGTATTCGAGGTCTCTGCTTTGAATAACAAGAGTTCCCAAAGCATGAAGCAAAAAGGTGAGAAGTGGTAACCAAAGGAAAAAACAGAAGAAACTCTTCAGATATGAAATGGAGCCAGAGGTCACATTTCAGCAAGTTCACCATTTTCTTGGAAAAAATGATGAGATTTCAATTGCCTGATGTATCTTTGGTAAAGATTTTAAACTTCTAGGAAATGGAATCCTGAGAGCTCCCGAAAGATAAAAACAAAACAAAAGACTACTTTCAAAATAACTACAATTACTCCAGCCACAAATAAACATTAACTATAGGGAACATTGGTATACTATCCTAGTACCCAAGGTTCCAAGGCAGAGCTGGTGTGTATCAAATCAGATCATACGCAGTTCTAGTACATGACTGTTGCATACGCTTGTCATATTTTTTAAAAGATTTATTTATTTGTCAGAGAGAGAGAGAGATCACAAGTAGGCAGAGAAGCAGGCAGAGGCAGAGAGAGAAGCAGGCTGCCCGCTGAGAAAGGAGCCCGATGTGGGACTCGATCCCAGGACTCTGGGATCATGACCTGAGCCAAAGGCAGCCACTTAACCGACTGAGCCACCCAGGCATCCTGTATGCTTGTCATATTTTATTATCCTTACATTATTATCATTTTATTTTATTTTTTAACGATTTTATTTATTTGAGAGAGAGAGAGATCACAAGTAGGCAGAGAGTCAGGCAGAGAGAGGGGGAAGCAGGCTCTCTGCTGAGCAGAGAGCCCAATGTGGGGCTGGATCCCAGGACCCTGAGATCATGACCTGAGCTGAAGGCAGAGGCTTAACCCACTGAGCCACCCAGGCGCCCCCATTTTAAAGACTGTATAGAATCCTAGGATGTAGAATCCTAGTCTAAGATTCTGTACAGTCTTTAAAACAACAAGCCTATTCTAAGATTCTATACGATCTTTAAAATGATAATCTATATCAGAAATTCTGAAAGTAGGGTCCGGGTACTCCGGGGAATGCCTAAGACCATTGGGGGGGGTTCATGAAGTCAGAGCTACTTTCATAACAATGGGACATGACTTGCCTTTTCCACTCTTATTCCCTCACACATGTATAGTAGAACTTTCCAGAGGTGGTTGTAAGCCATGTGATGTCAGAGCAGATGGAATGTAGAGGATATATGAGAACCCAGCTGTCTTCTATTAAGGCAGAAATGAAAGAAATTTGCAAAATATGAAACAATGACACTCTTCTCATTGGACTTTTAAAATTTTGAAAATATAGTTATTTTGCATTAAAATGTATTCACATTAATGTTAACATTAACATTTATCCTTGTTATTATTTTTTTAAGATTTTATTTACTTGACAGAGAGAGAGAGAGAGAGGGAGAGAGAGGGAGAGAGAGAGAGCACAAGCAGGGGGAGAGGAGAGGTGAAGCAGATTCCCCGCTGAGCAGGGAGCCTGATGCAGGGCTCGACCCCAGGACCCTGGGATCATGACCTGAGCTGAAGGCAGATGCTTAACCAACTGTGCCACCCAGGTGCCCTATCCTTATTGTTTTAAAGTGATTTAATGAAGAAACATTTTGAAAGTTTTCAGTTTTAATTTCTAATATAGTAAATATTGATAGAAATGATCCACATAAACAAAGCCTTTTTGGAGTCCTCCATTATCTTTAGGAGTGCAAAATGGTCCTAAGCTTAAAAAGTTTGGGAACTGCTAATTGAAATCCATTATTTTTTTTCTGACACAGAAACCACCATACAAAACTGTGTGTACATGATCCAAATTAGAAAATAGTATGAGTCTATGTGCCTAAAAAATGCTGCTTTTTTCTTTTAAATGCTGGGGAGGTGTTATAAATCTGTACAGAGTATGAAAGGGTAGCTAGAAAAACTAAAAGTATTAAATTTCTTGATTTTCAATAAATTAAATTAGAAATTGTCTTAAGTTAAATGGTATGATAAGTACACTTTTAAGAATGTACAGTCTGTTAACTATCTAATGTAAAATTCATAAGAGGGTGCTTATAATCCAATATACTACAGAATTCAAAGCACGTAAGCTGTTCATTCTGCGAAAGATCAAATAGAAAGGAAGTAAAGCAAATAAAATATGGGGGAAATTATAATAATGTGAAATGAGTCTGTAAATTCCAAGGTTTACAAAAATTGAAGCATGGGGGGGAATATTGAGGAATCTTGTGTCTCTGTTTTCATCATTAAGTCTCAAAGGCAAGCATATCTTGGGGGAAGTCAGGAAGAAATCTGGCTTCTTTGACAAAAATGAAGTGAACAAGGATTGCCTTTTCCAAAGCACTGCTGCTTATAGAAATACCACTATTTTTAACTTGATGAAGAGAAGAACTACGAACAGTAAGGATATGATGGATTTTGATTTGCATAGAAAAGGTCACAGTGAATTAGAAGAAAACTAACATCAGAATCATATACCTATCTTTTTAAATTGTACAATTTTAGGAGGACCTTAAAAATGACATTGGAAAGGATTCCATGTAGAAAAAGATTTTTAAAGATTGGAAAAGAAGCCATGAAGAACCTTGGAAACAATCAAGATTCCCCACTTTGGAGAAGAGAAGTCTCAGCTTCAGTTACCCTGGGTCTCCTTATAGTAGCTCTTGGCAAGGTTCTCATTAAAGTCCCTTGGACCCTGGTTGTTGTCTACACTGAGGGCAGCAAGAGAAAAAGCAAGTTTAAGTTTGAGCCTGAATATTCGGGTTGTACATACAGAGCTGGATCTTTAGGCCCTCGAAACAGAATCAAAGAACCCAGAACCTCACTGACTTTGTAAGAACAGTCGTGCTACACCTCCACTTGTGTGAAATTCAGGCTGAAAGCAATCATTACAGCTGAAGAAATTTGCACCGTCTGGCTAGCTCACAGTACCTACACACTTGCCCTAAAGAGCCTTTTTGTACTCAGGTTTCCATTTTCCATTTGTCTGCCATTGATGCCCTTAACCTGGGCAGGCTGAGTCACTCACCCCTTACCCAAGTGTTGTTTTTTGGTTTTGTTTTGTTTTGTTTTTTTAGGGTCTCCACTTTGGACTCCCTTGTAAAGTTAAGAATGAGTCAGGGAAACATTAAAAAAGGCTTACTAAATATAGCCTAAGCTGATATCTAGAATCGTAACACCAACAATGGAGTTAACACTTTATTTTTTTTTAAAGATTCTTTAATTTATTCATTTGAGAGAGAGACAGAGAAAGCACAAGCAGTGGGAGAGGCAGAGGGAGGAGAAGCAGAGTCCTTGCCGAGCTGGGAACCTGACATGGGGCTCAGTCCCAGGACCTGGAAATTATGACCCAAGCCAAAGGCAGCCGCCCAACCATCTGAGCTACTCAGGCATCTCCCCCGATCCCCCTGCCCCAGTGATCTTACACACAGGAGACTTGACACCTGCAGCCACTCATCCACTCCTCACCCCAGGAGGAAATCAGGGAGCCTGTTTTCAAGGGCACTTCTTGAAAATCGCCTAAATAATGTTGCAGAGTGGCCCCTGCCGGAAACCACTGAACTGTCTATCAGATCAAGAAAACCCATTTGTAACTCTCTGAAGCACTACTAAGAACCCAGAATGGAGGGTGTGTCTCAAAGATGATATCCACTAACACTGTATGAACAGCTAGGACTGTGGCATTGTTGCCCTCAAGACTGATTTGATGATCACTTTCTGCAAGGCAAGATGGTACTGGCAAGAAAGCAAGTAAGGTGTTACTGTCTCCTTTCTTCTGACCCTGTGATAAGGGGTCCTCGTATCCCTTAACCTGCTACTTCAGAATATTCAGATTAAATTACATATTTATACCTAGTGAAGAACTCAGGACACCTCCAGACAGTAGATGCTCCTGGTACCACCGCCATCAGACACTAGATGTCGCTAGCTGCTGCTTAGTGTCCTCACTGCAGGCTAAAACCCCACTTCTGAGCCCTGCTTTCACCAAATTTAGGGTCATGGGCCACACCCTACCTGAATGGATCTGAAGGAACAATTGTCTGATCACTTCTGCTTCCCTTTTAGCTGCTGTAGTAAAAGGCAGGGCTCTAAAACTCACATTATAGCAACTCCACAAAGTTGCTGGCTAGGCAAAAAATGACAGAAGTCCACCCCATTTAGCCCGTGTAATTTTGATTATAACATAAACAGTGCCAAATTAATAATTTCCCTGTTTACCCAACTATATTCATGTTTCAGGTCTGGTATTTTTGTTTGTTTGGTTGTTTGTTTTTTTGTAATCAGTGTTGGTATTATGTCGGTGTGTATTGATGTAAGAGAGGTACGGCTGCTTTGCTGCTGTTACCATATTATTATTCTCAAAAATCAATCATTTCTTCTTTAGAGATGTATAGTTTACAAAGTACTTGTATAGTGATTTATGGAATATAAAGAAAATATATTATTTTCACTTGATACTCAGAATTACCGAGGTAAGCATAATTATTCCCATTTGCCTAGAGGGAAGGGGGATTCCCGTACAATTCTTAACCATCACACAAACAGTAGTAGAAGGTAGAGCTGAAGCTTGAATTAAGTTTTCTTGTTACCTATATAGTGACCTTTCTACTGTAAAAGTCAGTGTGTTGCTTATTTATTTCATTTAATAACAAATGTTTGTACCTAGGACAGATAACCTTCTTATACTAGAGAGAGTCATGCTTTTGCTTTAACCTCACATTGTTCTTTGTATCATTTTGTTTTAGGAAGACATGTTTCGGCAGAGGAAGCACTCCAGCTGGGTATTCTAGACAAAATGGTGAACTCAGACCCGGTTGAGGAAGCAATCGAATTAGTCCAGAAAATTTCTGGTAAGAAGAATATAGTGAAAATAGCACAAGATTGGAAGGAAGCTAAGCTTTCATTTTTTTAAATTTTTTGTTAATTATTTTTATTAACATATAATGTATTATTTGTCCCAGGGGTACAAGTCTGTGAATCGTCAAGCTTAAACAATTCACAACCCTCACCATAGCACATACCCTCCCCAATGTCCATAACCTGACCACCGTCTCCCTCCCCCAGCAACCCTCAGTTTGTTTTGTGAGATTAAGAGTCTCTTATGGTTTATCTCCCTCCTGATCCCATCTTGTTGCATTTTTTCTTTCCCTGCCCCCCAAACTCCCAACCCTGCCTCTCAAATTCCTCATATCAGGGAGATCATATGATAATTGTCTTTCTCTGATTGACTTATTTCGCTCAGCATAATACCCTCTAGTTCCATCCACATCGTTGAAAATGGCAAAATTCCATTTCTTGGAATACTATGCAATACTATGCAGCATTCCAGTGTGTGTGTGTTTGTGTGTGTGTGTGTGTGTGTGTATCACATCTCTTTATCCATTCATCTGTTGATGGACATCTAGGTTCTTTCCATAGTTTGGCTATTGTGAACATTGCTCTATAAACATTCAGGTGCACGTGCCCCTTCAGATCACTACATTTGTATCTTTAGGGTAAATACCCAGTAGTGTAATTGCTGGGTTGTAGGGTAGCTCTATTTTCAGCTTTTTAAGGAACCTCCATGCTGTTTTCCGGAGTGGCCGCACCAGCGTGCATTCCCACCAAAAGTGTAGGAGGGTTCCCCTTTCTCCGCATCCTTGTCAGCATCTGTCGTTTCCTGACTGGTTAATTTCAGCCATTCTGACTGGTGTGAGGTGGTATCTCATTGTGGTTTTGATTTGTATTTCCCTGATGCCGAGTGATGTGGAGCACTTTTTCATGTGTCTATTGGCCATCTGGATGTCTTCTTTGCAGAAATGTCTGTTCATGTCTTCTGCCCATTTCTTGATTGGATTATTTGTTCTTTGGGTGTTGAGTTTGCTAAGTTCTTTATAGATTTTGGATACTAGCCCTTTATCTGATATGTCATTTGTGAATATCTTCTCCCATTCTGTTAGTTGTCTTTTGGTTTTGTTGACTCTTTCCCTTGCTGTGCAAAAGCTTTGATCTTGATGAAGTCCCAGTAGTTCATTTTTGCCCTTGCTTCCCTTGCCTTTGGTGATGTTTCTAGGAAGAAGTTGCTGCGGCTGAAGTCAAAGAGGTTGCTGCCTGTGTTCTCCTCAAGGATTTTGATGGATTCCTGTCTCACATTGAGGTCTTTCATCTATTTTGAGTCTATTTTTTGTGTGTGGTTTAAGGAAATGGTCCAGTTTCATTCTTCTACATGTGGCTGTCCAGTTTTCCCAACCCCATTTGTTGAAGAAACTGTCTTTTTTTATTGGACATTCTTTCCTGCTTTTTTGAATATTAGTTGACCATAGAGTTGAGGGTCTATTTCTGGGGTCTCTATTCTGTTCCATTGATCTATGTGTCTGTTTTTGTGCCAGTACCATACTGTCTTGATGATTACAGCTTTGTAATAGAGCTTGAAATCTGGAATTGTGATGCCACCAACTTTGGCTTTCTTTTTCAGCATTCCTCTGGTAAACTTTCATTTTAATAAGGGATTCCTTAAATATCTTATGGTATATCCATGTGATAGAATATGATAGAGGTTTAAAATGAATAGGAAACTACATATTGATATGTTATGAATGCTCTGACAAATTGTATTATTAGGTGAAAAACACTACAAATTGGGGGCCATGTGTGGCTCAGTTGGTTAAGTGTCTGCCTTCGGCTCAGGTCTTGATCCTGAATCAAGCATCAGGCTCCCTGCTCAGTGGGAAGTCTGCTTCTCCCTCTGACTCTCCCCATCTTGTGCTTTCTCTCTCTCATAAAAATAAATAAAAAATTAAAAAAAAACCCTTATACATCATTGTGTATAGTGGTTCACCATTTATGCAAAAAGGAAAGGGGAATGGGACTGAATGTCTATATGGGGAGAGTGTACATATGTAACTGTTCATCTACACATGAGATATTTCTGTAAAGATTCATAAGAAATGATTAATGGTTGCCTCTAGGAATGGGGCTGGTCAGCCAGAGAAACTGTTGGAAGAAGACTTTTCATTGTTTACACTTTTCATTATTTACCCTTTTGTACTTTTTGAATTTGTACTGAAATAATGTATTTTCTGTAAGAAATATAATAAAAATGAAAACAAGCAGGGCCCCTGGGTGGCTCAGTCATTAAGCAACTGCCTTTGGCTTAGGTCATGATCCGGTTCCTGGGATGGAGCCCCACATCAGGCTCCTGCTCAGTGGGAAGCCTGCTTCTCCCTCTCTCACCCCCCCTGCATCTGTTCCTGATCTAGTTGTCTCTCTCTCTCTCTGTCAAATAAATGAATAAAATCTTAGAAAGAGAAGGAGAGGAAGGAAGAAAGGAAGGAAGGAAGGAAACAAGCAAACAAACATTTCAGCAAATAGAAACAAGCCAACCAGGATGCCTGGGTGGCTCAGTTGGTTGAACATCCAGCTCTTGGTTTTGGCTCAGGTCATGATCTTGGGGATGTGAGATCAGGTTGCACTCTCAGCAGGGAGTCTGCTTGAAGAGTCTCTCCCTCTGCCCCTTACCCTACTCTCTCTCAAATAAAAAAATAAATCTTGAAAAAAAAAGAGAAAGAAACAAGCCTCTGTGATTTGCCACAATGAAACCATAGTTAGGTCTCAGCGAGCTATCTTTTCTTTCTCTGGCTGGTTTCTTTCTTTGTGGATTCATGGCATTCCTTTAAGAGTTCTTGGGACTGGTGCTCCTAGAGTTTTCCCTTTTTCTTTTTTTCAGCTATTCCTTTTCACTTTATGGAGATTGGCAGCAAGATGGGGAGGGTTAAAGAGTGCCGGAAAAAATAATTGGGAGCAGTGTTGGGTCACAGGTAGAGCTGCGTGTTCATCTTTCTGCTTGGTGGTAGGCAATGGCTCAGTGTCATTCAAAGGCATTCTTTTGAAAAAGTCATTCTTTTGTGGACCCTGGCAGGGACCAAACACTTCCCTGAAATAATCTTTCTTTTTGTGGCTCTAGCCAGTTGCGGTTTCAATGCAACTGTAAAAGCTTGAACTGGAGAGGCCAGGGACTGTGGGGCGAAAATCCTGGTGACTCATAAAGAGAATTAGCAAGTCTTTGCCCAAAAGGGAATGAGTCTCCTGGTATCTTTCTCTGCCTTCCATACAATTGTCTCCAACTTTTTGTCATCAATTTCATCGTACCTCCCGGGAGGCTTTATTGTCGTGTTAGAAGTCACTAGGTTGGCTGACAGCAAAGGCTGTTTGCGTTTGGAGATCTGTACACGAGTTTTTGGTTTGGGCCTTGTGATAGACCCATGTCTAGCATTGACACCCACGGCTTCAGTTTGTAAAGAACTAGGTCTCGACAGGAAGTTCTTTTCCTTAACTGATTTCCCCAGATTAAGATTTGAGAGTTAAGTAAATAAAAGAGATAGATGAGGATTGTAATCTAGTAAATTGTAAATGGTCTGTTTTAATTTTTAAAATCTGACTTTAAAAATAATCTTTAAATGAGAAAACTAATCATCAAGTTGATTTTTTTTTTAATTTATAAAATGTATAAAATGGCTTACTTGGTTTCAGCAACATTGCACAGTTTGTCCACTTGGTGGCATCCAAATATTGAGGAGGAATTAGCTGCCTTTTCTTTCTTTCTTTTTTTTTTTTTTGAATCCTTTGCTTTAAAATTTGGTAGTTTACCTGTTAACAGTAGGGAAATTATTTTTGGCTTTGGATAATTATGTATAACTATTTTAAATCATAATTATGAAGACTGTACAGAAATATGTAAAATTGTGTATAAAAATGTCTAAAATATAAATTTACATAGATTCTATAATTATAGCTGTATAGAGTATGAATATAGCCAAAAATTTAAAGGAAATATGTAAAAATGAAAATAAGTTTTTTTTTTCAAGAAATTTCATAGTAATCTTTGCTTCTGTTTTCATTTCTTCAAGCTTTATTGGGGTATAATTTACACACAATAAAATCCACCCATTTCAAGTGTAGAGTTTGAAGAATTTTTGTAATTGTTTATAGTTGTGTAACTACTGTCACAATCAATATATAGTTCTATTACCCTAAAAAAAAGTATTTTCATGCCTCTTTCCAACAGATTCTCTTCCCTTCCCCTTCGCCACAGATAACCACTGACCTACTTTCTGTTACTATAGTTTTGTTTTTTTAGAATTTCATATAGTTGGAATCACAATATAGCATGTAGCCTTTTGTGTCTGACTCCTTTCACTTAGCATAATGTCTTTGAAAATGATCCACGTTGTTTCATGTAATAATATTTCATTCTTTTTTATTACTTAATAGTATTCCATAGTATGGATATCATTGTTAAATATTGGAAACAACTCAAAAATCTAATTTTAGGGGATTGTTTACATAAAAGATGGTAGATCACAATGAAGCAACCCCATTCAGCCATTAAAACGTCCATATTTTAAAAAATTTTTTTTGGTTTTTTTTTTTCAAAGATTTCATTTATTTATTTGACAGAGAGAGAGGGATCACAAGTGGGCAGAGAGGCAGGTAGAGAGAAAGGGGGAAGCAGGCTCCCCGAGCCTGATGTGGGGCTTGATCCCAGGACCCTGGGATCATGACCTGAGCTGAAGGCAGAGGCTTTAACCCATTGAGCCACCCAGGTGCCCCTAAAACTTCCATTTTTTAAAGAAAGTTGAAGAACTTGGGAAAATGCTTACATGTAATATTATAGAAAACAACAGATAGGAAATTGCACAATTGTATGTGTCTACATATAATATTTGCATAAGGAAATAAACTAACAAATTTTTGTCAATGGTTATATTGGGTGGCACATAATGAAGACTTAATTTTTTTTTAAAGATTTTATTTATTTATTTGACAGATCACACGTAGGCAGAGAGGCAGGAAGAGAGAGAGGGTAGGAAGTAGGCTCCCCGCCGAGCGGAGAGCCCAACGTGGGGCTCGATCACAGGACCCCAGGATCATGACCCGAGCCGAAGGCAGAGGCTTTAACCCACTGAGCCACCCAGATGCCCCAAGACTTAATTTTTTAAAAAAATTATTTATCTTGGGTTGCCTCGGTGACTCAGTTGGTTAAGCTTCCGACTCTTGATTTCAGCTCGGGTCATGATCTCAGGGTTGTGTGATTGAGAGTTTCAAGGAGGGCTCCAAGCTCAACGGGGAGCCTGCTTATTTCTCTCTCTCCCTCTCCCTCTGCCCGTCCCCCTGTACACATACTTGGCGTTATGTAAAGAAATATTATTGCATATTTTTAAAGAAATAAATATTTTTATTTTTATTTATTTTTTTTTTAAGATTTTATTTATTTATTTGACAGGCAGAGATCACAAGTAGGCAGAGAGGCAGGCAGAGAGAGGAAGGGAAGCAGGCTCCCCGCTGTGCAGAGAGCCCGATGCGGGGCTCGATCCCAGGACCCTGGGATCATGACCTGAGCCGAAGGCAGCGGCTTAACCCACTGAGCCACCCAGGCGCCCCAGAAATAAATATTTTTAAAAATGTTTATTGGGGCTCCTGCCTTCAGCTAAGGTCATGATCCCAGGTCCTGGAATCAAGCCCTGCATCGGGCTCTCTGCTCAGTGGGGAGTCAGCTTCCCCCCTCTCTCTCTGCCTGCCTCTCTGCCTACTTGTGATCTCTCTCTGTCAAATAAATAAATAAAATCTTTAAAAAAATATAATAGTTTTAAAAAATGTGTATCTTTTCCTAATATCTGAGTCATTAAATTTACCCAAAGGAAAAAGTGATGTCTGGCCGGTGTGGAAGAGGGGCAGTCTGTAGAACTGGGCTCAGGACCAAAGTCAGGAGACCTAGATTATAGTCGTGACCTTCTACAGACCTTTCAAATCAGCTTTTTGGGCTTTATCAAGAAAAGGAAAAGACTCCGTAAAATTAGTTGGTTTCAAACCCTGTTTGGAGACCCAACAGGCTGTAGGGGTTGGGCTCGTTTTTTGTTCTTGCTACAACCTGGGCAGCTCCACTATGTCTCTTTTGGGAGTTAAGTCTTAGAATCCCCATGGGAAACTCTGGGAATTTTACTGTTTGATGTTACTTATTTATTTTTCTTAGAGAGAGAAGGAGAGACTACATGAGGCTGGGAGCAGGGAGGGGCAGAGGGAGAGAGAAAATCTCAAACAAGCTCTACTCCCAGCTCAGAGCCTGAGGAGGGGGCTCATTCTTATAACCCTGAGATCATGACCTGAGCCAAAAAAGAGTCGGACACTTAACTGACTGTGCTACCCAGGCGCCCCTGTTGTTGCTTTTAAAATGAGTTCCACTATTTGGAATTCTATGATTCCTTGGTGTTGCTTTGTAAAAAGGAAATACCAGAGATACAAGGTGGGGAAATAGTGCAGCTCAACAAAGGACTATCTCATAGAATCATATGTACGTTTGCCATTTATTATCTTACGAAATGCACAGCGTAGGCAGATTTATTTATCTTGACTTTCATTTTCATTGTGTTTTTCCTTTCTGTTTGTTCCAGGCTTTCCTCCCCTTCTCCTCCTTCTCTTTTCTAGTCTTTATTTGCTTTTAAATATAGCTATTAGTATGTGGTTATTTGCCAGAACAAAAATGATGGATTGACTTGAAGGAGAGTCTCCCCAAAAATCTTTTTTAAATATATATTTCTATTTTATAATGGGTATTTGTGAGTATACTAAAAACCACTGAACGGTAAACTTTAAAATGGTGACTTTTATGGTATGTGAATTATACCTCAATTTTTAAAAAGAAAGTATTTATTTTAGAGAGAGAGAGTGTGTGTTTGTGAGTGGGGGCAGAGGGAGAGGGAGAGAGAATCCTCAAGCGGACTCCCCACTGAGCACAGAGCCCAGCTTGGCCTGAACTGAAATCAAGAGTCAGCCACCTAACCAACTGAGCCACCCCAGTGCCCCTATGCTTCGATTTTTAAAATACATGTAAAATTTGGATTCTCCTTTCCCATTTGTAAAAATACTCCATTAATTAAGCCTATTCCCACCCCATTCCTATGTCCTACCCCCAACCCCCGATCAACTTCTTCAGCTGAAATATTGCCTTAAAAATAATAATGATATACACATATGTGTGTGTGTGTGTGTGTGTGTGTGTGTGTGTGTGTAAAACATAATAATAACAAGGAAAAGATTAAGGAACTTAATTAGTTTCCACATCCAATAGGAAAGGAGAAAAGGAAAGGAATTTCTAATAGTGTTGTAATCAGCAGTTTGGAACCAGTAAGGTAGAAAGGGATTATAGGAAGTTAGCATGTATCTAAAAATATGACTTGGGGGGCATCTGGGTGGTTCAGTCCGTTGAGCATCCAACTCTTGATCTCAGCTCAAGTCTTGGTTTCAGGGTTATGATTTCAAACCCCACATAATATATATCATGTATATGTATTCATGGGAAGATTTGGGAAGTAGATGCCGATTTCTCTACAATTTAACATGCATCCCAGAGAGGAAAGTTGACTGTGAAAGTTAGTGTCATGCATCTTAACGCTCTTGTTATATGAAGCTCCTCAGACTACTGCAATGCAATGGATTTAGCAGAGCAATTTAGAATTACTTGGTCAAACCAGATTGCTTTGGCTAAACTGGGGAGGAGAGGGTTCCGTAAAATGCTATTTATTTGCACTTGAATTTGGCCAGCAGCCTGTTTATTCCCAAACTGAGTAAGAACTCCCTATTCCCACGTGCATGTTCCTGGCATGAAGTTGAAAGCGTGTGCTGTTATCCAAAGAGGGGCACAAGAGACATCCAGCTGGGGGCCTTGACTCAGAACCTAATGCCGTTTTTGTCCCTGTAATGAACACCAGGTCTGTTACTCTTACGGCACAGTGTTAGCCATTTTTAGTGATTCTAATTCTGCCTACAGACTTTGGTCTGTGTGTTCATTTTGATTTTGTGACTTTAAACAAATCTTAATGGTATCATCGTCTTTCTTTCCATTTTATCTTTGGCTTTTTATAATTTATTTTTGCTCTCTGTGAACCTTTATACACACATTTCACAAGAACAGAGTGACCTTGCCTCCCAGAGAAGGCCTAAGCGCATGTCTAAATTGAGCTGCCTTTTTTTGTAATACCCGAGTTCTGTGGGTGACCTCCTGCAAGACTGAAAAAGTACAGTTGTCCTGTCTGTCCTTTGCAGAGCTTCTGTGACAAACACAGTTTACTTACTGTTTATCAGAATTGGAGAAGAGACCGTCCTCCATGTCTTAGGTAACCATTTCTGTAAATTGCATGTTGTGCCTCTCTTTAAACTAGGCAGAGAAAATCTTTTCCTGTCAGTTTCCCAGAAAGTGGGAAAATAATCACCTCCTTTTCTTCCTTTAGGAGGGTGATTCACTTATTTCTTTTTTTTTTTAATCAAAACTTGAATATTTGCCTGCCTTACAATACCTCAAAGAATTAAAGAAAAGAATGTGAATGGGTCAAGGAAAGAATTCATTTGTAAGCATACTTGAATCACTAATTAGTTCTTCTTTTCATTTTCGTGGGCAGCAAACACTGGTGCTGACCTGCCTATACCTGGCTCTCTTATTATGTGGATACAGCTGAGTGAATTTAAAACCACCAAGACGTTAAAACAACCCAGTGTGTAAGAAACACACATTGAAAACACAATACCTGTAGACCCAAAGGGGAAATTCTGAATATATTTTGTTCTAATAGAACAGATTTGTAAGGTAATAGCATCCTTTATAGCTTCGGCAGGAAAGAGAGAGGAAATTGAGCAGGGAAGAAGCATCTGTATTTGCGCCCGGATCCCAGCTCTCCAGCGGATGGGCTCAGCTTGGCCCTGGACTGGTCTGGACAGGTGCCATGAGGAGTTCCCAGAATGCCCTGCAGTCCGAGAGATTCTGAGTATCCCCAGGATAAAAGCATTATCCTGATCAGCAATAATTACTGCAGTAATTATTACTGCACACCATTAAGCAGGCTTTCCTTTTTTCTTTTCTCTCTCTCTCTTTTTTTCTTTCTTCCCTCTTCTGTGTTTGGCTCAGGATGAAGTTTGCCAGGAGCTGCAGCTGTCCTCGACTCAAGCGCTGACCTAATGCTCTGCTCTTACACTTTCCAGAAGCTACGTCTCAAAATCGCGTGTTGAAGTCTTAAAAATACTCGTGTGTAGGCCCCACCCTGAAATATCCTGAGCGGGGTCTACAGTGGGGCCCGTGCATCTGAACTTTTTGAATTCCTTGGATAACTCTGATGTTGGGAATCTGTCCTAACCAGATGGGAATTCTGGTAGTGTCCCAAGGACAGTCACCCAGCTCTAAGTTGTGCCCTGTCCCTGCACAGACTGCCCCAGCTGCCTGCTCATGCCGCAGTACTGGTGCTTCAGTCCCCTTTCCTCATGCACTTTGTCCTCCACATACTTGTTCCCTCTCACCTCAGCCCCCCACTGACCACTCTTGTCTTCCCTTTTGGACCACCAGGAAATTAAATCAGCTGTAGGCCCTGGGAAGGTCTCGATCCTTCTCTGCTGAACTTGCCTTCCTAGAAACTGAGGATCGGGCTAACACAGTGGATAACTGAGCCAGTCACTGGAAACCTGTTGGGTAGAGTTCGTATCTTTCCAACTATAGCAGGGCAAACGGGGACCGTATAGCTAACCATTGTGTTCCCCTCCTTTCCTGTTCTCAACATCATATGGGAAAGCGTTAATTTTTAAAAATCCATGATTTTTTATTCTACTTAGTCATCAGGCATTAAGGAAATATTGTTGCCTCCTAGGTTAAAAAAAAGTTTGAGGGCGTCTGGGTGGCTCAGTGGGTTAAAGCCTCTGCCTTCAGCTCAGCTCATGGTCCCAGGGTCCTGGTATCAAGCCCTGCATCAGGCTCTCTGCTCAGCAGGGAGCCTGGTTCCCTTCCTCTCTCTCTGCCTGCCTCTCTGCCTACCTGTGATCTCTGTCTGTCAAATAAATAAATAAAATATTTTTTTTAAAAAGTTTGAGATTATGCAGTGCCTCAAAGGTAAATTTACATGTATACGTGATTCAATCCAAACCTTACTCAGTCTCCCTTACATATGTGATAACACACGAATGCCAGACAGGTTCATGTGCACATGCCTTTTTATACTGAAACGACTTTATATCCTCTGGTGGGTTTTCTGTCCAATTAACTGAGGTGTACATTTTTGATGTAATGGTGTATTCTTGAAGAGATGGTAGCACTTAAAAAAAAAAAACAGTTTCTGGGACACCTGGGTGGCTCAGTGGGTTAAGCCTCTGCCTTTGGCTCAGGTCATGATCTCAGGGTCCTGGGATCGAACCACACATCCGGCTCTCTGCTCAGCAGGGAGCCTGCTTCCCACTCTCTCTCTGCCTGCTTGTGGTTTCTCTCTCTCTCTGTCAAATAAATAAATAATATTTTAAAAAGAAACAGTTTCTGGCTTAGGTAGACAGCAGTTGTGGTAACATAATGTTCCACGTTCATTCTTTTTATTTGAAGATCTGATAATGCATTTATTATAATGCAACTGACAAGAGAGTTTATTATATTGCAGTTGACAAGAGAATTTGGTTATTTCTGTGACATACATCTTAAAATTATGACTGATAACATTACACCAGGCCATAACAGATTTTTAGGAATTTTATCTAAGTATATTCTGAAGAAAGTTTAACATCATGTCTTATTTGATACATTTCTCATACACATTTATCCTTTGATGCAAACCTTAGAATCATCATTCTGTTGAAAAAAAAGAATCCTTCTGTTGAGTTATTTTTACTTTTATTACTATTATTTTTTTAAGTAGGCTCCACCCCGATGTTGGGCTCGAACTTACGACCCTGAGATCAAGAGTCACGTGTTCTACCAACTGAGCAGCCAGGCACTCCTGTTGAGAAATTTTTTTAAATTATAGAGTGTTCTGATTAGAAATTCATATATAATATATATGGGAAATGTTTATATTTTTATGTTATGAAATGTTTATATCCAGGAACATGGAGTCTCTCTCTTTTTAGAGACTTTATATGTTCTCCAATAAAATGGTATAGTTATCTTCTTAAAGGTTTTATACATTTCTTGATAAATTCGTTTCTAGGCATTTTTAAAAACAGTTTTAATGAGGCATAATTCAGTTCACTGTATAGAGTTGCACAGCCATCCCCATGAGTCAATTTTAAGACCTGTCACCACCCTGAAAATTTCCCTCATATTTTGTTGCAGCTTTATCCCACTACCACCCCTGGCCTTAACCAACCACTAATCTTTCTGTCTACATGGATTTGCCTTTTCTGGACATTGACCACGAATAGCATCATATCATATATAATCTTCTGATCTGGCTTCTTTTCAGGTTGCATAATGTTTCTGAGGTTCATTTGAATTGTAGCATGCTTCAGCAATTTGCCAATAATATTTTTTATTGCTGAACAGTATTGTGCATATCCATACTGCATTTTCTTTATCCCTTCATCAGTTGATGAGCTAGTATGAATAATACTGTTATGGATATTTGTGTACAAGGTTTATGGGGTCATGTGTCTTTATTTCTCTTAGGTAGATTCCTTGGAGTGAAATTGCTGGGTTAACCAATAAGCTTATCCTTTCAAGGAACTGCCTCACTGTTTTCCAAAGTAGCTATACTGTCCTGTTTCAGATTTTCACAAACCATGGCTGAGGATTCTGGCTACTCCACATCATCACCAACACCTCTTAGTGATGTCTTTCTGGTAATAGTCATTCTAGTGGGTGTGTCTTCATTATCTCTAGCTACACAACAAGTTACTCCCAAATTTAACTGCTTAAAATCAAACCTCTTTTACCTGGCAGTCTCTGTGGGTCAGGAATATAGGTGGGGTGAACTAGGTTCTCTGGTTGCGGATTCCACACAAGATTGCTTTCAAGGTATTTTCTGTGGCTCTTTCCACCTCAACGCTTGACTAAGGGATGATTTGCTTCCAACCTGACTCAAGTTTTTCGTAGGATTCGGCTCCATGTGGTCTGTTGGGCTGAGGGTCTTAGCTCCTCACTGGCTGTTGGCTGAAGGAGGTCTTCTTCAGTTCTTTCCCACGTGGGCTTCACCAAAGGGCCACTCACATGGCAGCTGGCTCCCACCAGAATGAACGAGTGAGAGAACAAGAGAGGGTGAACAAGAGGAACCCAGAGTCTTTTTGTAACTTAATCTCAGAAATGACACCCTATTACTTAGAGACAATCTACCACATTCACTATGTTTTTTTTTTTTTAATCAGTGTGGTTTTTATTTGCATTTCTTTTTTTCTTTTTTTTTTGGGGGGGGGGGTCTGCAGTTTTATTGCGAAAAACAGAAACATAACCGATATAAAAAGGAGAGCTCCGGCCCACGGGGGCACGCGCGGCAGGGGAGGGCAGCTCCGAGTCCTCGGGCGGCCGACGGCGCCCGCTAGGCGTCCTGCTGCTGGATGAAGGGGTTGGGGATGGCCTCCATGCCGTCCTGCGGGCAGATGAGCACCACGGAGGTGCCCCTGCACACCACCAGGTCCAGCTGGCGGGTGCCCTCTGTGAGCTTGTACTGGTCGTCGGGGTCTTCGCGGCCTCCCTGAAACTTCACTGGGATCGTCTTGTCGATGTACTTAGACAAGTCCAAGATGCTCTCTTTCTTCTTCTTCTCTTTGTCCGCCATCTTGCCGCACCGCGCCCCTCTATTTGCATTTCTTTAATGACTAATGCTATTGAACACCTTTTCACATATGTATTAGCCATTCCTATATCTTCTTTGGTGAAATAGCCACTCAAATTTTTGCCCATTTAAAAAAATGAGTTGTTTGCCTTCTTACTGTTGAGTCACAAGAATTCTTCCCATACTCCAGATACAAATACTTCATTAGATATTTGATTTACAAATTGTATTGGTTTTCTCTTGCTTTGTTAACAAATAACTGCAAGGTTAGCAGTTTAAATGACACAGTGTTATTATCTTATAGATCAATAGGTCAGAAGTCTGCTGGGTGGGTCTCACTGACCTAAAATGCAGGTGTCTGAAGCCATACTCCTTTTGGAGGCTCTAGGGGAGAATCTGTTTCCTGCTCACTCAGGTTGTTTTTCACAATTCAGTATCTTATGTTGTGGGAACAACGTCCTCATGTTCTTGCTGGTTGTAAGTCAAGGGAATGGCCCAGAGACCACCGAATTCCTTGATTCTTGGCCCCCTTCTTCCATCATCAAAGCTGTATCATCACCAATAGGTCACATCTTCACCATGTTGTGTCTCTCTGACCCTTCCTCATTAGCAATGTCTCTTTCACCATAACTGGCAAAGGGTCTCCTCTTAAGGACTCATACGATTATGTTGGGAACATCTAGACAATAAAGGATAATCTCCACACCTCAGTTTCTTTGCCAATAATTATATCTGTAGAATCCCTTTGCCATGTAAGGTTATATACTCATAGGTTCTAGGGATCAGGAAGTAGACATTGGGCATGTGCAGCACACCGTGCCTACCATATAAATATTTTCTCCCAGTCTGTGGTTTATCATTTCATTTTCATGATACTATTCTTTGAAGTACAAAGTCTTGAATTTTGATGACCTCCAGATTATTGATTTTTTTCTTTCATGAATCATACTAAGAATACTTGTCTAACCCAGAGTCATGAAGATTTTCCCTGTGTTCTCTTCTAGAAATTTTTATAGTTTTAGCTCTTTAATTTTAATTTAATTTAGATTTATGTTCCACCTTGAGTTATATATGGTTTTTTATATATGGTTCTAGGTAAGGATCTAATTTCTTTCTTTCTTTCTTTCTTTTGCATATAGCTATCCAGTTATTTCAGCACCATTTACTGGAAAAATTCCCCTTGCATTGAATTGTTTTGACACCTGTGCTGAAAATCAGTTGGCTCTAACTCTCAGGATTTATTTCTGAACTCTAAATTCTCTTCCACTGATTTGTATGTCTCCTCTTGTACCAAGAGACACTGACTTCTTTTCCAGGTCTTATAAGTATTTGTTACTATTAGGAATGGAATTGAGATTATTTTGAATCTAAAATATTCTTTTTAAAAAAAATCAATTTAATTTAATTTTTTTCAGTGATCCATAATTCATTGTTTATGCACCACACCCAGTGCTCCATGCAATACATGCCCTCCATAACACCCACCGCCAGCTCACCCAACTCCCCACCCCTGCCCCTCCAAAACCCTTAGTTTGTTTCTCAGAGTCCACAGTCTCTCATGGTTTGTCTCCCCCTCCGATTTCCCCCAACTCACTTCTTCTCTCCATCTCCCCATGTCCTGCATGTTATTCCTTATGCTCCACAAGTAAGTGAAACCATATGATAATTGACTCTCTCTCTGCTTGACTTATTTCACTCAGCATAATCTCCTCCAGTCCCATCCATATTGATACAAAAGTTGGGTATTCATCCTTTCCGATGGAGGCATAATACTCCATAGTATATATGGACCATATCTTCTTTATCCATTCATCTGTTGAAGGGCATCTTGGTTCTTTCCATAGTTTGGCATGGCCATTGCTGCTATGAACATTGGGGTACAGATGGCCCTTCTTTTCACTACATCTGTATCTTTGGGGTAAATACCCAGTAGTGCAGTTGCAGGGTCATTCTTAACTCAGAAATATTTTCCTTAAACTCACTGAGAGTTTAAAATTTAATCTATTATAGCACTGTCTTGACTTTGGAACAGAAGGAAAATGAAACTTTTATGCCTACATGAGGTCACTTGAAAATTGCATTGAATCTGCTAAATTCCATCTTACCAGACTAAGGTACATTAGATATTTTGATGTTAGTGCTACAGTAAATAGCTTGATGGAGAGTATTTAATTTTGTACTTTGAATTGGAACAGGTTGTTATTATTATTATTATTATTATTATTATTATTATTACATACTCCTTTTCCCTTTGTATAAGTAACATTTCCAAAGGTCCTATTTTCTTTCTCCTTCCTTCCAGATCAGCCTCTGGAATCCCGTAGACTCTGCAACAAGCCAATTCAGAGCTTCCCCAACATGGACAGCATTTTCAGTGAAGCCCTTCTGAAGATGCGGAAGCAGCATCCTGGGTGCCTTTCTCAGGAGACCTGTGTCCGTGCAATCCAGGCTGCCGTCCAGTATCCCTATGAAGTGGGCATCAAGAAGGAGGAGGAGCTGTTCATGTACCTTCAGAAATCAGGGCAGGCTAGAGCCCTGCAATATGTTTTCTTTGCGGAGAGGAATGCCAGTAAGTGGTCAACCCCCTCGGGAGCATCCTGGAAAACAGCAACGGCACAGCCCATCTCCTCAGTTGGCGTCGTCGGTAAGAACGTGGTGGGGTTAAAGTCATTCTCCAAATCAGCACATACGAAATCCTGCTGTTTGTTTAGGGCCCCAGGTACTGGACTCTATACGAAGCACTATACTTGTGTGGCTAACTTGTTTTTCACCCCAGCCCGGGAATGATCTTCGTTTTACATGTGAGGCCTAGAGACACCAACCTCCTCACCAGTGAGCTAAACACAAGCGGTGTGAGGGTCTGATGCTAGGTCTGTCTGACTCTAGACTCTAGGTATTTTTTTTTTTTTTACTCATCGCCTCCTCTCCCCTGCGTGAATCTCTTGCTCCTGGATCTCCCAGCAATGATTATTATTTGTACCACATTTCCAAGTACGGTTTGTCACTCTTGTAGCTAGGTATTTGGAATGAAGGCTCTACCTTCTTGGTGCCTGGATTCATTCACTTCCCATTCGACACTATTAACCTCAAATCTCTCTGCATCCTGAAACAGTGACCTCCCTACTTTTTCCCTCTGGGATTTTCCCAAACAAAATGTCTTCTTTCCTCAGAAGCTAGCCCTCTGATTGGCTTTTTTGAGCTACTTTCCCAAGCTTCTCTTGTTCTTAGTATCGACCACCCAAGAATGGTCTTGGTGGATTTTAAACCCCATGAAATGGTGAGCAAAATGTTATATGTGTCAGCTGATGTACAGTCTTCCAAGGGAGGAGTCCATAGTTTACAATAAAGTGTCAACCTTCTGAACCCTCACCCTGCTGTCTAGCAACAATCCAGTTTGGAGGGAAAGAGCCCACGCTGCATCCTCTCAGTCTACCGTATCAGTCACACTGTGATCTTTCCAGCATTGACTCTGTTCACTTGTGATTTTTATTTATTTTATTTTATTTAAATTCAACAAAGTAACTTATACTGTATTAGTAGTTTAAGAGGTAGAGTTCAGGGATTCATCAGTTGCATATAACATCCAGTCCTCATCACATCATGTGCCCTCCTTAATGCCCAACCCCCAGGTACGCCATCCCCCCCACTCACTTGTGATTTTTATTTATTTATTTATTTATTTATTTATTTAGAAGATTTTATTTATTTGACAGACAGATAGAACAAAGTAGGCAGAGAGGCCAGCAGAGGGAGAGGGAGAAGCAGGCTCTCAGCTGAGCAGGGAGCCTGACACGGGGCTGGATCATAGGACCCTGGGATCATGAACCGAGCCGAAGGCAGCTGCTCAACTGACTGCACCCAGGCGCCCCTCACTTGTGATTTTTAAAGGAGGTGGATAGAGAGTGTGACAGAGAACTATGAATGTTTCTTTTTTGTGCTTTTTTTCAGCAGCACCAATACTTGTTTCTAGTTGTGCACTTACTCTGTTTCTTCTCTATATTCCTTCAAGCCAAGGATAATTGATGCAATATAACAACAAAGACGAAATTTATCGATATTGAGTTCATCAGCTGTTGTTTGAGAATTTCCCTATTTCCTTGTTGTGAGCCTTTTAAAAAAGATTTCCAATTCATGTCCGGCATGAAATATCTAAAAGTTTTTGGTTTTGTTTTTTTAAGTACACCCCATATTGTTCAGAAAAATATTTGAAAAAGCATTTAAAAATCCACGGAAGATAACTTGGATACAAATAAAGTGAGAGTGTTTGGGGCGCCTGGGTGGCTCAGTGGGTTAAAGCCTCTGCCTTTGGCTCAGGTCATGATCCCAGGGTCCTGGAATCGAGCCCAGCATCAGGCTCTCTGCTCGGCGGGGAGCCTGCTTTCTCCTCTCTCTGCCTGTTTGTGATCCCTGTCTGTCAAATAAATAAATAAAATCTTTAAAAAAAAATAAAAGTGAGAGAGTTTGGTTATTTCCCCCTTCGTCATCGTGTCTATCCCCATACTGCTCCACACTGGATCGTCGTTGTGATGCAGCCTCCCACTATTCCCTGTGCCCTCTGGAACACTCCTACAGCCTGATCTGCTTCCTGCCTGAGACCCGGCTTACTCCGGCACCCACTTATTCTGTGACCCTCTCAGAAAAATGCTGCTGCTTCTTTCACAGTCCACGCCCTGCCTCCCAACCTGCCCGCATCTCTTCCCAATTCCCTTCCCAGACCATTGTGTCTTTCAGGACACTCTTCCGTGGTTCTGCCACCTGATCTGATGGCTCTCTCCCTCCTTGTTACTGCCATTACTCCTACCACCCATTTGCTGAAAAATTTGGCTGGCTCACACTTATCCACTTTCCCCCAAATCTTGCTGTCACCCCGATTGTTGCCATCGTCTGTGTGGACAATGCATCCAGCCCTGCTGCTTTCCAGTGCCTTTGCCTCCTCAGATCCGGTGACATTCACCTCACTTCACTTCCCGTGACCCCTACTTAGGACTTTTCCTTGGCTCTTGCCTATACCCTAATGTATCTCCACGTCTGCAGTCCAAATTCTGACCTTTCCCCCACAACCTTGTATCTTCCCACATCTCTTCATTGTTTGTTCCAGCTATATCCATTACTTGATCAGCTCTCCTTATCTTTACTTTCTTCTCTTTCTAAATTTCACTTCCAGGGTCATCCCTTCATCCACTCTCTTGTCAGTGCCCTCCAACTCCATGAGTTACTGTCCTTTCACTCTGCCCCTGGCAAAACCCCAAGTGTGCTCTTCCATGAGCCCATTTCCAGGCTTCTCAGAAAGGTCAGCACTACTGCAAGTTCATGTCCCCCCTCCTTGCCTGAGCTCTAAAGCCATCCAAAAGGGAGAAGACTGCAGTTGACCAAAACAGCAGCACCTTCAATGAATGCATCCTTTGTTCTTTCTTTACTTCTGTCAATAGAAGAGGTTCTTGACTAGAATTAATTCCTTGGCAGTTAAAGACAATGAGTTGTTAGGGAAGCAGGACCCCTTGCCCCTCCATGTGTTTAATGAGGAAAAATTAGGGAACTAAATTCAGTATAAATACAGTATGCACCTTTGGATACATAACTATCAACAATGAAAATCTTGGTTTTTCAGGCTCCCCCCTTTTTTTGAGATCTTTGAGACCACAAGTTCATGAGAAGAGAAATTAGGAGCTAAGAACTATTTATTTATATTTTTTTACAATTTAATTATTTGTTTGGGTGAAAGAGAAGAGGGGAGAGAGTGTGTGTGTGTGGGCAGGGGGAGGGGCAAAAAGAGAGGGAGAGAACCTCAAGCAGACTCCCTGCTGAGTGCAGAGCCTGATGTGGGGCTCCATCGCAGAACCCTGAGATCATGACCTGAGCCAGGACCAAGAGTCAGCTGCCCAACCGACTGAGCCACCCAGGTGCCCAGAGCTAAGAACTTTCTGAAATAAATATACATTGTGTTTTCATGTTTTTATTGTTTCAGTGATTAAATGAAATGTGTCCGTTTATAGAGCTGAAGAGAATCTAAAGTTATGGCTGGGACACTTGCAAAAAGCATTAGTTTGGTCCACTTCGTGATTTGGATTCCAGGTCATTCAGGTCCGCTCCACGAGGTGAATGTGGAAGAACTGTGCTTGACCCTCCCAGGTGCCTTTTCTTCACTGCTCTGTGGTCCTTTCTGGGATCCCGCCTACCTTATGTGACACTTTACAAAGTATTTTCACGTTACATCTTGTTAGTCCTCATTGTCTCTGAGAGATTATAATTTCTATACTCTTAAAAATTGTATGTGAGGCTTGGGACTGAAAGCTAGGAGGCCAGGGTTTTGAAACCATTTGAACCCTTTACCCAGGCCGAAGTTTTGGATACAAGTTGCTATAGCAGCGAGAGCTATCCAGCCTTCTGGCTACTGAGTGAAATGCAGATGTTTATTAATTTTGGAAAATTAAATGTTTTTAACTAATTTAATATATTTATTACATTAAATAAATTAATACAGTTTGAAATTTAAATATATTCCAGAGAAACAAGGATTTCTGATGTCTGATAACGTTCTGTATTCAAAACCAATCCCCCAAAAAACAAAACAAAACCAACCAATCCCCAAAGCTAGTCAATGAGAAGTACAGAAGAATAATATATAAATAGTTTTCACAAAACGGTTTCATCCACAATGGGTTGATGAGGTAACAGATAACTTGCTGCTGTAACAGATAACAATCTCAGTGGCTTAACACAATAAAGATTTATTTCCTGCTTGCTCTATAAGGCCATTCTAGGACAGGTTTTTTCTAAGTAATGACTATCATTCTCCTGAACAAGGATTAGTAAACTTTTTTTTAAAGAGCCATATGGTAAATATTTTAGGCTTTCTGGACTGTATGATCTCTTTTGCAGCACCAAAACAACTCTGCACACAAAACAGTTATAGATGATATGGAAACAAATGAGTGTGGTTGTGCTCCAGTAAGACTTTATTTATGAGACTAAAATTTGAATTTGAGATAATTTGCATGTGTCACAAAATATTGTTGTTTTTGTTTTTGTTCTTTTTTCAACTATTCAAAATGCAAAACCATCCGTAGCTCATAGGTAGTACAAAAATAGACGGTGGGATGGATTTGGCACACAGACCCTAGTTTGCCAACACCTGCTCAAGGGTCTCCTCCAAGGCCTCACAGTTGTTCTCTGCAGCCTCTACACCCCTGAAGTAATCAAGGATCTTGTGGGAGGTTCTGGGCGCCAATCATGATCCCACACTATGCTCCTTTCCCATTTCATTGACTGGAAATACTCACAGGCCCTATCAGGATACAAGGGATCCAGAATAGGGGCACAGGGGTGGCTCAGTCATTAAGTATCTGCCTTGGGCTCAGGTCATGATCCCAGGATCCTGGGATCGAGCCCCGCATCAGGCTCCCTGTGTGGCAGGAAACCTGCTTCTCTCTCTCCCACTCCCTCTGCTTGTGTCCCCTCTCTCTCACTGTGTGTCTCTCTCAAATAAATACATAAAATCTTTAAAAAAATAAAGGATCTAGAATAGTTTTCCTTGTGCCAAGAAGAAAAATGAAATGGTAAGGGGAAGGAACAGTAACATCTTAGCCATCAAATAATTTGTCTACATGTTCTGTTCTTCTTGCCTTTGCTTAAAGTAATACTCCCTTTCCTTCTCCCTTCCCCAGTCTGGGGAAAAGATTTATAATCTTCCTGCAGTGCGTCAGGATTTCAAGTTCACTACATCCTCACTTGTACATCTCTCTTTTTAATGATCTCTCTCCTAATGGGTGTGAAGTGGTAGCTCATGGTGGTTTTGATTTGCATTTCCTTCATGATTAAGGATGCATCTTCTCGTTGCTTATTAGCCGTTTGTGTATTTTCTTCAGAAAAAATGTTTAAGTTAAATCATATTTTTATTGTGAGTTGTAAGAATTGTTTATATATTTTAATACAAGTCCCTTATTAGATAGATGATTCCATGGGTTCTTTTTACTCTCTGTATGGTATCCTTTGAAGCACAAAAATTTTTTGATTTTGATGTTATCTAATTAATCTGTTTTTTGTTTTTGTTGTTTATGCTTTTGATGTCATAAGAAACCATTGTCTTATCCAAGATCATGGAGAATTACTCACAGGAGTTTTATGGTTTTAGCTCCTACTTCAGTCCATGATCCATTTTGAATTAATTTTTGTATATGGTGCACAGTATTCCAACATCATACTTTTGCACGTGGATACCCAGCTGTCCCAGCATCATTTGTTGAAAAGACTATTCTTCCCCCATTGAATTATCTTGGCCAGTTGGCCACAGTTACGAGATTATTTCAGGACTCTCAATTCTATAGGTCTACCCTTATACCACACTTGAATACTTGAATACTGTAGCTTTGTCTTAAGTTTTTAAATTGGGAAGAGTCAATCCTCCAACTTTGTTCTTCTTTTTTAATAATGTCTTTGGTGATTCTTGATTCCTTGTATTTATGTATGAATTTTAGGATCAGCTTAATTTAATTTGTTGATTTCTGCAAAAAGCCAGTTGAATTTTTGATAAGGATTGCATTGGTGGTTGAGATCGGCTTGGGTAGTATTGCCATATTAACAATATTAAGTCTCCTGATCTATGAGAACAGGGGATGTATATCTCTTTATTAGATCTTCTTTATTTCAGCAATGATTTGTGGGTTTTAGCATTACAAGTCTTCCAATTCTTTCTTAAATTTATTCTGAAGTACTTTATTTTTTTAATAAAAATAAGTATAAGTAGAAGTAGAAGTGGTATAAGTAGAATTGTTTTCTTAATTCATATTCTGATTATTCATTGCTAGTATACAGAATACAATTGATTCTTATATATAGATCTTGTATTATACAACCTTGCTGAACTGTTTATCAATCCTAATATTGTGTGTGTGTGTGTGCGTGTGTGTGCGCTCATGAATATTACTCAATGTCACATCCTCTGGAGCATTTAACACAGAGCCTAATCTTAACTAATATTCAGTCCATTTGTATTCCTCGCATCGATCTCTTTAAATGCCCTGTTGCCACAGAAGCCTCCCATTTACTGAGTAATTTTTCAGTTCCCAATATCACTGAACCATTCTTCTTCCTCTTCACTCTCATCTGCAGGCTTGGGAACAATGGGCCGAGGCATCGTCACTGCTCTTGCAAAGGCGAGGATCCCTGTGATTGCTGTGGAATTGGACAAGAAGCAGCTAGAGACTGCTGATCAGATAATAACCTCCCTCTTGGAAAAGGAAGCATCCAAAATGCAGCCCAGCAGCCACCATTGGTTAGGACCAAAACCCAGGTTAACCACATCCCTGAAGGAGCTAGGTGGTGTAGATTTAGTCATCGAAGCAGTATTTGAGGAAATTAACTTGAAGAAGCAGGTCTTTGCTGAACTATCAGCTGTGTGCAAGCCAGAAGCTTTTCTGTGCACCAATACTTCAGCCTTGAACATTGACGATATTGCTTCTTCCACTGATCGCCCTCACTTGGTCATTGGCACTCACTTCTTCTCACCAGCTCACATCATGAAGTTGTTAGAGATTATCCCCAGCCAGTACTCTTCCCCTACTACCATTGCCACAGTTATGAATTTATCAAAAAAAATTAAAAAAATTGGAGTAGTTGTAGGTAACTGTTTTGGATTTGTTGGCAATCGAATGTTGAAGCCTTATTACAATCAGACATATTTCTTATTGGAAGAGGGCGGTAAGCCAGAGGAGATAGATCAGGTGCTGGAAGAGTTTGGTTTCAAAATGGGACCTTTTAGAGTGTCAGATCTTGCTGGACTGGATGTGGGGTGGAAATCTCGACAAGGGCAAGGTCTTACGGGACCTATGTTGCCTTCAGGAACGCCTGCCCGAAAGCGAGGCAGCGAGAGATATTGCCCAATTCCTGATATGCTCTGTGAATCAGGACGGTTTGGCCAGAAGACAGGAAAGGGTTGGTATCAATATGATAAGCCACTGGGTAGGATTCACAAACCTGACCCCTGGCTCTCTGAATTCCTGTCACAGTACAGGCAAACCTATCACATTGAGCCACGTGTCATTAGCCAGGATGAGATCCTCGAGCGCTGTTTGTATTCACTCATCAATGAAGCATTCCGTATCTTGGGAGAAGGGATGGCTGCCACTCCAGAGCACATCGATGTTGTCTATTTACATGGGTACGGATGGCCAAGGCACAAGGGTGGGCCCATGTTCTATGCCTCCACAGTGGGATTGCCCACAGTGCTAGAGAAGTTGCAGAAATATTATAGGCAGAATCCTGATATTCCACAACTAGAGCCTTGTGACTATCTGAAAAAATTGGCTTACCTGGGCAACCCTCCTCTGAAAGAATGGCAGAGGTTAGCAGGACCCCCTAGCAGTAGACTGTGATTCAGCCTTCCAGGTTATGACTCATGTGCTTGCATCAGGAAATGCTCATGGAATTTCATTGATATTAAATCAAAAGATCCAAAGTAAGATTGCTCTGAAATACAAAGCAGCTGAACCTTCTCTTTGTGTCTTCTGTCTGATTATTCTAATGGATCAAATCTTTAGGAATGTGCTTCCTATGCCTCTGAGTCTATCTTTATTGGATAAATCATTTTGATCCCAGTGAATAAACTTGTGTCAATACCATAATAGCTAAGGAGAGAAACTCAGGATTAAGTTGAAGTTTCCAAGTGCTTTGATTGTTGGAAATGTCAACAATGAATCCCTGGGGTGCCTGGGTGGCTCAGTGGGTTAAAGCCTCTGCTTTCGGCTCAGCTCATGATCCCAGAGTCCTGGGATCAAGCCCTGCTTCGGGCTCTCTGCTCAGCAGGGAGCCTGCTTCCTTCTCTCTCTCTCTGCCTGCCTCTCTGCCTACTTGTGATCTCTGTCTGTCAAATAAAAAATAAATAAAATCTTTAAAAAAAAAAACAGAATGACTCCCTGATAAATGCCACTAAGTCATAAATTCATTTTGACCCCTTTCCACTTCACACACACGGCACTGATAGGAAAACTTACGGGCCCTTTAACAAACCTTCACTCTGCAGCTCCTGACCATTTTGCACAGCACTTGGCAAACCCAGAATCCAGAGGGGGCATGAATTCAGCAGGGAAAGCTGTGGTGAAGTTTAGCCCCTAGTCTCAAAGATGGAGCGGAGTTAGTTGGCAGGCTCGAATCAGCAGGGAGGGTCTCTGTGAGTGAGTAGGGAACATCACCCATGGAGAGGCAGAGGGAGTAACCAGAAAGAGAGGCAAGGTGTCAAAGGCCTAACAGTGCTAACGTTGTAGGCAGAACCCGGGTGGGAGTAGTGAGGGTGTTGAGTGCTTCAGAGTAGCTTGGCAGCCTATACTCGGTGTATGACTTCTGTCCACGGTGCTGTTATTTGTGCAAATCGTGCTTGCTGCTTTGCAAGGGGCTCAGCAATGTTTGTTGTAACTTCCTGGGGACCTGGGGATGTCCACAATCTGTCATTCTTTTCTATGCATGGAGAAGTAACAGAAAGTAGCCATTGTTGACTTCATGTAAGAAGGGATCTTACCTTAAAAAGCATGTCTAACTTCCTCTGATTCTATGATAGAGTCATGATGCCAGTCTCCCTGCCATGATGAGCCTTTGTGATGCTGGGTATGGAAATTGTTGAATCTTGAAAAGTCTGAAATTACTGCAAAACAGATTCTGAATAGTTTTGTTATAAGAGTTCTTCTCTTTTTACTTTTTTGTGGGGTTAAAAGTTGAGGGGCTGGTCCACACAAAAACTGGTCCACAAATGTTTATAGCAGTATTATTCATAATAGCCCCAAATTGGGAACAAGCTAAAGCTCTATCAACAAATGAACAAAGTGTGGAATGGCCATGGAATAGAATATTTGGTCATCGAAAGAAATAAAGTAAGTATAGAGATATATTATGACATGGCGAACCTTCAAAATTTTATGCTAACTGAAAGAAGCCAATCACAAAAGGCCATACATTGTATGGAAATTTATGGGAAATAGGCAAATCTATAGAGACAAAAAGCAGATCAGAGGATGCCTAGGGCTGGAATCAGTAGGAGCTAGGTAATGGGGAGGGCTCTAATGAGGACTGGTTTCTTTCTGGGTTGATGAAAATGTTCTGAAATTATTGCGGTGATGGTTACATAACTGTGAATCTACTAAAAACTATTGAGTTCTACAATTTTAAATGGGTAAATTGTATAGTATGTGAATTATAACTCAAAATTGTCAATAAGTAAGTAAACAAATGGACTCAGCTTGTCCTTCAGGGTGTTGTAAATGAACTATTTTCTCCTGCGAATCCAAGCAAAATTATCAAAAGTTCTGATAGAGGAAATTTGAATGAATATAGCATAAGTTTTCCATTATCAAAAACAAAAAAAAACCTCTGGAGTGTGCCTTGAATTTAATTTAGAATCATTTTTAAATTGTGTATTGCTGGATTTTATATAAATTGGTCCTTGAAATGAAAGAAAATAAAAAAAATTTCAGGAAGTGGTAAACTTTGTCTGCAAAATGACATACCTTCAAATGAGTGTTAAAGGACTGGCCTGTGTATGCATGTGCACACACACACACACACACACACAACACACACCATTTCTTCTTTAGACCCTGAGTGGATTTTGAGTTCTTAAAACTCATTTTCGCCCTCCACTACCCTCAAGATTGGGCCTTTGAAACTAGAGTGTCTATGAATAGAATTCGTGAGTCAAAAATCCCTGAAATCTGGGGCACCTGGGTGGCTCAGTCAGTTAGGCATCTGCCTTTGGCTCAGGTCGTGATCCTGGAGTCCCAGGATAGAGCCCCGGAAGCATCAGTCTTCCCACTCAGCAGGGAGTCTGCTTCTCCCACTGCCCCCCCCCACTCATGTTTTCTCCCTCTCTCTCTCTCTCTCATTCTTCCTGTCTCTCTCTCAGATAAACACAATTCTTAAGAAAATTTTTTTAGGGACGCCTGGGTGGCTCAGTTGGTTAGGCCGCTGCCTTCGGCTCAGGTCATGATCCCAGCATCCTGGGATGGAGTCCCGCATCGGGATCCTTGCTCAGCGGGAGCCTGCTTCTCCATCTGCCTCTGCCTGCCACTCTGTCTGCCTGTGCTCATTCTGACAAATAAATAAATAAAATCTTTAAAAAAAATTTTTTTTTTAAATCCCTGAAATCTGATGCTGATGTTTGTGTATATGTATATGAGTATATTGCTTAGAAGAGGTCCCATATATTACATATTTTCAAAAGTGTCTGTGACCCAATAAAGGTTTTAAAGATTAACATTATATAATATAGGAAGAAGAAATAGGAGTTAATTTATTTTTATTTTATATCAAAGAGGCAAAACTAATATTAATTTCTTGGGTCCTACATACAACAGTGGGTAACATGATGAAATCTGTCCAGGATATTCTATTTCATCCTGAAAATGTACTTGCTTCAAAGGGTTATTTTGTTGTTGTTGTTATTGATAACTCTATTTTTTTTTTAAACAGCTTCTGGGGTGCCTTGGTGGCTCAGTGGGTTAAAGCCTCTGCCTTTGGCTCTGGTCATGATCTCGGGGTCCTGGGATCGAGCCCCGCATTGGGCTCTCTGCTCAGCCGGGAGCCTGCTTCCTCCTCTCTCTCTCTCTCTCTCTGCCTGCCTCTCTGCCTACTTGTGATCCCTGACTGTCAAGTAAATAAATAAAATCTTAAAAAAAAAAAAAGCTTCTGAATGACATTTTAAAAATGTGTTCTAATGGTAATTGACTCTGACGAGAACTATGTATTAGAAGCACCCTTGAAGCTTTGCCGTAATACTCCAGCTTTAAAGGAGAGACTAACAGTGTTCCTTAAATCAGTAAAGCCACTGTGCAGCTGTGGTTGTTATCTACTTACTCACTTCCAGCAAGAACAGGTGTGCGTGAGAGAGATAAAGTGTGGGATCCTGACTCCCCTGATTAATCATGTCTCAGAATTATGTATGCAAATCATACTCCAAAGCAGTTAGGAACCTGATATTTCTAGAGTCTTCCATTTGTCTTTAAAATAGACACCTAGAAATCAGAAACACTGTAGACTGACTAGATTGACTGACTCTTCTTGGTAGCCATTGATGAGATTAATAGAAAAGAAGTCCTCTGGACCCAAAACAGCTTTCTGCAAGAACAGAAAAGTCTTTGATTATTCTTGGGACTACCAATGCCAACTGCTTATCTTGCGAGCTTATGATTTTGAGATTGACAAGTTGCACTGCTTCCTAGTAGGACACCACTCATACTGTGTTCCAAGAGGTGGGCCATTCACATAGAAATAATGAGAACAGCACCCCCTAGAGCTGTGCAACACCCAGTATTGTTTTCAAATCAAAAACTCCTTCCTCTGTTTATTGCTATAAGTATCTTTCTAACCAAGAGTTAGTTGATGAAAGTAAAGGGGAAGTTTTACTTTAGTTTGGTATCTCCGATGGGACCAAAATTTTACAAAGATTTCATTTTGTCTGTCTTTGTACTTTTTTTTTTTTTTTTTTTTTGGTCTAACATTCTGACAGAGAGAAACGTAAGAGATGAAGAGGACTTTTTCATTCTTGTCTACAGTGTTCCAGGGCATGTCAATTGTAATATTTATTTATTCTCTTTCACCAAACTTAAAGAGCTGAGCAGAATGAGAGCCTGAATGCGTCTGATAAGGCGAGCTGAGCTGGCACAATCTAGCTCTTCTGCCGTAGTCACGGTTATCCCACCTCCTCTAAGAGGAGGCAGTTGCTAATTCTGGCCATAATGTGAAATCCTTAGGGTGGCTAGGGCAAAACCTTCTCCAACCAAACCACAACTGCCTCTGGATTCCCAAAGTCTGCCAAGGCCTAGACAGTTGTTCATTTGCGTGTTTTGGCAGAGACTGTTGGCTGTCCCCCAGTGTTTTTCTTCTTCGGGAGTAATGCACTTCTCAATTTTTCAGCTGAGCATGGGGCTGCTCACAATACGCAATACATTTGTCAGCTTCTTTTGCATCCAGTTGTGAACATGGGACTGAGATCTAGACAATGGGAGGTGCAGAGGAGCATCCCATGGCAGCTTTGGGGACCCTCCCTTAGAAGTCACCTGATGTGCTTCCTCTGCCGGTTTCTTTTTTGTCCCTTCCTCCATTTTGCTGCCTGGAACAGCTGTGACAGCTGGAGTCTAACCACTATCCTGGGCCACGAGGACAAAGGTCATGCCTTAGGGATAGCAGAATAGAGGGCTGTAAAGAGCCTGGTCCCCAAAGCCCTCCTCGAGCAGAGTTGCTACTCTGCCTTCCAAGAGTCATTTATGTGAGAGAGAAATCAATTCCTATCATGTGTAAGTAAGCCAGTGTTACTGTAGGTCTTTAATTATCACAGGTAGGGCCCATGAGTCAGTGGGGTTTTATTTTGGTTTGTTTTTGTTTTTCTCAGTGCCGGGGTAATTCTGATGCAAAGGCAGGCTCAAGAATCCAGTCTCATTAAACAGGATTTCTTATTTCAAGAAAAAAAAAATTCGCCAGTGTGATGTGATTTTTCAACTTGATATTGAATTGCTCATAAATTTTTATGTTCTGTTTCTCATAGAATTGTTGTAGGCAGTTCATGGAGAGGTCCGATAAGAACCTGAGAATAGGGCTTTAGATCAACATTTAGTAGGAAATAGTCTCACAGCCTTATTTGAATCTCAGATGGACTCCTACTTAATGAGGGACAAAAACACCCAAAGAACGTGTGCATTATGGAAAGGAAAGGTGGTCAACAATGGCACAAAGGAAAAGAAGAATAATTCAAGAAGCAATATCTTCAATTAAACAAACAGTATCTCTCAGCACTGATGATAAATCGGGAGTGTATGGACTTTCTGCTCGGTAGATTAGAGATCTCCAAAATGGGGCACCCTTACCCGAGGAAGTGTAAAAGATGACTCATAGAGGTTCAGGCATAAAATATTAGAAATGACTGCTACTTATCTTTGTCTAAAAAATAAGAAATTAATCTTTGTTAATCTTTCACATATATATGGACACTGTTGGCCTCACCAGGCTGCATCTCAGACAGTCATATGTCAGGAATGAAGTCATCCTGCGGGGGAGAAGGCAAGTTCCAACATACAGAGAGGGGGACAGTGGCTTCCTCCCTCTTTCATTTGTTGTCAGTATTTTTTTTTTTTTTTTAGATTTTGTTCATTTATTTGACAGAGCACAAACAGGGGGAGAGGCAGGCAGAGGGAGAAGCAGGCTCCCCACCAAGCAAGGAGCCTGACGCAGGACCCTGGGATCATGACCCAAGCCTAAGACAGATGCCCAACTGACTGAGCCACCCAGGCACCCATGCTGTCAGCATGTTGAGAAATACTGCAGATTATGTAGGCTGGATAAGTGGATATTTGGATTTAATTATTTAATCTAACTAAATTAACCTTCACAAAAGATTCCTTGAAAGAAAGCATAATTAAAAATAATGCAAATAATACAAAGGTAAACAATAAGAAAACTGCAGAACTGATAGGTCTGATATCAGTTTTTTGTCAGGCACCTCACAAGATAGAATTATTTAGTCAGATTCGGCAAGAATTTGACCGAAAAGCTTTGAAATTATCAAGACGACTATTAGGTATATTAATATATAATCTACCATTCATGATGAAGCTTGCCCTAAGTGTGTATTGTGTCTTATGATATTAGTTAATAATAAGATGAAACCATCACCTAACAAAGTGTTTTAACATGATTTATTTCATCATTATCTCATCATTTATATATTTCTTTTTTTTTTTTTTTTTCAGTAGGCCCACACCTAGTGTGGAGCCCAATATAGGGTTTGAGGTCAACACCTGAGCTGAAATCAAGAACCGGATGCCTAACCAACTGAGCCACCCAGGTGTCCTCATTTATAAATATCTATTTTATTGTTTTCTAATGTGTATATATATCAGTATAATAGTGAACTATACAATTTATAAACATCCTACATAATAGAGATGTATACTAAAATTTATGTGATACTTTACCCAGACCCTCCTTTAGGAATGAGAGATTTATTTTCCTAGCTCCCGGCAGTGCTGCCAGGAAATGGCCTTCTTCGGGGATTGCCTTGCTCAAGGTAACATCTTGTTCCAAAGGGAGCTTGCATCCAATGACTGCTCAGTGCAGGAGTGTAAATGCTGGTCCTCTTGCCCCAGCTCCAAAGGGCTGCCAGCTCTAGAGCTCCCAGTGATATTGGCCTAGGGTCCTCACCGATACTGCACTGAAATGCAAACTCTCCCTCTGCTCATTCCTCCTCTTTGCTTCACAGGTGTTAATCCCAAGAGCACTCCCTAATCTCTATCTTAGAGTCTGCTTCCCAGGGAACCCAAACTATGACAGTGAACCTGCATGATCAGAAATGTTTGGGTTCATATACTCTCTTCAGCTCTTTGGTATTGGTCTAATAGATTTCTTTTGCTCTCACAAGTCATTAATTTTTATGAATATTCTGGTTGTGCTAGAAAAGAATGTGCACTCTCAGACAAATATGGGATTCTCTCATAAGATCAAGCTTGTTAATTAAATTACATATGTCAATTTTTCTATTTAGCCTTGATGATGTTTTATCCGTAGTCCTCCTGGTCCTGTGACTGGGGACAATTACCCGTGCCAGAGTGGCGACTCCTTTCCTTGGCACAAAGAGCCGGAAGTGACTGAGAGGCATGTGCGTTGTGCAAAGGCTCTTACTGAGTCCCTGGTGGAAGTGCTTCCCTTCTAGGAACAGACTTCTAGATCTCAGAGCTTTAGTTGCTGATATTATATGCAAGATTCTCCAAGTGGGTCACTGGCAGTAATGGTAAATGGGGCCACTTCTACTTCTGCTCTTTGGTCCCTATAACCTTGAATTCTACCTATTAGAAACATAGCACCACATAATGGTTATTGATTAAGGTTGTGAAGCGCATCCCGGATGATTATACCCAATCCTCACAGGATGTCCTCTCCAAGCTGGCACCCCATGGCTAACTTCAAAGAGATATTCTGTTATTCCATTAGGAAGGCCAATAGCTTCTGGGTGGTGTCGTATACAAATGAGGTAAGGAATCCATGCTGGTATGCTCAGTTCCACACCACCTTTGTTGTAAAGTGTGTCCTTTGGTCTGATGCAATATTCTGTGGGCTCTCGTGTCACTGGATCAGATGCTTTCTAAGTCCTTGGAAATGCAGTTCTGTAGTCTGGAAAGGAAAATCCACACATGGACTATATGTCAATTCCAGGCACAATGAATCGCTGATCTGCTGACTGAAGAGTTTCCAATGTAATTGGCTTACCATGAGGGGCTGGTTGTCTCAGGATAGGACAGTGCCTGGGGCTAGCCATACATTCAGCAGCTAGGTTAGCCTTGGTGAGTGGGAGGCTGTTTTGTTGGGCTCAGGCATAACTTCCATCCTTACAGCCCACTCTGTTTATAGGCTATATGTGCCTGGCCAAGGCGGTCAAGGACACTGGCTCATTGATGTCAGCCAGCCCAGCCACTCCGCCTACTTGTTTGCTTAATTTGTCTTCTATGGTAGAGGTTTTCTGGATGACATTAACATGTGATGCACAGCTCTTCACACTTTGTGCCCGATCCCATAGGTCTGTTCCTCAATTGCCCAGTTTTTGCCATCCCCTGTCTTCCTATATGTCTCCTTCTAGGACCCAACCAACCATCTAACTATTTGGCAATTTGCCATTGCCCATATATATTCTCACCTCGAGTTACTTCTCTTGAGTCTTTTGATTCCTTCTTCCACCATTGGCCATGGCAGTTCTATCTACTTCACTGATTATGCCATCATTTTCTCCAAGCCTTCAAGAGCCAGCTTAGCAGTGTATTAGTAGTGTGTCCCAGAGTCTTTACCTGGGCACTAAATTCTCTATCATGGAGAGTGCTTCCGTTCAATAAGTTCTCACTACCATAGTTCATGTCTGCCCCCCCACTTTGATCCAGCACACTCAGGGCTCACTCCGAAATGCACTCTCCTGGTTTCTAGTGATACCTGTTGGCTAGTCCTGTAACTCCTTGGGAGATATAAGACCTTTCCTTCCTTAGTCTCAGCACTGCCCTAAATGGGTTATTTTGTGACTCAACTGTAATCATTGTTCTGTTGGCCAGGAGGGAAGGTATTTCCTGAGCTAGGCATGTGTCTTGCAGAACAGAAGCCTCTGACTTATCTTAGAGCAAGTAGGGGTAGGGAGGAGAAGTCACAGGTCTTTAGCAAGGACAGACGAGCCTCTTCCATGGCATTTGATAGTTTCAATTTCATTGACCCGGATGTCCCTGTTCCCAGTCACAGGGTTACACTTCTTCCCAGTCACAGCCCTAACTTTGGCAAAGGAGAATTGCCACAAGAAAGCAACCCTCTGTGGAACTCCATTTCCCTTATAATTTAGTCCTGGGCTTGATCCTCTGTATTTTTGCCCTATAGTAAATGAGTCTCCCACATGCTACCAGGGGAGGCCTCTGACATTTGTTCATCTTCCATTGGTAACTAATGACCTTCACACCTCTTATTGTGTGTCTCTAGTGCAGTGGTAGCCCCCAGTAACAGCCATCTGACTCCATGTAATTACAACTTCCTATAAACCTCTCAAATGCTTGAGATACAGCCCTCATTACCTTCTATGGGAATTCCACTTCAACTTCTCCACTGATGAAAGTTGGTGGGTTTTGTTTGTTTGTTTGTTCTTTCTTTTAGGTAGGTTCAATGCCAGCATGGAGCCCTCCACTGATGAAAGTTTTAACTTTTTCACAGCTACAGCATGCTAGAAGCTTTCAATATTCCACTTTCCACCAGTGATGATGTTTTCATTGCCAGTTGCCTGGTTTATAAGGCAGCTCCAAAGTCCCATTTTAGAGTTTGCTTCCTAGGACCAGTTCTGTTAGCAACTGTCATAGGCCACGATCCCCAGGAAAGAGACTCTGGAGTAGAGATTCCCATGCAGACTGAATGGAAGGAGGAGTTGAACTGCAAGGCAGGTGCAGCAAAGCTTCCTCAGGCTCCCTGAATTGAGGCAAAGGGTTAGGCTTTGTATGCCTGCCTTGCTTTCGAATGTAAGTTGCCCCCAGCGAGGCATGGCTTTGAATAACGCATCTAACTTCATCTAAGGTCAATATCCTTGGAGAAACTCAGGTCCCTGGCCTCTACTGGCAGCCAGCACTCCCGGGAGCTGAGGGAATAATTGAAGGGACAGAAAGGCAAGACCTGGGCAATGCACCACAGTATCCAATACACAGCTCTGCCATGCTTTCACATTGCTCTCTTTGCACCTTATCCCTCTTTGGATCATTCACTGCCAAAAGCCCACACTCCCAGCCATCTCTCACCTCATCCCCGAATTCTCACCCTCATACAGCTCTGTATATCTCCTGACCCGATGTCTTGTCTCCTTCAGCCTTGCAAACCCTTCCCCTGAGTCCTCAAGGGATTCAATTCACAATTTGCATCAGTGGAATCTCCTCTAGTCTCAAAATGTTCTCTGAATATTCCTTTGTCTTCTTGACCTAAATTCTTAGGGTCTTCAAAGGGGGTCTCTAAGTGAATGGCTTCACCAGCCAGCTTCAGAATAAATTGAGGAATAAATCAGAAGTAACTATGGGCACCAAATACCACCTTTACCAGTAGTACAGTCCAGGTGGAAGGATGTGGGTTTTGGTACATTAAGTCTGCAGACTGGATAGCACTGTATTCGAGAAGTAGATCTCCCCAAACAGCGGCTGCAGTGCTGGACCAAACATTTATCTCCTCCCTTAGTTATGTAGTTTGAAACATTTCTCTACTGCATATAAGTTGTCTCAGACTCCTGTGTGAAACAGGTGAGGAATAATGAAGAGGAAAAAAAAGAGAGAGGACTCTCAAAATCAGATAAACGATAATAGAATGGAACACGTATCATAGGGAAATGAATAATGTAGAGTATTAGTATTGGAATTCAGAGAAGGAGGTGGTCACTAAAAAATTAATGCCACTAACCTCAAGGAAGTTATCCTATTACATTTCCTCAGGCATCCATCTCCCCATTCTCCTTCTGGCTGACTATAACTTCTATTCTTCTGCATTCCATCACTTCCTTCTCCATTCTCCTTCTCAGCTAATGTGGGCTTCCTTCACAGAGAAAATAGAAGCAATCAGAAGAGAGCTTCCACAGGCAGCCATCAACACATCTACCCACCTCCCTGAATCTGTGCTCATATATCCTGTCTTCCCTCCTATTTCTGTGAACGAGTCATCTGTCGAAACCCAACTCCTCCACTTGACCCTAGATCCCCTCCCCTTTCACCTCCTCAGATCCGTTCTCCCAGCAGTCCTTTCTTCTTTCTTCTGCTCTGACTTCCCTTTCTCTGTGGCTTCTTTCCAATTAGCCTATAAACAAGCTGTAATTTGTTCCATTACAAATACATATTTAAAAAAAAAACTTCTTCCTGTCTTAAAAAATCTTGATCCTATCTCCCCTTCTAGCTACCAACACTTTCTTTCATTCATAGCAAAACTTCTATTTCTGATGATTCTCTTGGTTTTCCATTGTTTGCCTCTCATGCTCTCTTCAGTCTACTCCAATCAGGCTTGTATCCCCACCACTCTACCAATACTGCCTTTGTCAAGGTCACCAATTCTTTTCTGCTGAATCCAATCGTCAATCCTGGTTCTCATCCTACTTGATTCATCTTTCATTCCCTCTTCCTTCCAAAGCTCGCTTCACCCAATTCCATGATATCACCACTCTTTTTATTTCCCCCACCTCACTAGCCTCCTGCTTGGTTTCCACTGCTGGTTCTTCATCTCCATCACCTCCAAATGTTGGCAGGCCTTGAGGCTCAGTCTTTAAACCTCTTCTTTTGTTTGTGTACCCCTACTCACTTGGTGATCTCAGTGGCACAACTTTAAATATCATCTATGCACTGAAAACTCCTAAATTCACACCTTTAGCATGGACCTCTCTCCTGTTTATCTTGTCTACTTGAAATTTACATTTGGATATCTAATGAATGTCTAAAACTTAATATGTTTAAAATTGAGCTCTTAATACCTGTCAATCCCCTCCCCCACATATAGGCTTTTCTTTCCCGTTTTCATTTAGTCCCTTCTGGCTATTTACTCAGATCATAAACCTTAGGATCTTCTCTGAATCTCCTCTCTCACTCTCCGTATCTGATCTATCAGCAAATCTTGGTGGCTTTACCTGCAAGTATACTCAGAATACAAGTACTTATCTCTGCTTCCTGGGCTGTCACCTGGAGCCAAGCTATAGTTATCTCTCACCTGGGGCAACAGCATCCTAACAGGACCCTGCTTCAGCCCTTGTTTTACTGTGGTCTTATGGATACAACAGCCAATTGCTCTGGCTGAACTCTCACCTCTGCCAGAGCCACTCTTCTGCTCAAAATCCTCCAGTGGTTTCCCATCTTATTTGGAATAAAAATGAGATTCTCTGCAATGCCACAAAGCCCCATAACTTCTCTGTCCTCCTATTTCTCTGCTTGAATCATTCTGTTTCAACCAACCTGGCTTCCTTGGTGTTCTCAGCATATGTCAAGCAAGCTCCCACCCCAGGGCCTTTCCATTTCCTGTTCTGGCAACCTGAAACTCACTTCCCTCAGCTATTTGCATAGGTTGCTCTCTCTCTTTCTCTCTCTCGCTTTTTTTTTTTCTGTTTCAATGTCACCTTATTAGAACTATCTCTGCCTACTGCACATACAATAGCAATAATTCCTTTCCCCAATGCTTCCTATCTCTTTGACACTGAATTCTCTCCATAGTTCAATTATTAACTGACATATTATATATTTCTCTGTTTCTTTGCTTATTTTCTCTGCTCCCTCTCCAAATGCAAGCTCCCGGAAAGCAGGTGTTTTGGATACAAAGATTGCTCATTAACTATTTGTTTAAAAAGTATCTAGGGGGCCCCTGAGTGGCTCAGTCATCTGGCTTCAGCTCAGATCATGATCCCAGGGTCCTGGGATTGAGCCCCACATGAGGCTCCACGGGAGGCCTGTTCTCCCTCTCCCACTCCCCCTGCTTGTGTTCACTCTCTCACTGTGTCTCTGTCAAAAAAATAAATAAGATCTTTTTAAAAAATTAAATACATAAATAATATCTAGCACCAACATAAAGTGGTGTAAGAACCAAATTTCCATTGTTAACCTGAATTTTGTCTTGTCTACCTACCCCTAACTTTATTTTTATTTTTTTTAAGATTTTATTTATTTATTTTGGAGAGAGAGAGAGAGAGAGAGAGAGAGAGAATGAGAACGTGCACAGTGGGGGCCAGGGGCGGGGGAGAGGGAGAAGGACAAAGCAGGCTCCACACTGAGCACAGAGCCCAGGTCAGGGCTCTAGGCTTGATCCCATGATCCTTGAGATCATGACCTGAGCCTAAACCGAGAGTCAGGTGCTCAATTGACTGAGCCACCCAGGTGCCCCCCCCCCAACTTTAGAACACATGATCCAATAAAATTTTTCCTAATTTGTGACTTAAATTAAAAAATGCTTACAAAAGGCTAAAAATCAAATTACATTTTATGGTATAATTAACAAATCCTCTTTACTTAAGAAAATAACATTACCTAAAAAGAAATCTAAAATTCTAGAATATTTGATATTAGAATATATGGAAATTTGAAATTCGAACTATTGAAGAAAATCTATGTTGTGCTATATCACTATATTTTCAATTATCCAAGTGGTCCTGAAGACTCATCTCATCATTGAGACTTATGTCAGAAGATGGAACAAACCTTATTAAGTAAAATTTAAATAAATCATTCCAAGAAGTAGGTATTCAGACTGGGTTTTTTGTTTGTTTGTTTGTTTTTTGCTGCACTCCCCACTAGATGGTGCTGCTAAGAAGTTTTCTAGAAAATTCCAACTTAGGGGTTCACTTTTAACTAAAAAATGGAATATAATTCATATGTTTAAGGATGGTTCTTTAATAACATTTGTTTTTATAACTTTAGACAAAACATTCTGTGGGCGTCTAGAGCTGGTATGTGGATGTGATGTGGGTCAGTTTCATCAATAATAGACAGTCTGAGTAGGTGGAAATCAGAAACAGGATTTCAGCTGCAACAACATTTGAAATTATTTGATATTCAGCAGTCGTCATGTGCTTGGCTTCCAATAACTTTTCCCGGAAGCTTCAGCAGGCCTCCAGAATTGCAGATGTCATTCAATCTGCAAGAGTGAGCATTATATACTATTTCAACTTAAAAACCCAGTTACTTATTCTTGTGGTTCATGAAAAGCCAGCTTTATTAATTGTTTAAAATAAGGGCAAGAGTTTTTAAAATAGAAATTGTACAGGTGGATTTATGGTTCTTTCTATGAAGATATTTTGTCTATTAGGCAGAAAATTCAGGATTTTTTCCATGTGTAATACACAAATGTAATAGTATGAGTTACTGGTAAAATACAGCAATTAGTCCCCTTGACCACTTCCTTAGAGACCATTTTCAGTGGGAAAACACGATGAGCTAGGTAGTCAGATTTTACAATTTGCTATGGATTTGAGGCTTTTATGGAAATTTAAGGATCAAAGACTTCCTTTACTTTATCCTCTGTGGAAATAAAAGTTTGCTGTGAAAAAGCATTACATTTTATTTTCTAGATGAAAATTCCAGCTTCTTTATTGTTTACACATTTATTCTATTTCCCATCTTTTAATCATTTTTTCCAGCTTTATTGTGATATAAGTGATTTTCAATATCACATAAGTGTAAGGTGTAAAATGCGATGCTCTATGAAAAATGATTGCCATAATAATGTTAGTTAATATCCATCACTTCCTATAATTACCTTTTGTATGTGTGTGTGGTGAGAACATTTAAGATAAATTCTCTTAGCAACTTTCAAGTGTATAGTACATTATTATTAACTAGAGTCACCTTGCTGTACATTAGATCCCAGAATCTATTTATCTTATAACTGGAAGTTTGTACCCTTTGATCACCTTCCCCCTCCAGCCCCTGGTAACCACCAATCGACGCTCTGCTTCTGTGTTTGGTTTTTTAAGATTCCACATGTAAGTGAGATCATACAGTATTTGTCTTTTTGTGTCTGACTTATTTCACTTAGTATTATGCCCTCAAGGTTTATCCATGTTTGTCTCGAATGTCAGGATTTAATCGCTATTGTTCCTTTCTCCTACTGTTAACAGAATGGGGATGGAGGAAAGGAAAGGCATCATTTACATAATCATTTGCCTACTCATCTACATGTATTTGCGTAAGTTATGAATCTCTCTGAGTAGCAGACCCAAGGAAGGAGAAGAGGAGCGTGGAGTGGGGGTTGGGACTTCGCAAAGGTCTCTAGGGACTTTCCTTCAGGAAGCAGAGAATCTGGATGACAGCATTCTGGGGACTCAGGAGATCCAGACCAGTAGACCTCCGTCCGGGCTTAAGGGCATTGAGGCTGCGGGAGGATACGGACTGTGAAATCGTCGCTGGAAAGAGCAAAAGAGGAAAGAAAAGTAGACAGCATAAGCAAAACTCAATGTACTTCTTTTCTCTGCAGCTGATGTTTCCACTTCCTGGTATCTCAGCCTTGGGGTGAGACAAGCGGGACCTCAGAGCCAGGGATCAGCAGCTGTCCAGCCAGGCTGCGGGGGGGCCATGGCCCCAGCACACAGACCTCTTTCTTCTTCCTTGGAGGGAGTGGGAAGCAGCTGTAAGTGGAGCTTTGTTGTTTGGTCTCTTCACCCCCAGTTATCAGAGGAAAGCTCTGTGTAGCAGCCTGTCTCCCATTCCCTGGCAGGCGAACAACACAAAGAGAAATAATCCCAGCATATGAACACCCTCTTTTCACTCCTGGGCCGTTAGGCAATTTGGCAGGTCTAGCCCAGATCCCAAAGCCAGAATCTGGCTTAAGCAGGAGGGGGCAGCTTGGAGAGGCATCTTGATCTGCTCCCCCAGACTCATTTGCTTCTTTGCCTCTACAATAGTTAGCCAAATTGTTAGAGCCATAAATGCCAAACTTTTGAGATCACACCTTTCTTGGTTGGTTGAGAGAGTACACCCTTAATATGTTTAATAGATGCGAAATAATCATTGCGTGTTTTTCAAATTTTTGTTTTATTTTATTACTGTTTTTTAAAATTCCGTATTTAAATTCAATTTCGTTTTAATCACAGAAAAAAAGCTTCCGCAACACTTACTACTGCAGGACACTGTTCTAAATATTTTGCATGTGTCAGCTCACTTAATTTTCACAACTCTCTGTAGTAGGTATTATTATCTCCGTCTCATAGATGAGGAAACTAAAGCAGAGAAAAGATTCTTTTCCAAGGACATACATAGGCAAACCCAAGATTTTAACCCAGTCAGTCTGTTCCCAGGGTCTGTGTTCTTAACTTTTAAGTCATGCAGTATGTACTTACTTATAATTACAAACATGTGTATATACCTTGTGAAACATAAATATACATAGATTTTTTTTTTTAATTTTTGAGAGAGAGAGAGAGAGAGAGAGCAAGCGCTTGAGTATGGAGTAGAGCGGAGGTAGAGGGAGAGAGGGAGAGTCTCAAGCCGACTCAGCACTGAGTGCCAAGTCTGACATGGGGCTTGATCTCACCTCCCTGAGATCATGACCTGAGCTGAAATCAAGAGTTGGATGCTCAACAGACCGAGCCACCCAAGAGCCCCCATAATGGATATTTTTAATGGTAAGGGTAAAAATAAATATAAATAGAATTTCAGATATATTCTTCCTTTACCCCAACGGACTGTTTTATAGTCTCTTATTTTAGAGACCACTCTTTGAGAATATGGAACCCTGTGGAAAGAGGTTGGCCATGGCAGACCCAGGGAACATGAGCTGTACCACTGCACTCTTCACAGAGTGGGCATCCAGATCTTTCCAGCATTAGGATCCCATTTAAAATTAAAAAAAAAAAAAAATTGCAAGTGCTGGGGCGCCTAAGTGGCTCACTCATTAAGCGTCTGCTTTCGGCTCAGGTCATGATCCCAGGGTCCTGGAATTGAGCCCTGCATTGGGCTCCTTGCTCCACAAGAAGCCTGCTTCTCCTTCTTCCACTCCCCCTGCTCACTGTGTGTGTGTCTCTCTCTCAGATAAATAAAGAAAATCCTTTTAAAAAATATTTTATTTATTTGACAGAGATCACAAGTAGGCAGAGCAGCAGGCAGAGAGAGGGGGAAGCTGGCTCCCCGCCAAGCAGAGAGCCCGATGTGGGGCTCAATCCCAGGACGCTGAGATCACAACCCGAGCTGAAGGCAGAGGCTTAACCCACTGAGCCACCCAGGTGCCCCAAATAAATAAAATCTTTAAAAAAATTTGCAAGTGCTCATGTACTTTCCATATCTCTTGATTGAGAAAGGAGACTATGATTTAGGCTATTAAGTAACAGTCATGCTTTTAAATGAAACCATTTTATTAGCTACAATAGCATCAGTGCACTGTAGGAAACATTCCGGGTATATGCAAGTCACATTCATTTTTCCATGTACATACAATACCTAGTATACTTAGAGATTTGCCTGCATATTATGCTAATCCCAGGCCAGGGACATATATAACCTCTGTGGCTGTTGAGATCTGCTGGTTTGGTGGAAAGAGTCTGGGTTCAGGAACCAGCCAGAACTGGATTGAACTCTAGTTCCACATGTGTGACTTGGGATAAGTAAGAAACCCCAGGGTTTCCTCATTTGTAAAATTAGGAGAACACATCCTCACTTGTTTGTTGTAAAGAGAGCTGTCAATGAAAATTCTCTGGTACAGAATGACACAATAAATCAAACTCTGGAAAGGCCCGAGTGACCTGAGGCCAACAGAAGTGCCCCATTCCGCCCCCTCCCCCAGAAGTCAAGACAAGCCTGTGAGGAAGGGAGGCAGAGTTCAAAGCCAGTTCCCAGAGAAAGGGCTTCAAACAGCCAGCCTTCAAGAACATGTGAAGGTGATAACTGTATGTGTTCAGCCTCCTGGGGGTAGGAGCCTGGACCGGGAGGCCCTGGGGGGAGCTGAGTTGCTTCCTGACTGCCCTAAGCCCTGCATAGCAACCAAAACAGCAGGGGTACCCCCCCCCACCACCGCCGTCTGCCTAGTCAGACTCAGAATTAAGATCAGCTCTTGGTCAGGCTCTGAAGTATGTCCTAAACTGATGGTTCTCAACTCTGACAGCACGGGCAAATCAATCCAGGGAGCTTTGAAAAAATACCGACACTCGGATTCACCCCTGAAGATTCTGACTTAATTGGCTTTGGATGAGGCCTTGGCACTGGTATTTTTATAAGGTCCCCAGGAGTTTTCAATGTGCATCAGGGCTGAGAACCACCGTCTAGATTCGTGTGAGCAGCTTCTGTAGGACTAAGAGTGATGTCAAAACTAGTGGCCAGCAATGAGATGGACAGCAGCAAAAGGCGCAAGACCTTTCTTAGGACTGTCGTGGGCCCATACTGTGCTAAGGACACAGACATCCAAGAGCTAGGACTGTCTCCTGCCCGCAAGAAACTTGCAACCTTGTCGGGGAGAAACGCATAGGTAGGTTGCTGTGACCTTTGGAAGAGGGCTTTTGGTTCAGCAAGGACATATCAAGGAAGGCTTCCTGGAGGACTTACCGGCTCATAAAGGGTAAAGTCACTATCCAGATGAAGATGAGAAAGGGAACAGTCCCCCACAAAGGCTTAGAGGTATGAACCACACAGGCTGTGACAGTTAATTTTTTGTGTAAACCGGATGGGGCCATGGGGGGGCCCAGATATTTGGCTGAACATTATTTCTGGGTGTGTCTGTGAGGGTGTTTCTGGATAAGGTTAGCATTTGAATTGGTGGACTGAATAAAGAAGAATGCCCTTCTCAAGGTGGGTGGGCCATCCCCACTAAGTCCCGAATAGGAAGAAAAATAGGCAAAGAATTCTCTCTCTGCCTTATATCTTAGAGCTGGGGTGTTGGTTTTGCCCTGCGTTCAGACTCAGCCTTGCATTGGAACTATACCATTGTTTCTCTTGGATCTGGACTTCACAGTCTCTATAACTGTGTGAATCTATTCCTTATTAAAACAACAACAACAACAACAACTCTTTATATATTGGTTCTGCTTCTCTGAAGAACCCTGAGTAATACAGAAGGTTTATTCGTTGGGGTGGGGATGGGAGAATGACAATGAAATTTGGAATTATAGAGAAAAAAGCAAGTGGGGCAATGACATTAGTTTGGTGGGGGTGGTGCAGTATAGAGGACGTGGATGGGACAACTGGGCAGGCTGGAGGTGGCTGGCTGGGGCAGCTGGACTGGCTTGAGCTGGGCCTCCGCTGGCAGTGTGAACTGAGAGAAGCACAGATCTGTCTTACCCTCATAAAGCTGTTCTGGACCCCAAGCTGGAAGAGGAGGGACCACAGGGCTCTGGACAAACCTAGCCAAAGCAGATGCTAGAACAGGAAGGGGGGCCACCTTCGCTGAGTTAGAGTACCTCCGGGCTCACGTGGAAAGCAAGCCCTGGGCATACCGCTGGGATAAGGCCTTTTAACAGATAGAGTGAGACTTCAGGCCATCCTGAAAGTCAGTCCAGCACCACTGCTCCCCTCCCCGCGCCCCTTTTACCCCCACCTATTGCCCTGGCTGGCAACACTTCCCAAAGCTACCTCCCTTAGGAGCTCAATAATACCTGTTTATTCTCAAGAATACACTTCGTTCAAAAGAGTTGGTTTTTTTCTTTAAGTTTTTGCATGTCCATCCTGTCTCTGGTAATGTTCTTCATGCTTCTATGATCAGAAATTTGTTTCTTCTCCACCACGAGGATAAGTGTTTTTCGTTTATATTTCTAGATCATTTAACCAGTTTGTTCTCATTTATATGTAACGCTCTGATTCATGATAATATTATTCACTTGGCTCCTGGCACTGTGCTAAGTGCTTTACTGTGTTACTAAGTTGCTCCTCAAAACTACCTTCAAGATAGGTGTTATCAGTCCCATTGCGCAAAGAGTGAAAAGGAGTCTTAGGAATTTTAAGATCTTGCCGTAGTTGAGCTGATTCTAATTTGGTTCTTAACCACTGCGTAAGTGAATGCTTTTTTATGCCAGTATCTGATTGTCTTAATAGCATTTATTAGTGATGCCTTTCCTCACTGCATTATTTCTGATGTGTCCTACTCAAACTCTTTGAATTAACCTGTTATATCTCTATTTTTTCTGATGTAACAACTTAATTATGCTTTTAACACAGCACTTTATTGCCTTTATAATTCTCACTTTGTACTATGTTTCAAAATTTACTAAAGCAAAATACTAAGTAGGGTAAGTCTGCCACCATCATGCTTTTTAAGATAAGCATTGTGTTAAGCATTTTTCTTGTTATTATACCAGAGGAATCATACTCTTCATTTTTAGGTACCTTAATCTGTGATGCTTTCATAAATCTACATCCTAACCTTGGACATACTATTGTATTTATTTTCCTAATCAAGTACAGGCATAACACTCAATTTATTAACTCTCTCTATAATTTCTCTAGATAAACAAGTCTATGCCTGTGCATTCAATCTGCTTTTGTTGTAAGAGCAACAACAGAAATCCATTTTTATTGTATTTCCTTGTTATGTATCAGTATATATATTGACATGTATACATATATAATAAATAGAGTATATATGTACATACACATTTTTTAGTGTCAGTTCTGCAGCTGAACTCATTACGTTCGGTAATTTTTGATCTCCTTCGATTTCTAGGTCTGCAATCATGCCATCTGTAAAACAGATACTCTTGCTTCTTCCTTTCTAATATTTATACAGAATATTTTCTTCTTAAATAGTTATTAATGACGTTTCTAGAACAAGAGATACTGGTTTGAGAAAACCAGTGTGTTTTTTCTTTAAGAATACCAGTGTGTTTCTTCTTTGTTTTCCATATATACTCCATCATATTTAGACTGGAAATCCAACATAGCTAAGGTAGCCTTAGTTTCCTATTTGGAATAGCTGAAGATAAAAATAGTTTGGAGTCCGGCACCTGCTGGCAGTCAGGTGAGCCTCTGACTCTTGGTTTTGGCTCAGTGGGCCTCAGAGTTGTGGAATGGAGTCCCTCCCCAGGCTCCCAGCTCAGCTTGGAGTCTACTTGGGACTCTTTCTACCTCCGCCTCAACCCCCCCGCCCCGCAACGTGTGCACTGTCTCTCTCTCCCCCGCCCCCACTCTCTAAAATAAATAAATACATCTTTTTTTTTTTTTAAGATTTTATTTTATTTGACAGAGAGAGATCACGAGTAGGCAGAGAGGCAGACAGAGAGAGAAAGGGAGAAGCGGGCTCTCTACTGAACAGAGAGCCTAATGCGGGTCTTGATCCCAGGATCTTGAGAGTATAACCTGAGCCAAAGGCAGAGGCCCAACCCACTGAGCCACCCAGGTGCCCATAAATAAATAAATCTTTAAAAAAAATAGTTTGGTGGAAGCTCAAAGCAAAATAAGCAAGAAAAAAATTTTTTTTAAGATTTTATTTATTTATTTGAGAGACAGCCAGAGAGAGCACAAGCAGGGGGAGAGGCAGAGGGAGAGGGAGAAGCAGGCTCCCCACTGAGCAGGGAGCCCAATGCGGGGACTGGTCCCACATCTTGGGATCATGACATGAGCCGAAGGCAGACGCTTAACTTAACAAAATTAAGAAAAGAATTTTTTAAGAAGTGTATCATTAAGTCATCAGAAGCCTTTGTTCCTACTTCCTTTTCTTGGGCATTACTAAGTTATTTTGCACAGGTGAACCTCTTGAATTGGTTTCTCCTTGGATCTTAGATTCCTTAGTGCCACCTCTGTAAATAATAAGGGTCCCTGCCCCGAGGTGCAGATATTTTTCTTCTCACCAGTCCCCCTTCCTCCACATCCTTGAGTAAAGGCTATATTCTCATATAAGATAAATTGTTTTAAACAATGATGACCAGGAATCTACCCTTCTGATGAATTACTGAACTAAATTCCATATGACAAAAAACAATCTCTGAATTATCAACACCGGATTTTCAAAGTTCTCATCAGGAAAAGAAGAGAATTATAGCCAACAACTTATTAAAATTTCTTTGGATAAAACATGTATATCTATTTCCATTTTTCTGTTAATGTGATGTGCTGTATTAGTTTTACTCTGGGGCACCTGGGTGGCTCAGTTGTTAAGTGTCTTCCTTCAGGTCATGATCCGAGGTTCCTGGGATTGAGCCCCACATCAGGTCCCCTGCCCAGCGCAGAGTCTGCTTCTCCCCCTCCCTCTCCCCCTGCTTGTGTTCTCTCTTTTCCTGTCTCTTTCTCTGTCAAATAAATAAATAAAAATAAAAATAAATAGTTTTACTTCTTTGAACCAGTCTTACATTTTCTAGAATTAAAAACAGTGACGAGTACATGCATTTTTCTCCCTTTTTGCTCACATAAGATCTTAATTTTTTAAAAAGATTTTATTAAGCAGCCTTCCTGTTTCTTCTCTTCTGCTTTCCTCCTACCATGCATTTGGGTGAATAAATCAGCCAAGGCCTATGGTGCAAACCTGGCCATATAGTTCCCTGTTTCTTTGACTTCCTCATCTTTGCAGACAATCAGAGAGCAGAGAAATCCCAAGAAGAAGAAGGCCTCACTTACTTTTTGACCAGAGAGCTCTACATTGGGGTATGGATGCCTGGGCCATGTTAATAAAGAGGTATTTTGTTTCATATCTGTAATTGTTTATTGTGCCTAGCTTCCTTGGAGCCTGATGGGAAGAGGAGAGGGAAGTAGCCAGCAAGGCAGGGTTTGGGCATTGCTGGGTCCTTATCTGTAATAACACAGTAGGAAAACATCATCCTAAAAACTAACAGTGGGTAGAAAACAAAAAGGAGTAATCAAAATTTTAAATGCATCAAAGAAGAAGCCAATTTGTCTTCACAGCTCTAAGGTAGAAGGAAGAGCAGGGGCCTTTGGAAATGTATGGTTTCTATCTCCTTCTCCAACAGGAATAGATTGTGGAATGAGTGGTTTTATGACCTTGGGCAAGTCACATTGTCACTTTTCTATGCCTCCACTTTCCTAAGTAATGAAAGGGATGTTTTACTTAACTAATTCTGTCAATCTCTGAATCTATACTTTTCTCCACCCAGTCACCTTCTAAGCTATTCACCCTGTCAGCTTCCAAACAGGCTCATTTGGCTTTAGATGGACACCCATGGGAGACGCGAGAAGGGTAGGGACACCCCAGTTCTGCGCTTTCTGGAAATCACAACAGCTGCCACTGGGGCTTGGCCCTCTCTTTGGGAAGTAGAGAATGAACACCCTGGGGGACAGCAGCTCCCTGGGGAAAGCCAGCTGCCAGTGAGGGCAAAGACTTGTTCCTACCCTTATTTCACCCTGGATGAGCTCTGCTCAAGACTGAAGTCACAGTAATGTCCCAGATTCTACACCCAGGCTAAGCAGGATTAAGTAGCAGAGAGAGAAAACAAGCCTTATCCTTGCCCTTGACGATGGAGCAAAGTGTAGGTTCGTTTTCCAAACAGCTATATAAAGAACTGAAATGCAGCCACCACAGACACTATACTAGGAGCTAACCGCATTGGTAAGTTCTTTGTACCTGATCCATTGACAGAAGGGAAAAAAGTGGGACTCCTGGAAGAAACTTCCAGTGTTGTAATGCTATGTGACATCTTCAGGCAACTAATTTCATACAGACTATTTTTTAAAAAATTTTATTTATTTGACGGAGAGAGAGAGAGAGAACAGGAGCACACAGGAGACAGCACAAGCAGAGAGGAGTGGCCGAAGGAAAGGGAGCTTGATACGGGACTCAATCCCTGGTCCCTGGGATCACAACCAGAGCCAAAGACAGATTCTTACCTGACTGAGCCACCCAGGTACCCCTAATACTATTTTTGAGATATGATTGACATATAACATTATATTAGTTCCAGATGTATAACCAAATAATTTGATATTTATATATACTGTGAAATGATCACAATAAATCTAGTTTATACCCATTAACACATATAGTTACCAATTATTTTATGATGTGAATTTTTAAGATTTACTACCTTAGCAACTTTCAAATATACAAAACAGTATTATTAACTATAGTCACCATGTCATACCTTACAGCCCCAGGACCTGCTTATCCAATACCTGGAAATTTGTATCCTTTGACCACCTTCACCCATTTCTTCCCCCACCCCACTTCACACCCCTGGCAACCACCAATATGTTCTCTGCATCTATGAGTTCAGGGGTGTGTGTTTGTTTGTTTTAGATTCCAGGTATAAGTGAGTTCATACAGTATTTGTCTTTTTTAGTCTGGTTTATTTCACTGGTATGTTTCAGCATAATACCCTCAAGGTCCATCCATGTTGTCACAAATGACAGGATTTCCTTCATTTTTATGGCTGAATAACATTCTCAGACTGACTTCTAAAATAACAGTATCTTTTTTCTTTTTTCTTTTTTTTAATCTGCCCTGCCATCCAGCCTCCTGGCCTGTGCTGGACACAAGCTCATACTATACTGGGCATGTCAATCGTGGTTTCTCCACGCCCTCAGTCCCTTCTACGGGAAATGGTCCACCCATGGGTCCTGTTAAAGTTTAGGTGGTTTTTACATCACGTGACTTCCCCTTCTCTTTCTTCAGCTGTGGATGGCTGCTAAGATGGTCTTTGAAACAGATACTCATTCTCAGTTTAAACCCCAAGGGAAAAGGAGAAGGTAGGTCCTCTCAGGAACTGAATTAGAAAGGATATCCTATCTAATATAGAATTAGATAGGATAGAACTAGATATCCTATCTAATTCTAACTGAATTAGAAAGGATAATTCTAACTGAATTAGAAAAGGATATTCTTTTCTTTAGAAAGGAAAAGAATAGGTGGGTTTAGGACTATAAGGGGTCAAAGTTAGATACTACGAGAGAAGAGAAGCTATCAGGTGGAAAAAAGAAAACGTAGAAAGAATAAATATATTGGCGACGTAAGCATCAACACATACGGAGTCCTATTTCTGGAGCACCAGTGTGAAGCTCTGTCAGCTCCCGCCGCCATTGTCTGAGGGCTGCTTTGGTTGAAATCCCAGTTCCTGGAGGCCTGGATATACCATGGTTTCCTTCCTGTACCACGTACCTCCTGAAATTCAACTTTCCATTACAAATGGTACTTGTAACACACACACACACACACACACACACACACACACACACACACACACACTCACCCTCCTGGACACAGTACTGGGAGATCTCACATGGGCACTCTGTGATGACTCTTGTGCTCTGTACATATAATGGTGGGGGCAATCCACTGTATGTTGAAGTGGCCTTCACGGAGAGGTAATGGCCATTATTATAACACAATCATAATGTTAGCTACGACTTCTGAAAGTACTTATTTTGTGCCAGGAGCTTTCCTTTGCATTAAAAATCATTATCTCGCTTAATCACAACAGTTCCATTAAAATTGGTGTTCTTAACCCTGTGTGCAGCTGAGGAAATGCCAGCTGAGAGAGGAGAAGTAACGTGGTGCCCAGGGACCCTGGGGAGTAAGTGGTGGAGGCGAGATTTGAACTTAGTGCTGCCTGACTCCAAAACTCACACCCTTTTTACTCTGTTGTGACATCTTCCTCAGGAATGCTGTTAAGTCCAGCTTCTCTTGAAGTGGAGTTCAGCCCTGCAGACAGCAGTGTTTCAAACATGTTTGGCTTTGATAGTTTAAGGAAGGTAGGAACCTTTCATTTTAACACAGTCGCCACCACTCCCTATTACTTCATACCCAGGACTCTTCTCTCCGTTGTGTTCTTTCCCTATCCCACAAAGGCACTGGAGTTCGAAGCATCTGTGAGGACAGCTCCCTGATGTGTAAGGACATTTTCTCATGTAGCACACCCTATTTCAGACTTTTTGTACCATGCCTCCAGGTAACAATGTTCTCCACAAAGATGACTCTCAGCTACTTTGATCACCACACATTCCAAGTTAAACTTTTTCACTTTCTCTCTAAACATTCCTTCCTCTTTGCTCCCTAATTGATGACCAGCATTGTCCCTGAAACTCCTTTACTCCCACAACCAAATAACCTCAAGTTTTATTAATTTTACCTCTTCAGTAGTTATGCTCCTTCCCCTCTTCCCGTCCTTCCCTCCCCTCTCCCCTCCACTGCTCAGGCCTTCTTCATCTTCCTCCTGGGCCTGCCACTGCCTTATCAGGTCTTGTCCCAGTAAATGTCTCCTGCTAGCTCATTCCTCAGTTAGCATTTAAAATGCACATTTGATTGTTTCTTGGCCTTTTGGCTAAGATCAAGTGTAAAATGCACAATTGATCCTGTCACTCTGTGCTCAGAACTCCACCATGGAGCCTGTAATAGTTATCTCTTGCTGTATAACAAGTGGCCCCCAATGCAGAGGCTTAAATATTATCTCACAGTTTCTGCGGTTCAGCGGTCTGGGTGTAGCTTAGCGGGCTCGAGGTCTCTTACAAGGCTCCAGTCAAGGTGTTGGCTAGAATTGTGGTTTCATCTGAGGATTCAACTGGGAGGATTTGCTTCCAAGCTTACTCATGTGATTGCTGGCAGTCTTTGCGTCCTTACTGGCTGGTGGCCAGAGATACTAGTTTCTTCCTATGTGGGCTTCTCCAGAGGACCACTCACAATATGGCAGTTGGCTCCCTTAGAGTGAGATCACAGAGAGTGAGGGAGAGAGAGATGAAAGCAACAGAAGTCACAGTCTTTGCAACCTAATCTTAGAAGTGACTCCATCCCTGCTTCTGGAGTTGCTAAATCTAGTGTGTACTCAAGGGTGGGAGCTATACAGGCTGTGAAGATCAGGAGGTGGTGATCCCTGGGAGCCATGTTAGATGCTGCTGACCACAACTAACCCTGCCTGAAGCCGTGGTTTGGTTTGGGTATTTGGGGTTTGCAAACGAATGGAGTTCCAGCATTCCCACCAGCATGTATTCTTCCCAACAGGAGCAGCCGGACTTCGCAAATCTCTTTCATTTATGCTTTCTGGTAAGTGTTTCCAGTGAACAAAGTGCCTCTAGCTTCAAGGGGTTCAAACACTACTGGTTTATCTAGCAAAACAAACTGAGAGTTGCTGGGGGGAGGGGGGAAGGGAGAGGGTGGTGGAGTTCTAGACATTGGGGAAGGTATGTGCTATGGTGAGTGCTGTGAAGTGTGTAAACCTGGCAATTCACAGACCTGTACCCCTGGGGCTAATAATACATTATATTTTAATAAAAAAATAAAAAATAAAAAAAACCCTGCTGGTTTAGAGGACGAAATCTAAACTTTGTTGGGCTTATCATCATTTGGCCGCTGCCTACCAGTCCCTCCTCTCATCTGATCGCTCCTTCAGCCCACGTTACTTTCAAGCAAGACAGACTTCCAGAATAGCCTTTGCCTTTCTTGCTGGCATGCATGCTGGTCCCTCTCCCATAACATCATCCCAGCTGGTCTGCATTGTCAGTGCTAACTCACTAGTTTTGTGAAATACTTTTTGATGGCAGACTTATCTGTTTCTTTCTTATTCTTGGAGTTTGCTTTGTTTAAAGCCCTGAATCAAAGCCATTACCTTCTATACTCTTATGGTTGGTTTCTAGCTCCCCTCTAAATGATCTCCAGCATCCAACCCAGAGCCTGACACACAGAAGACACTCAGTAGCTAAGTGTGGAGGGGATAAGTGGGCCCAGCATTGTATGTTGGGCACTGCCTAAGTGCTTGGGGTCCTGGGTGTGGATGGAGGGCTGACCACTTCCCAGCATTTGCACAGGTTATGAGAGGTACCTCGGCTGTCTCCTTTATAAACCATGAGTCATTTATTGTATTCCAGATCGCTCTTCACTGTCATTTTAGCCTTTAGCTGCTTCCTGAAATAAGCTAATTAAAGCTGATTATTTTAATTGTTAATCATCAAGGAAAAATATTTTTTTAAAAAATGGAAATGGCAGAATGTGTGTGTTATTCTACCATTTAAAGAAGTCAGAGTGTCTTCTTTCAGAATTAGGATAAGTCCATTGCTTCTAGAAATAAGTGTGGACTGTCAGCACGTAAAGAACAGGGTTTGTTGTGTGGAGCACAAAATTGACCCAGATCTTACTTCTATTAGTGTCACATCACATCACTCAAGAAAAGTTCAGTGGTTATTGGCCTTGAACACTGAGGGTGTTTACTGAGGTCCCCAGGAGGCTGATTGCTTGACACAGTAATGACTGGCCTTTTTGCCCTCACTCTTTATGTTCGAAACCTACTCTGGAGGTTGATCTTTCCACTAAAGTTTTTTATACATAAAAATATTTCTCTAATGGACTTTTTCAAAAAGTAGCACAAAACTGGTGCATCCCTCTCTAAGAAAAACTGAGGAATAAAATGGTGAATTTTGAAAAACATATGAAGGCAATCCACCAATAATAACTACTTCCACCACTGTAAAAATATAAGAAATTCTATTTTGGATCAGCTCAGGGTCCAAAACATTGGGTCTGTTTTTCTGTCTTGCCTCTGGTGATTACACAATGGGATACTTTGTGGGAAAGCTGCCCTTCATGGGGCCATATCAGAACGTTAGGGAGGGACCATGAATATTTCTCTTTTATGGGCCTGTCATTCTTGCAATGTCTAAAATGCCTTTTTGAGCCTATAGTTGTCACCTACAGAAGACAGACATTCAATGAGATTACAAGCGCATTTATTTAAGTAAGGTTTCTTTTTAATTTCCAAGGCTCCAAAGGAATCTCTTAGTTCTGGGGGCTTAAGCTTTGAAAAACAGATGTTTTGCTTTTCCACATTATTTATGAATTTTTAGTCCTAAATCTTTTAATGTATCTATTCCAAAATATTTGCTGAGAGCCTCCTAGTACCCACCTAATGTCAGGAACAGGAAATACACAATACCTGCTTCACTACTTGAGTTACCAAGTGGAAGGCACAGCATGTCCTTGAGTGTGGAGAAGGGTGGCAACTAAGAAAAGGCTCCAAGTAGCATTTGAGCTAGAACTGGAGGGAAAAGCAGAAATTGCATGCATAAATGAAGTTAGGCATTTTGAGACAAAGGTGAGGATGAGGGAAGAATGAGAGAAGACACAAAGGCATCCAGGATATTACATGTAGGATATTACATGTCTAGAAACCAAACAAATAATCCAGTGGGGTACAGATATGGAGACATGAAGAAGAGTAGCTGGAGAAGACTTTGGGAGGGCTTTGCATAGCCTGCAAAGGAGTGTGAATTCGTTTTCAGTAGGCAGTGAGAAGTGTTAAAAGTTTTTAAGGCTAAGTATGATACAGATTTTAAAGCGTTCTCTTCTTAGCATTGTGAAGGAAGGATTGGAGCATAGAGAGTCTGTAGACAGGGAAGGCATTTGAGGTGCTTGGAAGTGGAATACTAACACTTCTCGAGGATCTGCAATGTGCCAGATACAGTGCTAGGCTCTTGACATACGTGGTCATGTTTAGTGTTCACTGCAAGTGTATGAGGTAGGAATTCTAATTCTCATTTAAGAAACGAGGCCAAGTAACTTGCCTAAGATCACCCCGCTAGGTGGTAGTGGAGCTGAGCTTTGATTCCATTCTGCCTGATTCTAAAGCTGCCCTTCTTTCCTTTGCGAGGGTCTGACTTATGCCTGTGACAATACCACAGAGGTGTCGGGTCCTCCCTCCCCACAGAAGACTCCTCATTTACTTGCTCCTCATTTGGAAGCTTCTCCAACTACTTCATCATTTTAATTGCTTTAATATGACAAATTGACCAATTACTAGCAGGTTATTTATAACTATGATGCAATTAGTTGCTCCGTTCAATCAGGCAACCAAAACATAACTGATTTGTAATGGCTTGATCTATCAAAGTGTTCAGAATTGTTGGTGTACATAGATATATCTTACAGTAGCATTAGACAAATATGTGCAATAGAATAGGAAGGCAGAATATGATCATTCACAAATGACATCAGGACCAAAAGGATTTTAACCCTAGCTCCATCCATATCCAAATGGACAAGTCAGAGCTTTGTGTGAAAGAAGATGTCCTGGGAAACCTTCTGTTTTGCTTTGCTGATAAAGAAACTGACGCCCAGAAAGCATAAGGGATCTGCCAAGGTCTCCCAGCCAGGAAACAGCAGAGCTTAGACTTGAGCCATCTGCATTTTTCCGATGCCAGGTCCTAGAGAACTTTTCCCACTATGCCTGCTGCACTGTGACATAAGCAAGTCACTTAGCCTCTTGAATCCTCAATTACTTTGCCTACAACAAGAGAAGATCAGTGGGTGTGTCAGTTAGCTTTTACTCTGTAAGAGACCATCCAAAACAGCAGGTTTTTACAGCAACTGCTTTATGTAGCTCCTGATTCTGTAGAGTGCCCTCGTGGCTGTTCAGGTCATAACTAGCTCAGTAGATTTCTGCTGGACTTTCTCATGCTTCTGTGATCAGCTAGTGGGTCTAGGATGGTCTAGCAGGGCCTCATTGATAGTTCTGGTGGTTGGTAGACCATTGATTGGCTAGAGATTGGCTGCTTATTGAATGGGGCACCTTCCTTTTCCTCCATAAGGCATTTCGCCCTCCATCGGTCTTGTACACCTGGTGCTCTCAGGGTTCCAAGCACAGAAAGAAAGGAACTCCACTGAGCATGCTCTTTGGAAATCTTTGCAATGGCAAGTTTATTATTCTCTCATTGGTTAAAGCGAGTCACATGATGTGGCTCCCATGAATTCCTACCTCCTGATATTCATGTCTTTGTGTATTCTCCTTTCCCTGCATAAGAGATGGAGTTTAGGACTTTCTGCTAATGAATAGAATTCAGGAAAAGTGATAGGCTATCACTTCCAAGATTAGGTTGTAAAAGACCGTGACACTCTCTTTGACTCTTTCTGCCTGCTTGCTCCAGTAAAGCAAGTTGCCATGTGTGAACTGCCCTATTGAGAAGTTCGTGTGACAAGGAACTGAGGGAGTTCTCTAGCCAATAATCATGAGGAACCGAGACCCTCAGCCCAACAGTTCCTTGAGGAAATGAATCCTGCCAACAAACCGTGAGTGAGTGAACTTGGAAGCAGACCCAACCCCAGCTGAGCCTCTAGGTGACAAAGCAGCCATGCCCCACACCTTCACTGCGGTCCTGTGAGAAACTTGGAAGCAGAGGACCTACCTAAGTTATGCCTGGGGTCTTGACCCAGAAAAATGGAGTTGTTTTAACTTAGTAGTGAATTGTTATGTAGATAAATAGCTAATACCCATAACTAAGTTCAGAGTCAGTGGGGGAATATCCAACGGTATGATTATAAGAAGAGTGATTATACAAATTATTCACGCATATTTGCAAACAATTTACTGTAGATGGACTTTTTCCAGCCTTTGGGAGTCTGAGGTGGAATAATTTTCACAACTTTAACAATTACTTATTCTCTGTGCTTAGAACTGGGAACAAGATAGTGAACAAGACAGAGATCATGTTGCTTCTGCCCTCAAGGAGTTTACAGTTTGTGGCAGGGGAGGGGAAGAATGGGGAAAGATATTAGTTCAATAATTCCCTCTTTAATTGTGTGTTTAAAGTTATACGAAGAGAGAATGTATGTAAGAGTTTAGGTTGGTCAGAGAAAGCTTCTTTGAGGAAGTAGCGCATACACTGAAAAGGCAGGCAGGACAGGAAGAGAAGGAAAGAGGAAAATTCCAGACAGAAGGGTAGCTTTCAAAAAGGGGAAGTGGAGAGGCGGTTAGCACCAATGGGACAAGTACCTGTATATGATCAAAGTATATCTTATTATGTAATAATGATGTTGTGGGTTATGGTTTTAGAGATAAATGCAAAAATATTTATGGATGAAATTATTTGATGTCTGGGATTTGCTTCAAAATAAACCAGTGGCAAGGTGGGGGTATGAGTGGGAGGAGCTAAAAATGAAACAAGAATGAGTTAATCATTATTGAAACCAGGCAATGGGTTCAAGAAAGTTGATTATACTAGCATCTCTTCTTTTGTGCATATTTTCCATAATAATACTTTAAAAACTTGTATCCTGACAACACATCTTGAAGGGTATATGTATATATGTTTGAGAGGTCACAGGACATTTATTTCCTCCAGCTCCACTGCAGACAGTAGAGGTTAATGGCACCTTTGGGGCAAGGGGATAGAATGAGTTTTGTGTTATAGAAAATATAAAGGCTTCTCAGCTTCAAATAATGTGGCTAACATAAAATAGGGTATTTGGGTAATTTACCTTGCCTCCTGGTTAAAGTGCTATATTGCATTATTTCTCATGCTCATTTTTCACTAGCTGATATGGTATGGTTTCATATAGCAGAAACTTCTAACGTGTTTCAGCCTAGAGTGGAAGGCAGGGGAAGGATGCTGTTTAAATATTAGCGGAATGCTGTAAAGATTCTGTTACAAGGCCTTATATAATATGGGTAGTATTAGAATGCTTATGGGTTAGGGAAGGAGAGAAATAAGATAGAGATGGGACTCCCCACTTGTTAAAAAAATTCTGGGTTGGCTTGCTACAGCAATAATGGATTATGGATTTATTTGATTAAGTTTTCCTTTAACTCTTGTTATTCTGAGGTGTGTCAGTCTGTGAAATTAATAGCCAGAACAGATAGATTTTATGAGTCAGGGATGTATTTCATTAGGATTTTTTTCCGGAGAGGGACGCCTGGGGCTGAAGCTGAAGAGATGATGTTTCATATTTATAGCTGTTTCAGTATTAGGTTTTGGGAGAAGCATATTTTGTGATTTTGATTCGGATCTTTCTTGAAAATTCCATTCCCACCAAATTGAGTCTCTCCCTAACCCCTAACAAATGAAGACTTCACTAGAGTCAGATATATGCAAATTACATTTCCCTTCTTGAGCCAAGGTTAAATAAAAGGGAAAATTATGAAAGATTGCTTATGGCAGCAAGGATTTTCAGTGCTTGAAGATGAATTTTGTTATTTCAAAACCATGATGAGTCTCCTTGTCAGTGCAAAGCAGGAAGGGAATAAAGTAACGGAGAAAGTGGACCTGGGCATAAACATGTTCCCACACAGCATTTGTACCAAAAGGCTTTGTTGTTGTTCCCTGAACCTTGGCAATTACAGGCATTTTCCTTTGCTCTGAAAAACAGTTGGCAAATAAGAAGAGTAGGTCCCTTCCTTTTCTGTGTTCAAGGCCAGGTCTCGCCTTGTTGCAGGGAAACACTAATTCCCAACCATGCTCCCCGAGAGCAAATGGTTTGTTTTCTCTTCACTGAATCCAGCCCGGGGTGGGCTCTCAGCAGCTGAGCCTGGCATGGAAAATCTATTTGGAGCAGCTTGTCCCCAGGAGGGAAGAAGGCAAGCTGATAGTGTGCAGGAACCGCAGCCACCATCCTGGCCAGTCACACCCAATGGCCAGGGCAGGCATTAATGCACAAAGCCACACACAAGAGTCCTTGGCAGACAGGAGTCCTGTTTGTGTGCCCACACCCACATATACCACACACACCCAATTCTACCCATAGATGCACTGTGCACACATACTTGACCTACCAGTCCCAGGTGCCATAACGGCACACATCCCACACACATACATCAATACTTATGTAAGCACATCCTGTGCTCATATACACAAAACACATGTAACCACATCCACCCGCACACTGTGTACATGCATACGCAACTGCACATAGGACACAGACCACATATACTCTACTACACAAACATACACACCACCCACACTCTGCATCCGTATATCCATCCATACTATGTTCTCCTGTATACACACACCTCATCACACACTGTGCACCATGCACACTGCACACATTCCACATATACCATGTACACACTTAACACATCCAGCTACACACACACACACACACCATACATACCCAAAGTAACATTCATACACACCCACATACCATATACACACCAAACTACACACCCATGCAACACATTCCACACACTAGTCCTGTGCACACAAATGCATCTCTCTCTCTCCCGCCCTGACACACACACCCACCCACCCACCCACCCACACACACACACACACAAACGGGCTTTATTTTCCTGCTCAGCAAGGTGGGGCTGCACCCCCATGGAGACTGGGGCTGGGGCGCCAGGGCGTCCTCAGGGCCAGCGGGCAATGGTTCCCACGGGCGCGGTGGCCCAGGCCTGGAGGCTTGGGCCCCTGCCACGTGGCGGAGTGGCCGCGCCCGGAGCAGGAGGCTTGCCCTGGGGGGGCGGGGGGGAGAGTGCGCGCGGCCGTGAACGCGCGCGCGCCTCCGAGGGGTCTCAGTGTCTACTCTGGGAGGAGTGTACGAGGGAAATGTGAGCCGCGTGTGGGGAGAGGATGTGTGTATGAGAGAACCCCGCAGACAGAGGCGCAGGGACCAGCCCACCGAGCGCTTAGGGTGGGCGTGTCCTCTGCGTGCACAGCCCTCGGCGGAGTTCTCGAGACTGCCCACCTCGGCGGGAAGTGTGTGTGGGAAGCGCGCGTGTAAGCTGCCGTGCCTGTGAATGCCAAGCCGCCGAGGCGCTTGTATGTTCACTAATGGCCGTGCGTCGGTCGGGGTGGGTCTCGGAGGAATGAGTGAGTGTGTGTCAGGGACTCGCTGTGACAAGAGGGGACGCCGACAGCGTGTGTGAAGAGGCCGGGTTCGCTGACCGACGCTTGGCGCCAGCCGGGGCGGTCGGCACGCGCGCTTGTGTGCGCGTGCGTGTGCGCGTGGGGACGCGGTGCGCGCCGCGGCGGAGGGAGGCAGGCGGCGGCAGGCCCAGCCCCCCGGTCGCAGCGCCCGGGGCGGCTCCTCTGCGAGCCTGGGACCTCCGCGCTCCCGCCGCCGCCGCCGCCACCATCACCATCACCACCAGCACCGCTGCCGCCGCCACGCGCGCTGGCGTGACTCCCGGCCCGCGCCCTCCCACGTCTGCAGCCGGCTCGGCTTCCTGCCCGCCCAGACGCCGCTTCTCCCGGGCTCCCGGCCTCGGCTCGGCTGAGGGAGCGGAAATGAGTGCGGCGTCGGCGTCGGCACCCGAGCGGGGCTGGAAGAGCGAGAAAGTGGATGAGGCTCAGGCCCTGGCACGGAGTTGCGCTGCCCGCAGACCCGACTTCCAGCCGTGCGACGGGCTTTCCATCTGTGCCACGCACAGCCACGGCAAGTGCTTCAAGCTGCACTGGTGCTGTCACCTAGGATGGTGTCACTGTAAGTCGAGCCGCGTCTCCCCGCCTTCGCCACCGTCCCGGGGCGCTCGCGAGGCTGTTCGGGGTCGCGGCTGGGACCCTGCGGCCCCGGCGGCTCTGGGCTCCGCCGGGGCTGTTCGGTTGCCAGCTGGGGCCACCTTGGGCTCCGGGCGGGCGGGCGCTGCCCTGGTGTCGGACGCCTCGGTTGGCACTGCCTTGGCTACGAGATGAAATCCCACGGGGAGCCTCGCTTTAGCCACTTCTACAAAAGGGGATCTCCCTGTCCCAGGAAAACTGGAATCAGTTTTTGTTTCTTTTTCTTTTTTATCGGAGAGGACCAGGCAGTGTGTTGAGAAATGGTAGAGCGCCGTGAAGAGTTGACAACCAGAGGGGAAGCGTTTTTTCAGGGCTGCTGGTTAAACATGCTCCTCTTTTTTTTTCTGTTTTGTCTTTTCCAGGCTGCTCTTTAAAAGAAAGAGCCCTTGGTAATCGAATTGTGGTCCATTTATTGTATCCAAATGGAGAAAGCACTAAAGTGTAAGGGACAGCTTCCAAGAAGTTAATATTAACAGTTTGGAAGGATGAACTCCTTCAGCACCCGGCTGTAACTGGGTATATACAGAGCCAATATAGGAGACGCTTTTAAAATTACAAAATAAAATGAACGGAAGTAAGCTTTAATGATATTAAACCAATTTACAAAAGCCAGAACTAAATGGGCTAGGCCTTTTCTCGGTGTTTATCTTGCCTGTGTGTGTGTGTGTGTGTGTGTGTGTGTTTTCAAATGGATTAAACTTAAGTAGCCATTTAATCAGAATTCCACAATTTGATTAGTTCATTATATTAGGCCTGCTATATCCAATAAATCATTTCTAAAAGCAATCTGTTATAAACTTAGTTTCACATACCCTTATAATGGAGGTTTTTGGAGTGTTTATTCAGGACACAAATTCTCAAAGTGATCTTAAAGTTAAAATTGTTTTTTCCTTGTTGGTTAAGAAAAAATGGCTCCCAACAAGAGATGCAGTACATGACAAGTCCTTGTTTACGTTAATTGAACATAGTGAGGTATTTTAAATTGAATTTACGACTTAAAGTATAAAGAATTCCTATATTTTCTGTACATTGAACAATATTGATTTTTTTTGTGTTCTGTGTGCTGATGGTTCAGTTTTTTCCCGTAGTTCCTTATTCCTATTGCTCTCAGACCGTTCCCCATTATAAAGCATCATTTCAGGGGAAGATAGGGTACAAAGTTGGAAGTAGCAACTGTAGGAAAGCTGTGATGCTGAAGTGCACAAGTACGGTGAATCTGGTGAGAGTCCATTTCCTAGGGAAGTGTAGAGTCCTAGTATCGAATACGAGGAACATTAAAGATGGTCAGTTCAGTGCCTGTCTTATTTCAGCAGTCTCTCCACTAAGTACAACATTCCTGATGGGAATGGGAACCTTGCTGCCTTCTCAGGTAGCTTCTTAAGTCATCTTTGATTCCTAAAATACTCTCATTTGGAGCTGAAATCAGTTACTTTCTAACTTCTTTCCACCGGTCTTATTCCTACCTTATGAAATCATATAGAACAGTCTAATCCTTTTTCAGATCATGGCTTTTTCAGCTCTTCAGATATACATAGGAACATGCCATGGACATAGACTCACTTCTCTCGGTATTCCCAGACATTGTTACAGCATCTGGCCTGAAATAGATTTGAAATTCATGTTCATTGAGTGACTGAGTGAAAGTAGCCATCATTTTCCTCTCAAGGCACTGTTTTGTCCTATTTATAAATCTCCTTTCTCTCCTCCCTCTCCTTTTGTGGAATGGTATCCAGGGTCCTGAGCATCCTGGTGGTTCTCTTCTGGACATGTGCCAGTATGGTTATGATCCTCTGAAGACTGTGACCCTTAGAAGGATACACAACATCCCAGTTGTCAGATCAGTCCAGAATTGAGCAGGACTGCTGCCTCCCATGTTTGAAATACTGTTACTGCTGCATCTAGCATCACATTAGCTTTTCTGAGATCCTCATCATATTGAGCTTGCTGCTGTCAGATTGAACTAAGATTGCTGTCAAGAGCTATTAAGCCCCCTTTTTGTTTGTTTTACATATGTGTCAATAAGTCATGGGACTTGCCCATCTCACAGTTCTATATATATTTTGTTTTTTGGATAGTGATTGATGTCTTAGATATTTTTCCCTGTTAAATTTCATCTTAATTAGAATTAGCCCGCTTACCTGGCTTATCATTGCTTTTTCAGATCCCAGCTCTTTCTTAATACATATTGGTGCCCCTTAGTTTCCTGTCAGCCATATATTGGATAAAGGCAGCAGTATAGTAGCCTTTTACATCTTCATTCAAATTACTGATAAAATTGTTGAATAGGAGAGGACCACAGATAGGAGTTCTGAACCCTGCGGGTAGAACTGACCTTCAAGTTGATGGCACTTCATTAAGAAACACTCATTGTTATGGTCATTTAGGTAATTAGCCAGCATTTAACTGTACTGTTCTCATCTTATATTTATCTTACCATATGGTGTAATGAGAGCCTGGTCATATACCTTGTTGAAATTCTACCTTGTTGAAATCTGATACTATTTTTATTGCTTCTTTTTGATATGTGATCTGTATATAAAGACAGCCTTTAAAAAAAAAGAAAGGAAATTATATTTGTCTGGTTACTTAAGTTGGTTCCACAAATGCTTACCATTTTTGTTTCAAAGTGATTAGAAGCTGCTTTTTAAATAAATAATCTGATTTTAGGAAAGAACTGATGCCAAGTATACTTGACTATTATTGTCAATTCTATTCTTTTCTCTTTTATTTTCTATTAGAAAAAATCAGATCTACATTTATTTGCTTGTTTCCAGTCTTTGGCAACCTTCCAGGTCTCCATGCTTCCTCCACTGGCAGTGATGCAGTGATCACATTCACGAGGAGCTTCATTTCATTTAGAGCAGCAAGGTGCTGTGTTACAGTCTTCTCACCTATACTGGGCATCCATTCTTTCTACCCTTTTTTAGTCCAAATACTGTTTTTCTCGGGGGGGGAAAAAAAAAGCAGAGTTCACACATTTGAGAAGTTCTGCTTTCTTTTTGGCACTCATGAACATTACAACATCAGCCCTAAGCAAAATTCTTTGAGTCTGTTGAGCATGTATTGAGCACCTTCTCTTTGTGAGACATATTGTGGAAACTAGGGATACAAATATTAATACAGCTGGATCATGCCCTTTAAGCAGAGTATAAGGACATGATTCATGCTGTATTTATTTTTGTATTCCTTTAAAATCACAAAGGATTTTTAGGATTCCTTTAAAATCACAAAGCCTGGGTGGCTCAGTCGGTTAAGCGGCTATCTTCGGCTCAGATCATGATCCCAGGGTTCTGGGATCGAGTCCCACATCGGGCTCCTTGCTCAGCAGGGAGCCTGCTCTGCCTCTCTGCCTCTGCCTGCTTGTGCATGCTCTCTCTCTCTATCTGACAAATAAATAAATAAATAAATAAATAAAATCTTTAAAAAAATAAATAAAATCACAAAGGATATGGGTGAGAAAACTATCAACTTGTTCATCAAATGAGAAGATGCTGAAATGAGAGGACCACTTTGATACTTGGGAGAGGGATTTCAGAACAAATGAAGAAAGTTCAGAACAAATGAAGAAACACAAAATGATTTGTGTTAAAGTTGTGAAATTCATAATCTTATGAAACAAAAGGTTGATAACATATACATGTTAATAAAAGATAAATAAAACATGTATACATGGATGTGGTACTTGTATCATTAAAGGAAATAGTTTATTTGGATAATGGCAGATTTTGAGGACTATGGGAGGAAAACTATTAAATGTTCTGTAGGTGTTGCTGTCAAAGAGAGATGACTGGGTTAAATAAATTATGGCCCTGAATGTGTAACCTCCCCCCCCCCATAAAGAGTTATATTGGATGGAATTAAAGAGTGAAGGATTCCAAGAGTTTTTTTTTTTTTTTAAAGATTATTTATATATTTATTTGATGGAGAGAGAGATCACAAGTAGGCAGAGAGGCAGGCAGAGAGAGAGGGGAAGCAGGCTCCCTGCTGAGCAGACAGCCCCACATGGGGCTCGATCCCAGGACCCTGAGATCATGACTTGAGCCGAAGGCAGAGGCTTAACCCACTGAGCCACCCGGGTGCCACTCCAAGAGGAGTTTTGAGAGAAAAAAAAAAAAAAGAAAACATGACTTGGCTAGGGAAGAGGGATGGGAAAGAATAATCACATGCAGATATTATAAAGTAGATTTTGTGGCTAGAAGAGGTAGAATATTTAGAAGGCATTATACATTAGATTGTTGAGATGCAAGGGAGGGAAGAACAGGAAAGATGTAAAGTCTAAAGTTTCAGTTGATAGAGACCTTAACATTATAGCAGTAATATGGGCAGTAGAGGAATGAAACTAGCAAAGGAGATTATTTTGGTATTAATGTAAAAAATAGAAATTAATAAAATAATATCCATAAATGGAAATTGGAATAAATTAGATTTGGAGAGGGAGGAAGAGGAAGGTTATAAAGGATAACTTCTAGACTTCTGCCTCATGCACCTTGGATGGATGGTAATGCCATTCATTCACCAACAACACAAAATACTAGAGATGAACTAGGGTTTGACTGAACATGGATTGTGAATCTAGTTTTGAATAATGTCCAGGGAGACCATGAGTTCAGTTTTGGATCTGTTGAGTTTAAGCTGCCTTGTCATCACACGGTAATATCAGTAGGCAGTTGGATATAGAGACCTAGGACTTAGAAGAGAGGTCTGCACTAGAGATAATATGGAAGTCATTTACTTATTTTTAGATTGCAGTTGTGGCCATGATGAAGCAAAAAGACCACCAAGGGAGAGACTATAGTATGAGAAATGAAAATCGTTAAGTTTTCCCTTTAGAACACTAATATTTAGAGTTTTGGGTACAGGAGGGTGAACTCGCAGTAGAGTCTACAAAGAAATGTGAGAGAAGAAAAATGTGGAAAGTTTTTTTTTGCGGGTTTTATTGCAGAAGCCAAGGGAAATGAGTGTCTTAAGAAAGATTATGAAGATGAGGGATACCTGGCTAGTTCAGTTGGTGGAGTGTGTGGCTCTTAATCTTAGGGTTGTGAGTTCAAAGCCCAACTTGGGTGTAGAAATAATTTAAAAATAAAATATTTAAGAAAAGAAAGAGAGAAAGAGTATGAAGATTGAATCAGTTTTTAGCAGGTTATTTCTTAGATATTGGCAAAATATACAAATAGTGATTTTATTACTGAAGAAGAGGGTAAAAGGTTTAGTTCTTCAACAGTAACTTGAGGAATATATTTAACTGCAGTATTTAGTCAAAGCTATTTGAATTCTTCAAAGTAGAAAAAGAGGAATAGAATAACAGGAGCTGGAGTGCCTTGGTGGCTCAGTTGTTTAAGTGTCTGCCTTTGGCTCAGGTCATGATCTCAGGGTCCTGGGCTGGAGCCCCGCATGGAGCCCGCATTGTGCTCCCTGCCCTGCTCCTCCCTCTCCCTCTACTCCTCCCCCTGGTTGTGCTCTCTCACTCTTTCTCTGTCAAATTTTATAAATAAATAAAATTTTAAAAAATAAAAAAGAATGACAGGAGCTGAGAATGAGGACACAGAAATTATAGTCAATATTTTTTGAGTGATTATTTCATATCAGAGTAAGCTTATTATGCTAAGAACTTAATAGACAATAATGTCATTATGTCCATTCTAAGTTGAGGGAAAAGGCTTGGGGGAAGTTAAGTAACTTTCCCATGGGCACATAGCTAGTAAAAATAGACACTGGATTTGGATCCAAGTCTGTCTGATTCCTAGCACCTAGACTCTTAACCATCATAGGTTCTACAGAGCGATTTAAAATTAATATGCATATCAACTGTTTTTTGTCTCCATTAAAGCCAGTGATGGGGAAGGTTGTTAAGAAATGGGTGGAAAATTATTAACAGTTGCAAAAGTGAATATAGAAGAATGAGAACTATAAAGAGGTCATAGGATGTGATGGGGAATGAAATCTAAGTTAAGAATTAAGGAAGAAAAAGTGATTAGAAGGTGACAGGGGTGGGTGGGGAGTGTACGTGGTATGATGTCGGTGCCATCAGCAAAACTCAAAGTTGGCTTAATAAAATCACATAATAGACGAGTTCAGTTTTCTACAGAAGTCATCTTTAAAGATGTCTGTCTTTTTCAGATTGAAAGCTGGAAGAGTGGGACTTGATGTAATCTAATAGATGATATTAACATATCTAAAGAAAGACTCACAGCAGAAGGTGGATGGGCAGCGTGGAAATACAGAAAAATGGAAATTGGAGAGGCAGAATTTGGAAGTGTTTTTTCAGAACTGTTCAGAGAAGGTGATAACACTGCCCAGAGCTTAAATATCTGGTCTGTATGATTGGACTTTCATACAAATATTTGGCTATAATTTGTTTCCTATTTATAGATTTCCTATAGAGAGAGAAGGAGCTGATTAAGGAATTTAACTCTCAGGACCTTTGGGCAAATACACTTCTCTCCATTAGTTAGTATATTAGCATTGTGGTTTTTGTGTTATTTTTTTTTCTGTTTTCCTGCTTCTGTACAAGTAAGGGGAAATTCAGAGAGTCAAGTCTGACTTTCCCAGGGTAATGCCAGCTGTTTTAAGCCACATCCTAATCATATCAATAACAGTTGCTACAGGAAATATATTTAAGAAGTTTGACAGTGAAAACTAGCAAAAAAAAAAAAAAATAAAACCCCAAACAGAACAAAACAAAAAAACCCCAACCACAGAGTGGTCATTTGACTAGATGAAGGCGTCAACAGGAGTTTTTTCCCTAAGAATGAGGGTTCTTACCATGTCTAGCGCTTGAAGGAAGAGGATATGGTGTTAAGAGGATAAGTGCGACATTAAGTTCTGAGTAAGATTCCTCAAAGCTTTTTAGAGAGAGGGAGAAGTGATAGGTTTTTTCCATCCACATGGTGCTTCAATCACGGACACACAGCAACTTAAACAATCACAACGACTGTGGTTATATGTAGGCATATCTTTTTGCACATAATCTTTATATATGTTGGCATCATCTTTCTGCATGTGTCAGCTCATTTAAACCTCACAACAGCCCTGTGGGGTAGGTATTGTTACCCTCATTTTTTAGGTTAGGAAACTTGTTGATGGTCACATATAGTTACTTCGGCTGCATATGGTAAATGTACACCAGAATCTCACAAACCAACTAGCAACCAGGGCTCTGGGTCACTTGGTTCCAGTCAAGGTAGAGTGAGGATGATTTTCAGTTATTTTACATTCTTTCTGGAATAAGCAGGAATTAAATGAGTAAAATGAGGTTGGTTTCTGATGTTATTTTTTATTTTTATATTTTAAAAGTTTTATTTATTTAAAAAAAGATTTTATTTATTTGAGAGAGAGCACACGAATCAGGTGAGAGACAGAAGGAAAAGCAGACTCACCATTGAGCAGAGGGCTCAGTGCAGGGCTCGATTTTGGGACTCTGAGATCATGACCTGAGCTGAGGGCAGACGCTTAACTGACTGATAGACCTGGGCACCCCTGGTTTCTGATTTTCACAGAAGGGCAATTGTACGCAATAGGAGCATTTTCAGAGTTGTTACCAACACTGTAAAACTGTGCTTTTAAAAATTAATAAATGGGGGTGCCTGGGTGGCTCAGGGTGATCCAAGGGACCTGGGATCAAGCCCTGCACTGAGCCCTTGCTCAGCAGAGAGCCTCCTTTCTTCTTCTCCCTCTGCTGCTCCCCCTGCTTGTGTGTGCATGCGCTCTTTCAAATAAATAAATAAAAATCTTTAAAAAATAAATAGAATAAAAACTAACAATGTATTGGTATAATATGAAGCTTCAGTCATCTCATATTCTCAGCTGATCACTAGCTGAAGCAAGCCCCCAGGTTTTTTGTTGTTGTTAGATTTTTGTTGTTGTTTTTGTTGTTGCTGTTACATTTGGATGCATACCATTAATTATTGCTAGCTTCCAAGCCTGTTGCACTTAGGGACTTCAACTAGGTAGCTTTTGAGGATGTTTCTATGATAATTTCCTACATTCCAAAACCTTCATTTTATTTAGGTTTGTTTTCTCATACTGTAGAAATTAATTATAAGAAAGAACATTTTTAGAGAAATTATATGTTGTTAATTCCAAACAATAATAGGAATACGTGTTTAACAATCAAAAGTTGTCTCGTAGAAGATTTGCTTTCTTGAAAAATAAGGAATGGTTTATACATAGAGCAAGGAAGGCAGAATGTAATCCTAGAAAGGAAAAGGGCCATGGAGTCAGACAGTGGTTTGAATCATGGTTCCTCCATTTGCTGGCAGTATAACTTTGGACAGATTACTCAACCTCTCTCAACCTTAATGTTCCCTCTGAAAAACAGGAGTAAAAGTCCTATTTCACAGGGTTGTTGTGAGGGTTAAATGACACAAGCAAAGTACTTACTGCAGGTATTCAGTGAAGGGTGGCATCAGGCCCTCCTCAAAAAAACCAAACGAACACAAATTGGAAATACCAGATGGTTTAAGCATCCTGAGGGCAGGCTCTGCGGTTGGACTGCGTTTGGGTCATGGCTCTGCCCACTCAACTAGTTACGTGGTTTGGGAGATGTTAACCTCTTTCAGTTTCCTCACTTTTAATATGGGGATAATAATAAACCAGTCTCATAGTGTAATGACCATCCATCCCCAACTCTAGCGACTTACCCCTTCCACAGTAATCCTCATTTCATTTGAAATTCACTTTGTGACCGGACCCATTTGTTCAATTAAACACTCAAAACCAACAAAGATCGTAAAAATACACATTTTGAATATTCCATTTAGAGATTGCTGAGTTTTTTGTTACCTTCATTGTTGGAAGGCCTATTTTGTAATAGTCACTATGTGACGATTATCTACTTTTTGTCAATGAAATCTTACAGTGTGCTCCAACTCCCAAGCCCCTTTCATGTCCTGTTTTCCACCATTGTTAAGCAATGGATAGTTCTGGTTAATCAGATTACCAATTAATAGAGAGCTTTCATGCACAGCAAATGTGGCTCAACAGGTTTCAAAGGATCAGAATATTATAAAAGTTACATTGTATTAAAGGGAAATGGAATATATTTAACTTGAATGACTTAGAAGACTTGTCAGGATCCTGTGGTGATACTTGGCCATCATTTGGAATGCTGATTTTATATGGAAAAATGGCAAAAGTACTACTTTGGTAGAGTATTCCTGGTGGCTAGAATGCTGGATAAAGTTAACTTGATTATAGTCTTTGCAAATTACTTTTCTCAAGTTCACAGAGTATTTGTTTTGTGTTTCTCTTGTTGTTATTGTTGGTTTGTTCTTCAATTTTCTGATACTTAACATTATTCTGTAAGTACACTGCCAAAAACATGCAATATCCGGAGTGCCAACAATGTAAAATCAATCCCTCCAGCTGTGTCTGCACAATGCCCTAGAACAGTCTCTTCAGGACAAATCCTTTAACTTGCCTAGGGCTTCTCTGTCCATTTAAAGCTAGACATCTTGGGATAATACAGACATGTATTTCTTCTTCTGTATCTCATTCTAATGGAATTGAGTGAAAAAGAACACACAGAGTGTAATAATTTGGTATTTTATGGGAAATTCTTTTAGACTCATTGCTTTATCTTTTTCTGTCTACACATGTCTACACGTATCTTTTTCATGTCTACATACATGCATGCATACACACTCTTCCTAAAGTATTTAAAAATAAGTTGCAAGTATCATGATATTTCACCTAAATATTTCAGCATGCCTCTCAAGAATGAGGACATTTTCCTCTATAATTGCAATACTAATCACATCTAAGATAATTAACGCTAACTTAGCAATGCCATCTGATATACAGTTTCCTTAATTGTCAAAAAATGATTTTTCGGAGTGCCTGGCTCAGTTGGTTAAGTGTCTGCCTTAGGCTCAGGTCATGATCCCAGTCCTAGGATCAAGCCCCAGATAAGACTTCCTGCTCAGGGGCGCCTGAGTGGCTCAGTGGGGTAAGCCTCTGCCTTCAGCTCAGGTCATGATCTCAGGGTCCTGGGATGGAGCCCTGCATAGCGCTCTCTGCTCAGCAGGGAGTCTGCTTCCTCCTCTCTCTCTGACTGCCTCTCAGCCTACTTGTGATCTCTCTCTGTCAAATAAATAAATAAAATCTTTAAAAAAAAAAAAAAAGACTTCCTGCTCAACAGGGAGCCTGTTTCTCCCCATCCATCTGCTGTTCCCCTGTTGTGCTCGCTCTCTCAAATAAATATAATCTTTAAAAAAATGACTTTTATATCTGACTTTTAAAAAAATTCGGGGTCCAATTGAGCTTCATAGATCACATTTCATTATTATATTGCTTTAATCTCCTTTAATCATTCTAGAATAATCACACTTTTGGGGGATGACATTGAAATTTTTGAAAAGTCCAAGTTAACTGTCTGTGGAATGTCCCATATTTTAAATTTGCTTAATTGCTTAACCATGATTAGATTTAGGTTAACATTTTTGTCGAGTTTGTTACATGAGTGGTATTGTATCCTCCTTATAGTATCACATGAGGAGACATAGAATGTCAAGTTGTTCCACTACTGCTAATGCTAAGGTGATAACTGACAAGTCCGTTATAAAGATACCATTTCCCCTTCGTTGTTTTTTTTTTTAAATTTTTTAATCCTTTTTTAAAAAATACTGTACTGTGTGATGACTACTTTGACACTGAATGAATATCTTCTTCTCTAACAGTATTCAACCTAGTGATTTTAGTATTGACTGAAGAGTCTTAGGTGGATCACTTACTACATTGGTGGTTTCAAAATGGTGATTTTCTAATTCTGCTGTTCTTTCTACCATTTGATGGCATTGTTTTATAAAGAAGAGGTTTTTCTTTTTTTACCTACATCCCTTCTTTTTTTAAGTATTACTACAGGTAGCTTGGTTCTGTTTATTCATTATGTTATAATTAAGTACCATAACTTTTTTGATGCTCAAACCATCTTAAATTTGGCCAAGGAGAGTCCTTTTAAGCTGGCTTCTGTGTCCTTTTGACATGTCCCTATCATATTTTTTAGTACTTTTCTATTTTCTGGAACAAATTGTTCCAGGCTTACCTAGTAATTTCTCTGCCTCAGATCAGAAATCTATTGTTTTTTTCCAAGGATCCCATGTTCCTTTTAGTGGTGAATGGCATGAAAATTATTATCTGGGCTTTTGGTGTGCTTATTTCTACTGGGATGGTAATGTATTTAGGCCCTTTCAGTGGACAGATTTAGGAAGTGTGTGTGTGTGTGTGTGTCCATCCTTCACTTTTCCCCATTCTGTATTCGTGCCTCGCTTCTCTGTGGGTAAAAATCCTGGTTTCCCATATGTCATATTTACTCATTTCCTCTATCCTCAGCTGCCCATAGTTTAGGGATTATTACATTAGTACTAATACCAACAACAAACTGATGAATGAGGGTTAAGATTCTCTATATGTTTTGGTCTTTGGGCTGTATCCTAGGATGGATGTATCATCAGAGCACTGTGTTCAGAAGTTTCTTGATATGTGTGTGTGGGGGGCTATCAGGTTCATGTATTTCTGATTCTAAGCAATTTTGTGCTTTTTTTTTTTAAAGGCTTTATTTATTTATTTGACAGACAGAGATCACAAGTAGGCAGAGAGGCAGGCAGAGAGAGAGAGAGAGAGGAGGAAGCAGACTCCCCGCTGAGCAGCGAACCCGGTGTGAGGCTCGATCCCAGGACCCTGGGATCATGACCCGAGCCGAAGGCAGAGGCTTTAACCCACTGAACCACCCAGGTGCCCCTTGTGTTCATAAACGTTTGGGGATGCCTGGGTGGCTCGGCTGGTTAAACATTTGCCTTTGGCTCAGGTCATGATCCCAGGGTCTTGGGATTGAGCCCTGCATCGGGCTCCCTGCTGAGCAAGGATCCCTCTTCTCCCTCAGCCTGCTTCTCCTGCTGCTTGCTACTCCCCCTGCTTGTGTGCTCTCTCTCTCACATACACAAATAAGTAAAATCTTTAAAAAAATTAAACTTCTTATTTTGAAATAATTTGTAGATTTGTATGCATTTGTGAGAAATAATACAGACATCTCATGTAGGCTTTATCCAGTTTTGCAGTGCCAGCAACTTGCAAACGGTAGCACAGTATCAGTTGATACAGACAAAATCAAAAACATTTCCATCATGGCAAGTTACCTCATATTGCCCCTTTATAGCCACACCTCCCTTTTGGCCTACCCCCTCATTAATTTCTGGCAATCACTAATCTGTTCTCCACTTCTATAATTTTATCATTTCCAGAAGGTTTTGTAAATGAAATCATACAGTATGTCACCTTTTGCGATTGGCTTTTCTTCACTCAGCATAATCTCCAGAGTTTCATCTACACTGGTGAGCATATCAATAGTCCGTTCCTTTGTATTGTTGAGTAGTCGCATGTGGCCTATGTGTACCATAGTTTAAGCATTCATGCATAGAAGGACATCTTGTGTGGCCAGTTTTTAGTTATTACAAATAAGCCTGTAAACGGTTATGTACAATATTCTATTTGAACAAAAGTCTTCATCTCTCTGGGATAAATGCCCAGGGGTGCAGTTGCTGGGTCGTATGGTAGTTACATGTTTAGTTTTTTAAGAAGCTGCTAACCTGTTTCCCATAGAGATTGTACCATTTTATATTCCCACCAACAATGTATGAGTGATCTGGTTTCTTCTCCACATTCTTCTCAAAGGCATTTTGTGGTGGTGCTCTTTTTATTTCAGTCATTCTGATAGGTGTGTACTGATAAATTCATTTTGATTTTAATCTGCACTTACCTATTAACATTCATGTGCTTATTTGCCTTTTGTATATCCTCTTTGGTGAAGTGCATTTTATCTTTTTTTTTTTTTTTTTTAAGGACTTAGTTTCTTAGAGCCTTCTTAGGTTTAAAACAAAACTGAGATGGAGGGCACCTGAGTGGCTCAGTTGGTTAAGCAATTGCCTTGGGCTCGGGTCATGATCCTGGAGTCCCGGGATTGAGTCTCCCTTCGGGCTCCCCTGGGGAGTCTCTTTCTCACTCTGACCTGTCCCCTCTCAAGCTCTCTCTCTCTTTACCTCTCTCTCAAATAAATAAATAAAATAAAAAATCTTAAAAAAAAAAAAACAACTGAGATGGAGGTACAGAGATTTCTCCTATATTTTGCTGCCACACATCCACATGTTTTCCACAGTGACTACACCAATTTACATTCTACCAGCCAAACACAAGGGTTCCTTTTTCTCTACATCCTTGTCAACACTTATTTATTGTCTTTTTGATTCTAACCATTCTAATGGGTGTGAGCTGGTATCTCAGTGTGGTTTTGATTTGCATTTCCCAGATGATGAGTGATGTTGAGCATCTTTCCATGTGTTTGCTTGATGTCCATAGGTCTTCTTTGGAAAAATGTCTATATAGGTTCTCTGAAATTTTTAATCAGATCATGATTTTTATTGTTATTATTTGGTGTTGAGTTGTCTATGTTCTTTATGTATTTTGAATATTAACACCTTATTGGATATATCATTTGGAAATATTTTCTCCCGTTCAGTAGGTTGCCTTGTCATTTTGTTGCTGATTTCTTTCACTGTGCAGAAGCTTTTTGTTCTAATGTAGTCCCAGTAGTTCATTTTTGCTTTTGTTTTCCTTGCCATAGGAGTCCTATTTAGAAAATATCGCTATGGCCATTGTTAAAGAAATTACTGCCTATGTTCTCTTCTAGGAGTTTTCACTATTAGATCTTTAATCCATTTTGCATTTATTTTTGTATTTGGTATAAGAAAGCGATCCAGTTTCATTCTTTTGCATATAGCTATATGACTTTCCCAGCACCATTTGTTGAAGAGACTCTTTTCTCCATTGTGTAATCTTGCCTACTTTGTCCTGGATTAATTGACCATTTGAGTCACACACACATTTGAATGTGAGTTTACTACTTCTGGGCTCGGTATTCTGTTCCATTGATCTATGTGTGTAACTGTACTGTACTGTTTTGATTACTACAACTTTGTGGTATATCTTGAAATCTAGGATTGTGATACTTCCAGCTTTATTCTTCTTTTCCAAGATTGCTTTGGCTCTTTGTGGTCTTTTGTGGTTCCATACAAATTTTAGGATTATCTGTTCTAGTTCTACGAAAAATGCTGTTGATGTTTTGATAGAGATTGCTTTGAATCTGTAGCTTACTTTGGGTAGTGTGGACATTTTAATAACATACTTCTAATCCCTGAGCAATGGGGTGTCTTTTCATTAATTTGCATCGTCTTCAGTATCACAGTTTTCACAGTATAGGTCTTTCACCTCCTTGGTTAAATTTATTTTGATATTTTATTCTTTTTGATGCAAATGTAAATGGATTTGTTTTTTTAATTTCTCTTTCTGCTACTTCGTTTTAATATATAGAAATGCAACCAATTTCTGGTTATTAATTCTGTATCTTGCAACTTTACTGAATTTATTTGTTACTTCTAGTAGTGTTTTGTGGAGTCTTTAGGGTTTAATGTGTAGTATCATGCCATTGCAAATAGTGACAGTATAACTTCTAACTTTCTAATCTGAATGCCTTTTATTTTATTTTTTTCTTGTCTGATTGCCATAGCTAGGACTTCCAGTACTATGCTGAATGAAGGTGGTGAGTGGACATCCTTGTCTTATTCCTGATCTTAGAGGAAAAGCTTTCAGTTTTTCACCATTGAGTATGTTAGCTTTTGGTTTTTCATATATAAACTTTATGTTGATGCATGTTCCTTTAAACCCATTTTGCTGAGAGTTTTTATCATGAATGTGTGTTGAATTTTGTCAGATGCTTTTTTCTGCATCTGTTGGGATGATCGTATGATTTTATTCTTTGTTTTGTTAATGTGGCATATCACATTAATTGATTTACGAGTGTTAAAACATCCTTGCATCCCTGGGTTAAATCTCACTTGATTTTAGTGAATGATCCTTTTAATGTATTGTTGAATGCAATGTGCATGTTGGGGGGTTTGCAGTGATATTGGCTTGTAGTGTGTGTGTGTGTGTGTGTGTGTGTGTGCGAGTGGTATCTTTGTCTGGTTTTGGTATCAGTGTAATACTGGCCTCATAGAATTTGGAAGCCTTCGTAGTATTTGGAAACCTTTCTTCCTCTTCTACTTTTTGGAATATTTTGAGGAGAATAAGTATTAACTCCTCTTTAAATGTTTGGTAGAATTCATCTGTGAATCCATCTAGTCCTGCACTTTTATTTTTTTGGTAGTTTTTTGATTACCAATTCAATTTTATTACTAGTAGTTTGTCTATTCAGATTTTCTGTTTCTTCCTGGTGCAGTTTTGGAAGATTGTATGTTGCTAGGAATTTAATTTTTTCTTGTAAGTTGTCTAATTTGGTGACGTATGATTTTTTATAGTAGTCTCTTGTAATTCTTTGTATTTCTATGGTGTCTATTGTTACTTCTCTTTGTTTTTGATTTCATTTATTTGGGTTCTTTCTCTTTTTTTCTTGATGAGTCTGGCTAATGGTTTATTGATTTTGTTGATCTTTTCAAAGAATCAGCTCTTGGTTTAATTGGTGTTTTCTATTTGTTTGTTTGTTTAGTTTCTGTGTCATTTATTTCTGCTCTGATCACTTACATTTGAATTTTTTACCTTATAGGTAAGGAACTGTTTTTTCTTGGCTGCTTTTAAGATTTTTTCTTTGTCTTCAGTTTTCGGAAGTTTGAATGTGTTGTGTCCTGGCCTAGGTTTTTGGAGTTTATCCTGTTTGTGGTTTGATCAGGTACTTGAACCTATATGATACGTCTCTGCCAAATCTGGGAGGTTTTCCGTCACTATTTCTTTAAGTCATTTTTCAGCTCTGCTTTTTTTTTTTTTTTTTTTCCTCTTCTGGGGTCTTCAGTAACATAAACATTAGATTTTGTTATTGTTGTTTTTGTTGTTATGGTCTCATGGCTTCGACAGCTCTGTCCTTTTTTTTTCCCCCCAGTCTGTTTTCTCTTTTCTTTCAGTTGAGTAATTTCTATTATTCTATCTTCCAGTCCATTGAAACTTTCCTTTTCCATTCTTCTGTTGAGCCCATCCACTGAGCTTTCTGTTCTGGTTATTATATTTTTCAGTTCTCCTATTTGTTTGGTCCTAATTTTTCTATTTGCTAAGACCATTTCTTTTTTGTGTCTTTCTTTATTTGCCTTTGTTTCAAATATGTTTATAATTACTCACTGAAGTATTTTTTGAAATAATGTCTGTTTTAAATTTCTTGTCAGATAATTCTAACAAATCTGGCATCTCAGTGCTGGCATCTGTTGATTGTCACTTTTAATTCAGTTTGAGTTCTCCTTGGTTTCTTGGTACAAGTGATTTTCAGTTGAAACCTGGACTTTTTTGTGTTATGTTATAGGACTCTTGATCTTAAATGCTCAGTTTTTACCAGATTTTTTTTTTTTTTACACCACTCTAGCAAGGGAAAGGGGCACTATCTTATTACTGCCAGGCTCAGGTAGAAGTCCAGGTATCACCCTCAGCTTCCACTGACCGCTAATAGAGGGGAGTTTTCCATGTTTTTGCTGGATGGTTGTGGGTTCTAGCTCTCCAGGGGGCTTCCAGTAACACCACAGTAGGGATGACCTCATTACCTGACTTTCCACTAGGTCTCTGACACCACTGAGCTGTAGTGTTGAGAAACCTTATTAGGGCTTTTCAAGATTAGAAGTCCAGGTTCTTTCTCTCTTCCTGGTCTTTGCTGTCATGGTTTGGTTTTTTTCTCTGAGTACAGTTTTTTCTCTGATGTTTGTAGTAGGGTTTTAGTAGAGTGATTATTATCTAAAAGTTTTCTCTCCTGCTAGGTTGCTCCTTGTCATTTGGCCAGAGAGAGCAGACATTTGTTGGGACAACTTTTGTCTGGGTCCAATGGCTTTTTTGGTTGACAGTTTCTCCAAACCTGGCATATACCCACACAAAAAATCTGGGAACTCATTGCCATGTTGCTGCTTGGACTCTGAGGTTGCTAGGTGTTGAGCCTTTTCTTCCCTCTTAGAAGTCATCTTCTGTTTGTTTTATATATAGTGTCCAGGGTTTTTAGTTGTACTTAGTAAGGAATAATAGGTAAAAGTATGTCTGCTTCATCTCCTGGAAGTATTTGTCTCTATTGTCTTGATTTGATTTTAGTTTTTGGATATGTACTCAAAAATCAAAACTATATAAAGGAATACTGAGAAAAATCTCATTTGTATTTCTGTACTTTCCACCCCTTCCAATTCACCTCCTCCAGATACTCATTTTTGTTAATTTTCTATTGTACTCTGTGTTTCTTTTGCAGAAGTGTATTATATGCGTGCATACGCACATTTGTGTATTTATATACACATACACATTCTTATTTCACCTTCTTTCTTAAACCAAAGCTAATCATACACTATTACTCATGGCATCATCCTTTTTTATTTTACTGTTTATTTCTAAAAACCATTTCATAGCCATTCATGGAGATATGTCTTATTTCTTTATGCCTGCATAGTGCTCTATTGTATCTATATGTGCATTTGGTTTTTAACCGATTTGTTATGGCTGGGCATTTTGGTTCTTTTTCCTCCATTTTGTTACAAATAATGTTGCAGTGGATAACTGGTACATATACCATATGGTTGTAGTGGTATATCTTTAGAGTGAAGTACTAGAAGTGGGGTTGCTGGATTAAAGAATACATATTTTTTTATAAGATATTGCCAAATTTTGCTCCATATGGGTTGTACCATTTGTCCTCCTATTAGCAGCACGTTACAATGCCTATTTCCTCATAGTCTGGTAAAGTGTTTTTGTCAAGCCTTTGAGTTTTGGCTGGTGTGATTGGTTAGAAATATGTTATGAGTGACATTGGGCTTATTTATATTTGTTTTCACCCTCACTTTTCAAAGATATTTTCACTGAGTAGAGACTTCTAGTGTATCGAATATATCATTCCACTTTTTTTCCAAGCTCATTGTTACTGTGGAGAAGTCAGGTGTCAATTTGTCATTTCTTTGAAGGCTATCTCTTCTTTCTCTGCTTTTTTTTTTTTTTTTGAAGATTTTATTAATCCATTTGACAGAGAGAAAGAGATCACAAGTAGGCAGAGAGGCAGGCAAAGAGGTTGGGGGGGTGGGGAAGCAGGCTCCCTGCTGAGCTGAGAGCCTGACCTGGGGCTCGATCCCAGGACCCTGAGATCATGACCTGAGCTGAAGGCAGAGGCTTAACCCACTGAGCCACCCAGGTGCCCCTCTCTCTGCTTTTAATATAGCCTCTTTGTCTTTGATATTCTGCATTTCATTGTGTGTCTATATGTGATATTCTTTTTCTTTATCCTTTTCGGGATTCGTTTAGCTTCTTCAGTCTCTGGATTGATTTTTATCAGTTTCAAAAAATACTAGATGACTCTTCAGATTTTATGATTTCCCTATTCCTACTATTTCCTTCTTTTGGAACTCTAATTAGATGAATTTTATATTTTTACTTCATTTATTCCTGTCTTTATTTATTTATTTAAAATATTTTATTTATTTATTTGACAGAGAGAGATCACAAGTAGGCAGAGAGGCAGGCAGAGAGACAGAGAGGAGGAGGCAGGCTCCCTGCCGAGCAGAGAGCCCCATGACGTGGGACTTGATCCCAGGACCCTGAGGACATGATCTGAGTCAAAGGCAGAGGCTTAACCACACTGAGCTACCCAGGCACCCTATCTGTGTCTTTTAAGCCTTGTTTCATATCTTGATTCCTTTTGTCACTCTATCTTGCATGCTCAATAATTTCTTTAGTTATGTCTTCTAGTTTACTAGCTTTTCAGTTGGGTTTAAGTTGTTATTAAATTAATCCATTGAGTTTTCTTACTTCACCTATTGCATTATTTTATAGATGTTCTATTTGGTACTTTTCAAATAGTCATTTTTGAACAAGATTTGCTCATTTTAATAATGACCTTGTTTTTACTCCTTTTTTCAATTCCTTTTATTTCTATAAACATAAGAAGTATACTTATTTTATATTCTACTTCTGATTGCTCCAGAAGTTTTGTAGATCTGTTTTTACTTGATTTCTGAAGAGTCTTTTTCATTTGTGTATCTTGTGATTTTTTTTTTTAACCTGTGAGCACCTACTTCTTGGAATGTTACCCATGGAATTCCTCCAGACAGGATTTGCTTTGGTTTCTGTTTGATCTCCTATGGGCACTATTAGTACAGAATTACTTTAAAGTAAACAAGTAGCTTGACATATTTGGACCACCTAGGAAACATGAAGTTTGGTTAAAACCTTTTGAAGGACAGCTTTTGCTCATGAGTTATCATTTTTCTTCCATCCCTCCTCATATGTTCTAAGTTTCCGATTTGTAAAACCTCTGCAGGAGTATGTTTCTTTATAATTTACCATTATAACACTGATATCAACTTTATGGGGAGTTTCTTCTTAGACTATTTAGTAAGCCTTAAGCTTTGTCTCTTGAACAAAGCTTCCACAAGATCATAGAAACCAAAGCTTAACTTCACCTATTCTTGCTCATATCCTCAAAGTAAATTCCATGTTCATTTATAAACTAATTTCTCTGAATTTCTATCTTTATTTAGATTTTGGCCTGATAATTCCATACTTTTTTTTCAGTTCATCAATGTAGTGGGAATATTAAATTTTTTTCTAGCATTTAAAAGTTGTGTTTGGCAGGAAGATTAGCCTGGTTGCCTAGTAAACCATACATTTGGAAACAAATCTATTTTTAAAATTCCTACCATATGGCATGTCTTTTTAAAAGTTGCTTCAAAGCTTTTTTTGGGTCAACATAGAATATAAATACATGCACATATAAATTCAGTATAATAAGAGGCAGTAGGTGTAATAATTATCTTGTTAACCAGACATTAGACTATAGGCAAACTCTACTATAACAAGATACTCTATCTCTTGGTTCCTTTGGGTTGAGTGGTAAACGCTTCCATTCAAATCATGGAGAAATTATCATTTGATCATAGACATACTATGGTTAACTTTTGAGTCAAATTACAACTTCTGTAAAATTATTTTGATTTGGGTGAGATGGTAGTCATTTGATTGCTTACAATTTTAGCCTGGCGGATCATTTAAGAATTACTTTTTAAAGCCACAATGAGATACCATTTCACACCCACTGTAAGGCAGCAATAACAAGGGCAGATAATAACACGTATTGTCAAGGATGTAGAGAAATTGAACCCTCATGCATTGCTGGTAGGAATGTAAAGTGGTATAACCATTTTGGAAAACAGCTTGGCAGTTAACTCTATTTTAAACATATTGAGTATCATATGAGTTAACAACTGCACTCCTAGATATATACCCAAAAGAAGTGAAATGTATCTACATAAAACTTGTATGCAAATGTCATAGAAACATTATCCATAATGTCCCAAAAGTGGAAACAACCCAAATGTCCATCAGTTGATGAATGGATAAACAAGGTGTGGTATATCCACGCGTGTACTGTTACTTGGCAACAAAAAGGCATGAGTACTACTGATACCTGCTGCAACATGTACAAACCTTGAAAACCTTGTACTAAGTGAAATAAGCCACAAAATCCACATATGGTATGATTCCATTTATATGAACTACCCAGAATTGGCAAATCCATAGAGACAGAGAATAGATTAGTGATTCCCTCTAGCTGGAGGAGGGAAGAATTGAGAGTGTTTTGGGTTCTCCAAAGAAATGGAAACTGTAGAGGACACGTACGCACTCCCCTGCATACAACACACGGAAAAGGGGATTTATTATGATGAATTGGCTCATGTGATTATGGAGGCTAAGTCCTACAATCTGCCATCTGCAAGCTGGAGACCCAGGGAAGCTGGTCATGTAATTCATTTTGAGTCTCAGCATTTGAGAACCAGGTTGCCGACAGTTTGAATCCCAGTCTGAGGATTGGAGAAGATGAGGTGTCCCAAGTTCAGCATGCAGGCAGGAAGCAAAAAGTTGTGAATTCCTTCTTCCTTTTCTTTTGTTCTTTTCAGGCCCTCAAAGAATTGGATGGTGCATACCCACATGGGGGAGGGCAGTCTACTGAGTCAGTCCATCTAGTTAAGTGCTTATCTCATCTAGAAACACTTCCACAGCCATACCCTGAAATAATGTTTAACCTAGGCACAATATGATCACAAAACAAATTGTATGTTGATGTACAATTAATCACAGAGAGTGACTGCTAATAGGTATGGAGTTTCTTTCAGGGTGATGAATGCATTATGGAATTAGGCAGTGGTGATGTTTGCACCACTCTGAACACACTAAACACTGTTGGCTTATATACTTTAAAAGGATGAATTTTATAGTATGTGACTTTTATGAATAAAGCATATGAAAAAAATTTAATTTTATATCTTATATTGAGAAACAGATTTCCTTCATTACGTTTATTTCTAGCCCAGACTTCAGGAAAAAAGAAAAGGGTGGGGGTGCAGAGAGGTAATCTCAAGCAGGCTCCATGCTGAGCATGGAGCTGGATATGGGGCTGGATCTCATAACCCTGAGATCATGACCTGAGCTGAAATCAAGAGTCCAATACGTAACCGACTGAGCCACCCAGGTGCCCCAGGAAATTATTTTTACAGGGTCATTTTGTTGTATAACTGATATAACATGAGATAATGTCATAGGAGGAAATCAACAAGAAAAATAGAGGGTTTTTTTGTGTGTGTGTTTGTTGGTTTTTGTTTTTGTTTTTTTAAGTAATACCAATTTACCTTAATTAAAAGATTATACATTTTAAGAAGTACCCTGAAGGATGAGCTGACTCTTACTTTAGTTGCTCAATTTGAGAATGTCTCTACGCTAAAATATCAGTGATGTTTAGCTTTCATTGTATAACTGAAGTGAAAATATTACTTATGTTTTAATCTGTTTATTGTTAATATAGACTTTACCTTTGGGATGCCATATCACTTATTACTCTGTAGTCTTCTCTTAGAATGATATGAACATGTATGCTATAATTTTTTTGTTTGAATATAAACATTTCGATAAGAGAACAGGTCTAAAATTACCTTCTTAAGATACCTGGATGGCTCGGTTGGTCGGGTGTCTGCTTTGGCTAAGGTCGTAGTCCCTGGGTCCTTGGATTGAGTCCCGCATTGGGCTCCCTGCAGGGAGCCTGCTTCTCCCTCTGCCCCCACCTCTGCCTCTCTCTGTCTTTCATGAATGGGTAAATAAAATCTTTTTTAAAAATTGCCTTCTTGGGGCACCTGGGTGGCTCAGTGGGTTGGGTCTCTGCCTTCGGCTCGGGTTATGATCCCAGGGTCCTGGGATCGAGCCCCACATCGGGCTCTCTGCTCAGCTGCTTCCCCCTCTCTCTGCCTGCCTCTCTGCCTACTTGTGATCTCTGTCTGTCAAATAAAAAATAAAATAAAATAAAATAAAATAAAATAAAATTGCCTTCTTAATAAGTAGATTAAATATATTTAATATTGTCAGATTTGTTGTAAAAAATAACTGCCTTTTGTTGTATGTACCTTTATTTTTTTTTAAAGATTTTATTTATTCATTTGTGTGAGAGAGAGGGAGCACAAGCAGGCAGAGGCAGAGAGAAGCAGGCTCCCCGCTGAGCAAGGAGCCCAATGCAGGACTTGATCCCAGGACCCCGGGATCATGACCCGAGCCAAAGGCAGCAGCTTAATGCACTGAGCCACCTAGGCGTCCCTTTATATGTACCTGTGATAATTTATACATATTCACTACATTTGCCCTTCCCCCCTTTGCCCTGGCAAGTTAATTTTGCTCTTCTCTTACTATTAATTTTGTTAAATAACACAATGTCTTGTTAGCTGTGTTCTGTCTATAATGGCTATTTTTAGAAAATATTCTTAGATTTATAGTCATGATTCTTTTTTTTTAATTCATTTTTTAGTATATAACATAGGAAGGTCCTAATCGCTTGTTAATAATAGCAACAAGAATATAAAATTGGAGAAACTTAAACATCATCTGAGTCTAACTCGTTACTTTGAATATTTTCTGTAGCCCTTTTTCAAAATGGGCATCAGCCTCTCTAGAGGCTAGGAAGCTGTGGCTTCCACCTTTGGACAATATAATCATTAGCAAGTTATTTCTAAAATTGAGATGTCTCCCTTCTTAGTTCACCTCTGACCTCTGCCTCTTTGTCCTAGCTGTCCTACCTAAAGCGGCACTGAATAGGTATACTCCATTTTTCCATGCAGTATTTTATGTAGCACCCACTATGTGTAAAGCCCTGAGCTAAGTGCTGGGAATCTAGCATTGAACAAGATACCCATGGTTACTACTCTCCTAGTGCTTATGTTTTAGCAGGAGAGGCATACATTAAGCAACTCACTACACAATGAAGTGCTTAATTACAACTGCCATTTCTATTAAGGAAAAATAGAAACTGCTTAGAGTATGATAACTAGACAGGGGATGGGTGACAAACGGAAGGCTTGTTTGAGGAAGTGATGCTTGAGTTGAAAGCTGAAGTATAGGTGAAACTAACTATGTAAATGGTTCAGAGAGACTGGAAGGGAAAGAGAGGGCCATCTAAATAGAGGGCAGTGTGCGTGGAGATCCCTAGGGAGGAAAGGAGATTTGTTTCAAGGAAGTAAAAAAAGGCCAAGGTTAGTTTTTGTTGTTGTCAGTTATTTATTTGTTTGATAGACACGGAAGTGGTTTAATCAGGATTTGTGTTTTATTAAACTTTTATTTAACTCTTCATTTTGAAATAATTTCAGACTGAAGAAAATATAAAATTTACATGCACTCCTCACTGAGATTTCCCCCAAATATTAATATTAATTTTATATTTCTCTAGTATCAAAATCAGGCCTACTACATATTTTATAAAGCATGTAAGATGGATTGTACATTTTTAAAATTTAAATTCAATTAGCCAATAGTAGTACACTGCTAGTTTCAGATGTAGCATTCAACAATCCATCAGTTGTGTACATCTTTAAAGATTATTAAAAAAGAATCAAAGGACTATGTGATGGGGACCTTATGTGGCCCACAAATCCTAAAGTATTTACTATCTGGCCCTTTACACAAAGATTTACTGATGCCTGATCTAATCCATAGACTATTCCAATTTTCCCAGTTGTCCTACTGCCAACATCCTTTTTCTGCTCCAGGATGCCATGTTGTATTTAGTTGATATGTCTTCCTGGTAAAGAAAAATAGGAAATTGAATAAAAAAATGTAATCAATATGGAGGACTCTCAGTGACTATTTGTTAAATGATTTAATACAGCTACCATTATTTTAAATTACTTGATTGAATACCATGCATTTGCAATGTGATAGAACTTACCTCTAAGTTCTGTAGAATATAGGAAAGAAAGTACCTAGAGATCATCTGTTTCAGAGTTTTTCAAACTATGCTACGGAGTAGGGTTTGATGGAAGTACAGAGTGAAAGTGGCCAATTCTGAGCCCCCTTGCCTACCTCAGGGCATCTCTTTTCTGTTTTACATAAAATGGAAAAACTGAAGAAATCGATATCATTGGACAAAGAAAATTACGTTATCTAGACTTCTCTTCACAAGGTTAATCAGTTACAAACCCATTCATTTTCAGAAATAGAGATGGAAAAGTCTCAAACTCACAGATTATATCATTTGCTAAATAGAGTATGATCTCATTCATTTTAATTTCTACACCATTCTTTTTATTAATTTAAGCTCCTTCAAATGTTTTATAATATCTGAAAATTGTAGTTTTACTTCAATTACTACCTTATCCTTTCACTTGTTAGTTTATTCCTTGGTTTGGCATGAGTGTTTCTGTACTGGTGGGTTAATTACATTCATGCATAAAACAGAAAATGGAGGAATCTGGAATAATCAGAAAGCCAGCAAATGAGAATATAGTATTTTTCATGTTGTAAAGAGAAGGGAACTTAGCAATATCCCAGACTACGTTGCTGAAAGAACATGTGAAGATGTCTCAGATTCTTCTCAACATGTGACAGTAAAGTTCCTACATCAAATTCTAAGCATACTGCTTATTTTGTAAACAATGTACATATAGTAATAACATCACCACTGTTTCTGTCTTCTGCATTCGTTATTTCTCTCTCTCTTTTTAACTTGTAATCAGGAATACTGTTTGATTTTTAAAAACAGCTGGTTGTATTTGAAAGGGACTTTAACCAACAGTTTGCTATCAGATTTGAGTACAGTGATTGCTGAAGTAATTGACTTTACTGTCATGGATTTTGTTTCCCTTCTCACTCTCAGTATTATAAAACCTCTAACCATTATTGTTTCTTAAAAGGTCCCTTCATTTGCCTCTTTAAAGGCATATTAACTTCCATGTTTAAGAGCTTTTGACTGTTAAGAGCCCCTTTTTATTAAGTTTTTATTTTAATTCCAATTAATATGCAGTGTTATATTAGTTTCAGGTGTACGATATGGTGATTCAACAATTCCTTGCATCACCCATGCTCATCATGACAGGTCACTCCTTAATCCTCATCACCAATTTCTTTCTTTTTTTTGTTTTTTAAAGATTTTATTTATTTATTTGACAGGGAGAGAGAAAGAGAGCACAAGCTGGGGGAGTGGCATGCAGAGGGAGAAGCAGGGAGCAAAGCAGGGAACCTGATGCTGGGCTCGATCCCAGTATCCTGGGATCATGGCCTGAGCCAAAAGTCAGACACTTAGCCAACTGAGCCACCCAGGTGCCCCTCCTTACCACCAGTTTCACTCATCCCCACCACCCTTCTCTCCTCTTCTCATAAGTTTGTGCTCTGTAGTTAAGAGTCTTCTTGGTTCCCCCCCATTTCTTTTTTTCCTTTTCTATTTGTTTCTTAAATTTTACATGTGAGTGAATTCATATGGTTGTCTTTCTCTAACTTATTTCACTTAGCATTTTACTGTCTAGTTCCATCCACGTTGCAAATGACAAGATTGCACTTTTTTATGACTAATATCCCATTGTACATATGTACCACATCTTTTTATCTATTCACCTATCATTGGTCATTTGGACTGCTTCTATAATTTGGCTATTGTAGATAATGCTGCAATAAATATAGGGGTACATTTATCCCTTTGAATTAATGTTTTTGTATTTTTGGAGTAAATACCCAGTAGTGTGATTATTGTATCATAGGGTACTTCTGTTTTTAACTTTTTGAGGAAGCTCCATCCTGTTTTCCAGGATGAATGTCGTTCATGTTTTCTGCTCATTTTAAAATGGGATTATTTTTTCAGTATTAAGTTTTGTAAGTTCTTTATATATTTTTGATACTAACCCTTTATCTCTAAGATATGTCATTGCAAAAATCTTTCCCCATTCCATAGGTTGACTTTTAGTTTTGCTGGTTGTTTCCTTTGCTGTGCAGAATCTTTTTATTTTGGTATAGTCCCAATAGTTTATACTTGCTTTTGTTTCCCTTGTCTCAGGAGACATATCTAGAAAAATGTGGCTATGGTTGATATCAGAGAAGTTACTGCCTGGGCTCTATTCTAGGATTTTTATGGCTTCAGGTCATACATTTAGGTCTTTAATCCCTTTTGGATTTATTTTTGTATAGGGTATAGGAAAGTGGTTCACTTTTATTTTTCTGCATATAGCTGTCCAGTTTTTCCAACACCATTTATTTTTCTTTTAAGTATTTTAAAGATTTTATTTTTTCATTTGGGAGAGAAAGAGAGCACCAGCAGTGGGAGAAGCAGGGAGAGAGAGAGGGAGAAGCAGACTACCCTCTGAGCAGGGAGCCCGACGTGGGGCTCCATCCTGGGACCCTGGGATTATGACCTGAGCTGAAGGCAGACGCTTAACCCACTGAGCCACCCAGGGGCCCCTCCAACACCATTTATTGAAGAGACTGTCTTTTTCCCATTGGGTATTCTTTTCTGCTTTGTTGAAGATTAATTAACGTGTAATTGTGTGTTTCTTTCTGGATTTTTGTTCTGTTCCATGGATCTGTGTGTTCCTTTTGTGCCAGTACCATACTGTTTGGATGACTACAACTTCATTATATAACTTGAAGTCTGAATTGTGACACCTTCAGTTTTGCTTTTCTTTTTCAAAATTGCTTTGGCTGTTTGGGGTCTTTTGGGATTCCATACACATTTTAGAATTGTTGTAGTCCTGTGAAAAAGGCTGTTGGTATTTTGATAGGGATTGCATTAACTGTGTAGATTGCCTTGAGTAGTATGGACATTTTAACAATATTTATTCCTTCAATCCATGAGCATGGAATGTTTTTCCATTTATTTCTGTCATCTTCAATTTCTTTCCTCAGTGTTTTATTTTTCAGAGTATAGGTCTCTCACCTCTTTGGTTAAATTTGTTCCTAGGTACTTTATTGTTTTTGGTGCAATTGAGATGGGATTTTTTTCTTAATTTCTCTTTCTGCTGCTTTGTTATTAATATATAGAAATGGAACAGATTTCTATGTTTATTTTGTCCCCTGAGACTTTACTGAATTCATTTATCAATCCTAATAAGTTTTTTGTGGAGTCTTTCAGGTTTTCTATATATAGTACCATGTCATCTGCAAATAGTGAAAGTTTTATTTCTTCCTTACCAGTGTGGATACCGTTTATTTCTTTCTGTTGTCTGATTGCTGTAGCCAGGATGTCTAGTACCATGTTGAATAAAAGTGGTGAGAGTGGACTTCCTTGTCTTATTCCTGACTTTAGGGGGAAAGTTCTTAGTTTTTTCTCACTGAGTAAGATGTTTGCTGTGGGTTTTTCATATAAGGCCTTTAATATGTTGAGGAATGTTTTCTCTGTGCCTACTGTGTTGAGGGTTTTTATTATGAATGGATGTTGTACTTTGTCAAATGCTTTTCTGCATCTATTCAAATGATCATATGGGTTGTTTGGTTTTTTTTTTAAGATTTTATTTATTTATTTATTTGACAGAGATCACAAGTAAGCAGAGAGGCAGGCAGAGAGAGAGGAGGAAGCAGGCTCCCTGCTGAGCAGAGAGCCTGATGCAGGGCTCGATCCCAGGACCCTGAGATCATGACCTGAGCTGAAGGCAGAGGCTTTAACCCACTGAGCCGCCCAGGTGCCCCCATATGGGTTTTTTTAATCCTCTCTCTTATTGATGTGATGTATCATATTGATTTATTTGTGAATATTAAGCCACCCTTGCATCTCAGGAATAAATCCCACTGGATCATGGTGAATGATTTTTTAAATATATTATTAGATTTGGTTTGCTACTATTTTTTTGAGGGTTTTTGGATCTATGTTCATTAGAGATATTGGCCTATAATATTCTCTTTTTTGGTGTCTTTATTTGGTTTTGGTATCAGGGAACGCTGGCCTCATAAAATGAATTTGGAAGCTCTCCTTCCTCTTCTATTTTATGGAATAGTTTGATGGTTTGAGAAGAATAGGTATTACCTCCTTAAATGCTGTGTAGAATTTGCCTGTGAAGCTGTCTGGTCCTGTACTTTTGTTTGTTGGGAGATTTTTTGGTTTTTGTTTTTTCCTTTTAGATTTTATTTATTTATTTGAGAGAGAGAGAGAGTGTGTGTGTGTGTGCGTGTGCGTGTGTATGTGTGTGTGTGGGTGGGGGGCAGAGGGAGAAGCAGGCTCCGCACTGAGCAGGGAGCCCATTGTAGGGCCTGATCCCAGGACCCTGAGGTCATGACCTGAGCCAAAGGCAGCTGTTGGGAGTTTTTTATTACGATTCAGTTTCCTTACTAGTAATCAGTCTGTTTAAATTTTCTATTTTTTCCTGCTTCAGTTTTGGTAGATTATATGTTTCTAGGAATTTATCCATTTCTTCTAGGTTTCTAATTTGCTGTCATATACATTTTCATTATTTTCTCTTACATTTGTTCATATTTCTGTGATACTGGTTGCTATTTCTCCACTCTCATTTGTGATTTTGTTTATATGAGGTCTTTCTCTTTTCTTTCTTGATGAACCTAGCTGGAGGTTTATCAGTTTTGATTTTTTCAAAGAACCAGCGCCTGGTTTCATTGATCTGTTCTATTGTTTTTTAGGTTTCTGTATCATTTATTTCTGCTCTAATCTTTTTTTTTTTTTTTAAGATTTTATTTATTTATTTGAGAGAGCACAAGCAGGGGGAAGGGCAGAGGGAGAAGCAGACACCCTGCTGAACAGGGAAACTGAGAGAGATCACAAGTAGGCAGAGAGGCAGGCAGAGAGAGAGAGAGAAGGAAGCAGGCTCCCTGCTGAGCAGAGAGCCTGATTCCGGACTCATCCCAGGACCCTGAGATCAGGACCTGAGCCGAGGGCAGGGGCTTAACCCACTGAGCCACCCAGGCGCCCTATAGTGTCCTTTAAAAAAAAAAAAAAAGATTTATTTATTTGAGGGAGGGGAAAGAGAGAGCAAGAGAGCAAGCAGGCACCAGTGGGGGAAGGGAGAGGGCGAAGCAAACTCCCCACTGAGCAGGGAGCCCAATGTGGGACTCTATCCCAGGACCCCAGGATCGTGACCTGAGCCGAAGGCAGACGCTTAACCATCTGAGCCACCCAGGTGCCCCAGATTATTAAATAGTATCCTTCTTTGTCTCTTGTTATAGTCTCTGTTTTAAAGTCTATTTTGTCTTGTATAAATATTGATACTCTGGCTTTTCTAAGAGCTCTTTTGAAGAGTGTCTGCTCCGTGATAGTCAACACATGGGCTGTATCCCTCTTTATCTTTTATGATCTTCCCTGAACTTTAATGTTGTATTTGTACAATCTCTCAACAAAGCAAACAGTATGTATTTGCAGTATTTTATTAATTTTTTGAGTGGGGGAGGGTCAGAGGAAAAGGGAAAAAGAGAATCACAGGGAGACTCCACACTCAGCACAGAGCCTGATGTGGGGCTCGATCTCACAAGTCTGAGATCATGACCTGAGCTGAAATCAAGAGTTGGACCCTTAACTGAATAAGCCTCCCAGGAGCCCCTATTAATTTTAATACAAGGCTAAAGTCTACTTTTTTCTAATTCAAATTTCTTAGACTACGAACTGGAGATATTATCAACCTTTGTGAATTTGTTCTTTCTTTAATTACCTCAAGAACCGCTCTTTCAGTTGTTGATTCTTGTGCATATTCCACTTTTAGTCACATTCTGACTTGAAAGAGATTTTACAGAATGTTTGTTGCAGAAAACATGGTGCTTTTAATTATTAAAAAAACAACAACAACAACCATTTTTGTTACTCATTCAACAAATTGCTCCTGAATTCCTAATGATGCCAAGGATTATTCTAGAAGTTGAGGCTTTAACAGTGAACAAAACACAAAAATCCCTATTCTCATGGACTTTCCAGTAGTAATTAACAATGAGGTATAAGGTTTGTTGCTTTCATGGTCATTAAAAAAACAATAACCAAACTAGTCTTTGGGTATTATCTTCGGTACTAGGAAGAGAATTTTTGTGTGTATACAGTTTCTTTTTTTAAATAAATGTTTGGATGATGTGATCACACACTAAAAGGCAGTGGTTATGGGGAAGACATGGTCTTTATTGTCAGGTACACGTCAGTTTGAATTTTAGCTTTGCCACTTATATTCATTTGGGTGGTCTTGGTTAAGTAACTTCTTTGAATCTTAGTTTACTAATTTGTCAGCTGGAGAGGACATTTATATTGTAGAGTTATCACAGAGAATTAGAAATAATGTAACACGTTGAAGCACTGGCAACTACCATATCTTGTCATTATATTCTTCATAATCCAGGCTTGTAGCCAAGAAGGACAGCAACAATAGGAAGGCAGGGCCTAGGCCCCAAAATTCAAAGGCTTCTAGATATCCATCTGAATTATTCCATTCTTAGGGATTGAGACTGTGTACAGTAAAGGAGTATGTTGGGAGGATGGTGAGGCCTTTTAGATTCAGAAAAGTTGATCAGATCAACCTCAACAGCTTTTTCTTAGAAACATTGTTTTAACTTGTAACTAAGGTACTTAAATAGCTACTACAGTGTTACTCAACACTTAAAATTTTTCGAATGTTGATTTTATTGTGCTGATACTGGATACCTAAGCTTGGGATTCCTTGGACAAGGAGAACAGGTAACTAGGCACTCTAGTACAGTAACTATATATTTGCTTCTGAAAGAGAATCTCTTCATACAAGGCTGAGCCAACGCACATGGATGCCCTGGAAGGCTATTAATTTTAGCATTTTTCTGAACTGGTGTTAATTGAATATTTTGTTCAACAATTATTTATGGAGAGTAGCAAGAACTAAAAAGTTGTGTATCTTTATGTTCATCAAGTAGAGCTTTTAGGCTCCTAAATGGAATATAAAAGTTTTATTCTTACCTATAAGGTGCGAAATACTCAGAAATAGGTGGGCTCAGCAGTTTTCATATAAAAAGCTATTTACTTTAGTCATGACATCTCCAATATATAATTTACTTTAAAATGTGGAATCCTGAGTTTACTGGGGTTCTGTTTTTTATTTAACCCTTATAAACTAGCAGCATAGATCTTGCTGCCCTGTTCCTTATCCAATGCTGTCCCTATATCTGGGTAAAAGGAGACAGCCTATTTTTCCAATATCTTCATAGAACAAAAGAACTTTGTTAGAACAATAATACCTTAAATTGGAAAATAAAAGAGCATTGCTTTTATGCCCATGTGTAGGTAGAGACTGGCTCTAGGAGAGGCCCTTTTGCTCTTCATTCATTATTTTATTTTATTTTTGATTCAACTTAGTTAACATGTAGTGTGTCACTAGTTTCAGAGGCAGAGGTCAGTAATTCATCAGTTACATATAACACCCAGTGCTCATTACATCACGTGCCCTCCTTAATGCCCATCACCCAGTTACCCCATCCCCTCACCCGCTTGCTTCCCCTCCAGCAACCCTCAGTTTGTTCCCTGTATAGTTCCCTACAGTCTTTTATGGTTTGCCTCTCTGTTTTTTATCTTATTTTATTTTTTCCTTTCCTTCCTGTGTGTTCTCTGTTTTGTTTCTGAAATTCCACATGTGTGAAATCATATAGTATTTGTCCTTCTCTGACTGACTTACTTCGCTGAGCACCATTTTCCATCTGTATGGACAGTTTGTTCCTCTGTGTCAAGTTGCATGCACATTAGATTTATTTACTGAGCACGTTTTATCTCCTAAGCACAGTGCTAGATTTGTTAGAAGACAAATATGAATAAGAGACAGCCTCTTCCTTTAGGAGTTTAGAGTCTCTTAGGAATGGAAGAAAACTAACATGTAATGGGTACCTATAGTGTGCTAGACACTGTTAAAAGCTTTCATGGGCATTGTCTTATGTGAGTCTCTGTAAGTGCATATCAATACCTCATTTTGAGGGGCAGATAGTATAGGGGTTCAGAATATGGAGTTCACAGTCAGACTACTTGGGTTCAAATTCAGACTCCAACACGTACTGACTTCAGGCAGCAAGTAAGCTACTTACCTTCTCTGGACCTCAGTTTCCTTATCTGCAAAAATGTAATAATATAACAAATCTCAAAGTTATTGTAAGGATTGAGTAAGGTAATACGAACAAGAGGATTAGAAAATTATGTGGGATATAGTAAACACTAAATCATTATTTATAGGTTAAATAGCTATTCATTAATTGATGGAACTGGAATTCAACTCTCTCTTTCCCTTCACCCTACTCTCCAGTGGCATTGATACAAGACAATGGGCAGCACAGAGTTTAGGAGAAATAAAAACTGTTAGTAGCCGTTTAGAGGAAGGAGTACTTAATTCTGCATTGCAGAATTGGAGATTAGGAGTCCTTAATCTAGGTCTAGATGGATGAGGTATATTCCCTTTGGGAAGGGGATCTTTCAGAAGGCAAACTCCCATGACTATCTTTTAATAATCTTATAACCCCACTACCACACACAGTGACTGGAAGACAGTAGGCACTGGATAGGCAGTTGTCAAACTGAACTGAACAAGTGGCGATTGGAGAAATGTACTGAAGAATAGCTGAGTGGGTCAAGCTCTGAGGGTAGAGATCCTTGTTTTCTCCTTATCTGTCCTGAAGAGTTTTACTCTTTTCATGTATCTCAATCAGGAATGATCTCAATTATCCTACCCTATATCAATGTAAGTAAAAATCAGTGTAGGAATATTTCACCGTGCTTTGTCTTTATTTTTCTAGTTGAGCAGAAACTTGAAGAGAAGATCTGATAAAAAAGAGTTGCTTCCCTTCCTTTGAAAATGTGTATACCAAAACATTATTTACTACACTAGCGCACTAAGTGAATCAGCAGATTTGGAGAGGGAAGGAAGGTGTACTCTGGCTAGATATTTTATATCTGGGTCTGAGATGACATAGTTTGTCACCACTGAAAATGGGAAATAGAATAAGTTAATTTGCAGGGTGGAAGAGGTTACCTAGTGTCTGGATTTGTTTTGATGTCATGGCATAGGATTTTTTCTATTCTCATTTCTTATGTCCTGCTTTCAAAGATGTGACAGGTTATATGTTAGTTGTTTCTGCTTGCTTGTTTTAAAGTTATTGAACATAGGGATTTATTGGCAAGTTGTTTATTGGCTTTGAGGGGTTTTTAGGATAGGGTAGGGATAAATTATTGCATCATTTCTGGGATTAAAGATATTTCTTTCTACATAGATGTACACTATCTTTTCATGACCTTGTTTTAAAAAATGTTTTTAGAGGCATTGTTTTTATAACTTCAGTTGTTGGCTTAGTTATTCACACTTTACATCCCAAAAGGGTGTAAGTGTGAATAATTTATTCACACCAGAATATAATTTAAAATTAATTTCTAATTAGGTTTTAGAAATAAAAAATTTGCATTTCTTAACTGTATTTTATAGATTTGTGGATCATAACGGTATAACACCTGGTTTGATGAGAAATTTCACTTTTTATTTAGTTTGTTTCATAATTTTATAAAAAGCACTCACTAAAGTCTTGAGAGCTGACACTCTCAAAGAATGCATGCTGTGGCAGTGAGTACCATGGTCAGGTTTTAAGCAGCAATCAACTATCTAAAGATCAGAATTATTTGACACATTAATTAATTAATAGAAATAAAAATAAAATAACTTGATTATTATTGGTTTTGTTGCTTATGTATTTCATTTGAAAATTAGCTTCTGCTTTGTAGTTGTAAAAGAGCTATAAGCATAAAATGTAAAAGAGCTTTAAGCATAAGAGCTTTATACTTAGTTTTGTTTGTATTTCAGTGATAGCATACCAACTAAAAAAAAAACTGAAGCTAACCTTAAGGGGAAAATCTGGACAAATCATCATGTGACCTTAACTCAAAAATCTTCTTAGTCTCTCAGTGTTTTCTTGTGTTGATCTGCTCTCCGTGTTCTCCAGATGTCAAGTATATGGACTTTCTGAGGGGGTGTCCATTTACGTGGACTGTAAAAAAAGTATTTTTATAAGGAATAATTTCTTAGACCCTTTCTGTAAAGTTAATCTTATATATCTTTTTAAGGAGCTAAAGGTTAATTAGTCTTTTTCTTAAAAACGGAGATAAAAAGTATAAAAACCTTATACTTCTACTACACATTTAGCTTTCCAATAGTGCTTTCTTGTTTATTATCTCATTTTCAGATCCACTATTTAAACTGGTTAATTTCTTTCTAGCTTGTTTTAGGTTTGCTGACAGAATACATTACTTTTTTTTACTTTTACTTTCACATCCTGTGGTTCTAGATAGACAGCCCATAATGATCTTCAGACATATAAAAGGGACATCTTACAGGCAGTGATAGAAATATATTTTCTGTTATTCGTAGGTATGAGATAAGGGAGATGGGGAATTTCAATAGAAAAGAAAGATAAAAGATACCTGGAGAACTTTTCTGACACAGTAAAATGGATTTTTAAAAAGCTATAGAAACTCCTCTGGAGATTTGAATGTGAGGATTTAAAATAATATTTTAATGGTATAATTATCAGTGCAGTTAGGGAATGGACAGGAAATCACTCACATGTTTATGAATTTGTCAGTGGACTACTCCCTGTGGCTGGGTTTGTGGCCATGTGACTGGGCAGTAGGACACGCCCTACCCTTAGAAGGCCTTTGTGCTCAATTTAATTATTTGCTGTTGTCATCTTGAAATTCTTCAGTTTTGAACAACTGACCTGGATTTTCGTTCTGCACTAGGAACTGCAAATGATGTAGCCTATTTCCCAGCATTATTTGAAAATGAATTAAAACACGTGAAAGTCCATCCTGAGCCTCTCCACTCCACTGTGACTTCTGTTTGCTACATTATTTCCCAGGTCTCTCGTGTCAGCTGCAGGCACCTTGAAGCACTCAGGGGAGTTATTTGAGACTCCTTGCTCTAACAGTAATGACCCTGTTTTACAGCTGTTTTGCCACCTATCCCTGAATTTCACTTGTCTGAAAAGACAGTTCCTTCAATCTGACTCACATCTCCTTTTTATCGTCTTGCAACAAGTTCTGTAAGCTGTCTTACCTAGAAAAGAGACCTAGCTTTCAGCTGTCAGAGTTTGCTAGTTATGTTTAAGACCTCGGCAGCCTGAACTCAGACCACCATATTATTATGTAAATTGGTATTTTTTAAATTCAAGAAATTAATTAAGTTAAAGAGTGGTCTTCATAAGTTAAAAATGGTCTTACGATGATAAAATATATAAGAAACTGCTTAGAGAAGTCAAGCATTATAGAATTGTAAGATATCTATCATTTTTATCTTTATTTTTTTTTATTGGTGCCCTTTTGTACTTAGTATGATCCTTATTTTCTTTTTTAGAGAATTAGGTTTGTTGACATATAACTTATAGTAAAATTCACACATTTTTAGGTGTACAGTTCTCTGCATTTTTAATAGATATATACAGTTGTTTAACAACCACATCAAGGTGTAGAATATTGTAGAATATTTCCATCATCCCAAAAGATTCCCTCAAGCTCCTTTGTGGTGAATCCTCTGTCCGCAGTCCTAGCCCTAATAATATTTAGTCTGTTTTTATTCCCTGTAGTTTTATCTTTTCTATAATATTTTATAAATGGAATCATATAATATACATTTTCTCTATACTTTTTATAGTGTTCCAGAATGTTACCTAAATGGAATTATATAACATGTAGCTTCTACTTAATGTAATGCTCTTGAGATGCATCCATACTGTTTACTGATTCAGTAGTTTGTTCCTGTAGATCACAGTTTAGTATCCCATTGTATGAATGCACTACAGTTTGTTTATCCACTCTTCAGCTGTTGGATATTTAGGATGTTTCTGGTTTTTGCCTATTAAAAACAAAGCAGATATGGACATCTGCATGCATGTTTTTGTAGGGTCATAAATCTTCATTTCTGTTTGGTAAATGTCTAGGAATGGGATTACTAGATAAGAGTGTGTTTAATTATCTCCAAACTGCTTACCTGTTTTCCTAAGTGCCTGTACGGTTTTGTATTCCCACCAGCAATGAGGAAGTGTGGCTTTTGCTGTGCACCCTTGTCAGCACTACGTGTTGTCAATTAAAAAAAAAAAATGATCTATTTAAGTATGGGAGTACTTGTATCTTACAGAGTTTTACTATGATTTCTCTAATGATTAACAGTGTTGAGCATCTTTTCATGTATATATCTGCCATCTGTATAGTCTTTGATGAAATACTCAAATTATTAGCTCATTTATTTGAGTATTTTTTACTGCTGTGTTGTGAGAGTTCTTTACGTATTTCAGTTATCAGTCCTTTGTCAGATATGTGTTTGCAAATATTTTCTTCTAGTCTGTGGATTGTCTTTTCATTTTCTTGTAGTGTCTAGAAAGGAGTTTTGAATTTTGATGACACCCATTTTAACAATTTTTTCTTTATGGTTTATTCTTTTTGTGTTCTCTTTAAGAATTTTTTGCCTATTCCAAAGTCACAGAGGTTTCCTCTTATGTATTCTTCTAGAAGTTTTATCATATAAATTTCATATTTAATTATGTGATTCCTCCATTTCAAGTTCATTTATACCTTCTGTATGGTGTTAGGAATTAGGTGAGTTTTTTTTTTGTTTTTTCGTTGTTTTTTTTTTAAGATTTTATTTATTTATTTGACGGACAGAGATCACAAGTAGGCAGAGTGGCAGAGAGAGAGGGGGAAGCAGGCTCCCCACTGAGCAGAGAGCCTGATGCAGGGCTTGATCCTGGGACCCCAAGACCAAGACTGGAGCTGAAGGCAGAGGCTTTAACCCACTGAGCCACCCAGGCACCCCTGTTTTTTTTTTTTTTTTTTTTAAACAGATGGATATTCAGTTGTATCAGCACCCATTGTTGAAGATTCCCTTCTCCATTGTATTGCCTTGGGCTCTGTTGAAAATCTATGGACTGTAAATGTGCTGAAGCCAACTTCAGTTCCATCAATACCATACTGTGGTTTTGTTATATGGCTGAAATCAGGCATTGTGAGTCCTCCAGCTTTATTGTTCTTTTTCAGAATCCTCTGGGCTATTGTAGTTCCTTTTTCTTTCCATATATATTTTCGAATTAGCTTTTCAGTATGTAAAACAAAACATATCTCCTGGGATTTGGATTAGATTTGCATTGAATTTGCAGATCAGGGTTTGATTTCCCTTTATGTATTTTGAAGCTCTGTTGTCAGGTTTATGCATATTTAGGATTATTATGTCATCTTGGTCAATTTGTCCTTTTATGTGAGGAACATTAGGTAACATCCCTCTTTATCCTTGGTAATCTCACCCTTGTTCTGAAATCTACTTTGATAGTAGTATAGTCACTGCAGCTTTCTTTTGCTTAATGTTTATATGGTATATATTTTTTTAACCTTTTACTTTAACCAGTATATCTTAATTTTTTTGTTTTGTTTGTTTTTAAGATTTTATTTATTTGTTTGACAGAGAGGGAGAGAGCATGAGCAAGGGGGAGGAGTAAGGGAAGAGGGAGAAATAGGCTTCCTGCTAAGCAGGGAGCCCAGTGCAGAACTTGATCCCAGGACCTGGATATCATAGCTGAGCCGAAGGCAGACGCCTAACTGACTGAGCCACCCAGGCAACTGTTATGTCTTAATGTTTTAAGTAGGTTTCTTATAGATTGCATATTGTTGGGCCTTGTATTTTTAATGCAGTTTGGTATCATGACTTTCTTTGATTGTCCTGCATGATCTGGTCTTGTTATTTCTCCAGTCTCACACATCTTGGTACACTCTCCCTCCTCCCTGCTATACATCAGACTAGCTTAATTTAGTTTGTGGAAATCCTAACATGCTTTCTTGGTATAAACCATAGTTCTTGCTATTGTCTCTGCCTTGAATATTTTCATACTCCTTGGTATCCTACCAGTCTTTTGCCCTCCAGCCCCCCATGCTGTAAACTTCTAGTAAATAACCTTCTTGTCCTTCAGGTCTCTTCTTTACAGACGCTTTTCATGATTATCCTACCTAGAACCAGCCCTTTTAGTCTGTGATAGAATCATTTTTATTTCCTTCTAGCTATAATCCTAATCTCTGTTTATTTGCTTTGCATGTTTGTTTGTTTACTATGCTGGAGATAGTTGGGAGATGTTGTAGGTTTAGTTCCAGGCCACTGCAATAAAGTAAATGTTTCAGTAAAGCAAGTCAAATGAATTTTTTGGTCTTCTAGTACGTAAAAAGTTATGTATGTTACACTGCACTGTAGTCTATTAAGTGTGCAGCAGCATTATGTCTAAAAAATGGACATGCCTTAATTTAAAAATACTTTATAGCTAAAAAAAAAAATGCTAACTATCAGCTGAGTTTTCAGCAAGTTGTAATCCTTTTGCTGGTGGAGGCTCTTGCCTGGATGTTGATGGCTGCTGACTGCTCATGGTTGCTGAAGGCATGGGTGGCTGCGGCAATTTCTCAAAATAAGACAATGAAGTTTGCTGCATTCATTGACTCTTCCATTCATAAAGAGTTTCTCTATAGCATGTGATATTGTTTGAAAGCATTTTACCCACAGTAGAACTTCTTTCAGAATTGGAATCCGTTTTCTCAAACTCTGCTGCTATTTTATCAACCAAGTTTATGTCATATTCTACATTCTTTGTTGTGATCTCAACAATCTTCATAATATCTTCACCAGAAATAGATTTCATTTCAACAAACTCCTTTCTCTGTTCATCCATAAGAAGCACCTCCTCATCCGTTTAAGCTTTATCATGAGAGGCACCTAGTTGGCTCAGTCAGTTAGGGGGCCAGCTCTTGGTATCGGCTTAGGTCATGATCTCAGGGTCCTGAGACTGGGCCCTGTGTCAGATCCCGTGGTGGGCTCCGTGCTCAGTGGGGAGTCTGCTTGAGGATTCTCTTTCTCCCTCTCCTTGTGCCCCTTCCCCCACTGGCACGCATGCATGTGCTCTCTCTCAAATAAATAAATATTAAAGTTTTATCATGAGACTGCAGCCATTCAGGCTCAACTTCTAATTCTACCTCTCTTGATATTTCATTTCATGAAGAGTCCTTCATGAGTGTTGGAATATACTTCTTCCAAACTCCTGTTAATGTTGATATTTTGACCTCTTCCCATGAATCACAAGTGTTCTCAATGGCATTTAGAATGGGGACTCTTTTCCAGAAGGTTTTCAATTTACTTTCCCCAGATCCATCAGAGGAATCACTATTTATGGCAGCTATAGTGTTATGAAATGTATCCCTCTTTTTTTTGTTTAAGGTTTTATTTATTTACTCAACAGAGAGATAGAAAGCACAAGTAGGCAGAGAGGCAGACAGAGGGAGAGGGAGAAGCAGGCTCTCCACCAAGCAGGGAGCCTGATACAGAACTCTATCCCAGGACCCTGATCCCAGGACCTGAGCCAAAGGCAGACACTTAACTGACTGAGCCACCCAGGCGCCCATGAAATGTATTTCTTAAATAATAAGACTTGAAAGTCAAAATTATTCCTTGATCCGTGGGTGGCAGAATGGATGTTGTGTTAGCAAGCATGAAAACAAAATTCATCTAATTGTATTTCTCCATCAGAGCTCTTGAGGAACCAGGTGCATTGTCAATGAACAGCACTATTTTGAAAGTCATCTTTGTTTTTCTGAGCAGTAGGTCTCAATAGCAGGCTAAAATATTCAGCAAACCATGTGTAAACACACGTGTGGTTATTCAAGCTTTGTTGTTTTGTTTGTAGAGCACAGGCAGAGTAGGTTTAGCATAATTCTTAAGGGCCCTAGGATTTTTGGAATAGTAAACGAGCCCTGGCTTCACCTTAAAGTCAGCAGCTCATTAGCCCCTTACAAGTGAGTCAGTCTGTCCTTTGAAGCTTTGAAGCCAGGCATTGACTTCTCCTCTCTAGCCATGAAAGTCGTAGATGGCATCTTCTTCTAAAACAAGGATGTTTCATCCACACTAAAAATCTGTTGTTTAGTGTAGCCACCTTCATGAATTATCTGAGCTACATGGATAACTTGCTGCAGCTTCTGCATCAGCACCTGCTTCTTTGCCTCACACATTTATGACATGGAGACGGCTTCTTTCCCCTGAACCTCATGAACCAACCTCCGCTAGCTTCAGACTTTTCTTCTGCAGCTTCCTCACCTCTCTCAGTCTTCACAGAATTGAAGAGAGTTAGGGCCCTGCTCTGGATTAGGCTCTGCCTTAGGGGAATGTTGTGGCTGGTTTGATCATCTATCCAGACCACTCAGACTCTCTCCACATCAGCAATAAGGCTGTTTTGCTTTCTTATCATTTGAGTATTCACTGGAGTAGCACTTTTCATTTCCTTCAGGAACTTTTCTTTTGCATTAACAGCCTGGAGAACTGTTTTGTGCAAGAGGCCTATCTTCTGTCTCACTTTTGACATGCCTTCACTAAACTTAATCATCTCTAGTTTTTTTATTTTTTAAAGATTTTATTTATTTGGCAGGCAGAGATCACAAGTAGGCAGAGATGCAGGCAGAGAGAGAGGAGGAAGCAGGCTCCCCGCTGAGCAGGAAGCCCGACCTGGGGCTCAGGGCTCGATCCTAGGAATCATTTCTAGGTTTTTATTTAAAGTGAGAGACATGCAACTTTTCCTTTCACTTGAATACTTAGAGGCCATTGTAGGGTTATTAACTGGCCTAATTTCAGTATTGTTGTGTCTCAGGAAATAAGGAGTCCTGAGGAGAAGGAGAGAGGGGAACATCTGGTCAGTGGAGCAGTGAGAACACACACAATATTTATTGATTAAGTTTGCTGTCCTATATGGACGTGGTTTATAATAGTAATATCAAAGACCACTGACCACAGATCACCATAATAAATAAAATAAATGGAAAAGGTTTGTTGCCACAGACCTTCAATTTGTACAAAATGCAATATCAGTGAATTTCAATAAAACAAAGTGCAATAAAACAAGGTATGCCTGTACTTTGTACCGTCTCCTATTGGAATGCCCATCTCATGAAGGTAAAGGGGCCTTATCTATTCTCCACTGAATGGTTAGCATTTAATAATACAATGTCTGGCATATAGTATATATTTATTGAGTGAACAAATTTTCTAAAATTTGGCTCATTCTAGGAATTACATAACCACATGTGTATGTGTGTGTGTGTATATATATATATATATGTATGGTATATGTATACATATATGGGGCTTATACACACACACACACACACACATAAGTGTGTGTGTGTATATGTTTATGCCCCATTGCATATATCCTCCATTAGGCAGAAGTGTGTTTGTACTTGCTAAATTACCCTTTGCCATTAGCAATCCTACATCTCAAGTAATCTGCAGTCTTGTTGTTATCATATGACCAAGTAAAGGATCTTTGTAAGACACTTCATAAAACAACTTTGTATTTCTGAAAGAACCTGAAATTCTAAAAACCGCAATACAATCAAGGGACACGAAACTAAAAATAGAGAGGTGATCAACTTTCATGACAAATTCAGAATTAGATTAATTGAAAACCTAACTTAAAACTTCATAATCAGACATGCCTTTTCAGTTTGTTTTCAAATTTGAAAATGTCATGAGATCTGGTACAGTGTTGCGATTGGACATCAGATGGCTAATGTCAAGTAGTAGTAAACTGATAATGAGTTGTTAGAGCTAATTTATCATCAGTCAGTCAGTAGGATCAACGAGCATTGACGGTGGCAAGAGGGGCAAAGTCTGCTTAGAAAGTAATTAATACTTTTATTTTTAAGGGACATTAGTGAAGACTTTAATGCTACAGATGACATACTGAAGAGTAACTTCTAACAAATTAGGAAATTCCAGGTGAGATAATGGAATTCAGAGATGAAAGAATGTCCTTCTGCTGAAAACCTAGATAAATTTTGGATTAAATATAGCAACAACAAAAACTCTTTTCATGTAGAGCCACATTTGAAGGCAGGAAAGGCAAATCTCCTGGTGCCGGAGGGAACTCTGAGATTGGAAGTTAAAGTCCAGAGGCCCACGATACAGCGATTGGACTGGAGATGGGCCTCTGGGGTTTTAACTCAGGCTGGGGCTAAGAGTGGACATCATGGGCTGCATGTAGAAGTGGAAACTAAACAGAGCTCACTGAAGAGTGTTTTTCCCTCATGAATCTAATCAGATACAAGAAGGAAACTAGAAAATTCCTGAATTAGTGTAATCTGATTGTTGCTTTTGTTGAGTAAAATAGAGTGATCTGGCAATGGATTAGCTATTCAGATTTGAATGAGACTGAGTTTTTTGGCATTATACTTCTTGTAGGTCTTATCCCTGCCTTCCCCACTTCATTGAGTTTTCATTTTACTGTATTTTAAATAAGGTAGTAAGGTAGAGAAAAGGGCAGTGTCTTGGTCAATAACCTTTTATTTGTTTCTCGAAAGTTTCACATGTTCTTGGTTAAGGACAAGCAGGGCAAATGTGCATTCGTTTATGAGCTGTGACAGAAGCAGCCAAATAACATAAACTTCTATCCTTATATTGTTCTAATTAATGTCTTCTAAAGAGTTATTGGAATAACATTTAATGTTTCAGAAGTCTAGAGAGATAAACCACGTGTTAAGAAAAATGAAGTTGCTTTAGCAACCCAACTCTTCCCTCAGTATAAGGACATAGGAAAAGTTTACAGATATCGTGACATTGTTCATAAAGGGTTAGCATCATTTGTAGTGGAATTCGTAAGTTAAATTATCCTTTTAGTAATGGAATAACATGGAACAGTGGTTCTTGAGATGCCACTATTTTAAAATGACTCACCTTGCACTGAGTGCAGGATTCAACTTTCCTATTTTCCTAGAACTGATTTATTATTTAAATTATTTTTAAATTTTTATTTAGTGTTCTGTTACTGCAGAGTTTTGTTATTTTTCTTTTTAAAAGATCTTATTTTTATTTATTTGACAAAGACACAGCGAGAGAAGGAACACAAGCAGGGGAGTGGGAGAAGGAGAAGCAGGCTTCCCCCTGAGTAGGGAACCCCATGTGGGATTCGACCTGAGCCAAAGGCAGATGCCTAAGGACTGAGCCACCAGGCGCCCCAAATTTTGTTACTTTTTTTTTTAAAGATTTTATTTATTTATTTGGCAGACAGAGATCACAAGTAGGCAGAGAGGCAGGCAGAGAGAGAGGAGGAAGCAGGCTCCCTGCTGAGCAGAGAGCCCCATGGAGGGGCTGGATCCCAGGACCCTGAGATCATGACCTGAGCCAAAGTCAGAGGCTTAACTCACTCAGCCACCCAGGTGTCCCAAATTTTGTTATTCTTAAAGCACACCAAGGAGAATATTGGTAAAGATTTGTTAAAAGCTATTTTGTTAGGTCACAGTCTTTTATGGATAAGCTGTAATGTAATTTAAATGTTGGGGCTTTATTTCAGCCTCTATTTTGTCCTTATAATGTTCTCCCTCAGCAGGGGTTTCTGCAGACAAGTAGGAACTGTGTAATAAAATGCAGTGTATTTACCTCTGTATTCATTCAAACATTGATAGGATATCCCCTCTGTTTTGAGCACTTACGCTGCCAGCAGAGCATATCAGATGATTGACACAACCCTGATCCTTAAGAAGCTCACAGCCCCTAGTGGAAGAGATGGAGGGACACAGAGAGACAAGTACAGAGAAAACTACAGTCAAAAATATACGCTGTATAAAATTATATTCAGGATGTTATGAGAGCACAGAAGTGGAGTATCTAACTTGGCCTTAGGGATCAAGTTAGTTTTCCAGGGTGAAGGATGGTGAGCTGAGTTTTAAAGGGAAAGAGGAGCTGGCCAGATAGAGAAGGAAAAGAGGGTCATTACAGATAGGAACAGTCTGAAAAGACTTGGAGATGTAAAAGAATACTCATTTACTTATTTGATAAATATTCACTGAGCATCTACAGTATGCCAAGCATAAGTGAAACTTGCATTGGGGACATAGTGGATAGTATGTCTCAAGTATAAACATACTTCCTGCCCTACTGGAGTTTACAGTCTGTATGGAGAAAGAGATGAATGAAATAACCACACAAATAGTTGTAAAAACTATAATTGTAATAAATGCAGTGAAGGAGAGGTCCATGGTGCTGTGAAAACATGTAACAGAGTTGGGGTTGGGGCAGTGTTCTTGAGGAAGTCATACCAGATCTGACAACTGAAGGGTGGGTTCGTAAACAAGCATTACATGCAGTTTTGTTATCTCACTTTTCCTGCTCTTAATAAATATAGGTTCTTGGGTATCGTTAGAGATCTTCAAGGATTACGGAATAGCTGGAACTTAGGGTATGTATGGGAGAAGGAAAGGAGATGAGGCTGGAGAAGTGGGCAGGAGCAGGATCATGGAAACTGGGAAGTTTGGTTTTTATCTTAAAGATGATGGATATTGTGAACCTTTGAGGGATTTGAAGCCAGGCTGAAAGAAACATAATCAGATCTGTGTTTTAGAAGGATCTTTTTGAGAAAGGTTACTGTGGAGGATAGGTTGGAGAAGGCCAGACTACATTAATACCTACTTGTTTCTTTGCCCCGTAATACATGATGGGTTCTGTACTTTTTATTAATATTTTAGTTCTTTATTTCTGTTACATCATTACATATATTCTTCTATATTTTTTTGTGATATATACATATGCTGAGAACCATGGTTTTTACCTTTAGTAGTGTAGGCATGGCTTCTAAAGATTTCTCACATGTCTTATAAGAGCAAGAATTGGAGGAAATGTATTTCATGTATTTTAAAGTGATACAGCACAGCTCTAGAAAGAATACTAATGTTTTCAGGAGGATAAACAACTAGGGAATTCCTAGCTTATGCTTCTTTTTGCATTTTTATTGTTAGGGTTGCTGATTTTAAAATATAAGAGGTTCTGCCTCAACGAATGACTTGCAATAACTATTAGTATTTTCATAATTGTAGTTTCTCATTTAAAAATGCAAAGTGCTAGGGGCGCCTGGGTGGCTCAGTGGGTTAAAGCCTCTGCCTTTCGCTCAGGTCATGATCCCAGGGTCCTGGGATCGAGCTCCGCATTGGGCTCTCTGCTCAGCAGGGAGCCTGCTTCCCCCTCTCTCTGTTTCTGCCTGCCTCTCTGCCTACTTGTGATCTCTGTCTGTCAAATAAATAAATAAAATCTTTGAAAAAAAAATGCAAAGTGCTGGACTAGGTGAGCTGTAAGAACCTTTCTGGCCATTGTAATCTATGATTTGGTGTTTGCTTTTTCAACACCTATTCACACTTTTGCTTTCCTGTACTGACACGTCAAATTGAGGCAATGGTTCCCACCACTGGGTGATTTTGCTACCTGGGGGACATTTGACAGCTGTGTCTGGAGACATTTTTGGTTGTCACAACTTGGGGAGTTGCTACTCACATCTAATGAGTAAGAGCTATGGATGCAGCTAAACTTACTAGAATGTTCAGGGCAGCTGTCCTCAGCAAGCATTAGTCAGCCCCAATTTTTGGAAGTGATGGATATGGTTATGCAATAGATTACAATGATGGTTTTACTGGTTTATACTTACCACCAAACTCACCACGTTGTATACATTAGATATGTACAGCTTCTTGTATGTCAGTCATGACCTCAACAAAGTGGTTTTAAAAAGGAAGAAATTTTTTAGCCCAAAATGTTAATAATGAGAAGGTTGAAAAACCCTGAATTAAGGCAATAGTGATAAGACTTCCTTTGGTTTGGGGCGCCTGGCTGGCTCAGTCGAATCAGCATCTGCTTTCGGTTCAGGTCATGATCCCAGGGTCCTGGGATGGAGCCCCGAATTGGGCTCCCTTGTCAGTAGGAGGTCTGCTTCTTCTCTCTTTGCCCCTCTCCCCCGCTTGTGCTCGCTCACTCTCTCTCAAATTCTTTTTTTTTTTTAAAGGCTTCCTGTTGTTAAAATATAGTCCTTGAATAGATCTGTAATAAATATACCACAGTGGCTTAAAAAACAAATATTTATTTCTCCTAGTTCTGGAAGCTGGAAGTTCAGGATCAGGGTGCCAGCACAGCTGTGTTCTGATTGTGTTACAGAACACAGTTGTGTTCTATAAACTCTTCCTGGTTTATAGAGGGCCGCTTTTTTGCTGTAACCTCAGATGAGGAGAGATCATTTCTCCTGTGTTTCTTCTTATAAGGGCACCACTCCCACTCATTAGGGTTTCACCCTCATTACCTAATTACGTCCCAAAGATCCCACCTCCTATTACTATCAAAAGGGGATAACATTCATTAACATGAATGTTGGCAGGACACATTCAGTTCGTAACAACCATAATATATATATATATATATATATATATATATATATATATATATATATATTTTAAGATTTTATCTATTTGACAGAGAGAAATCACAAGTAGTCAGAGAGGCAGGCAGAGAGAGAGGGGAGGAAGCAGGCTCCCTGCGGAGCAGAGAGCCCGACGCGGGGCTCGATCCCAGGACCCTGGGATCATGACCTGAGCCGAAGGCAGAGGCTTTAACCCACTGAGCCACCCAGGCACCCCAGCCATAATATTTATTTGTTCATTTACTCACTCTGAATGTTACCAAATGATAAGCATATCATCCTCGTATTCCTGTGGCATTGTTAAATACAGAGTAGGCCTTGTTGAGATATCTGGGAGGGCCCAGTAAAACAGCATGAGTTCTGAACCAGTTGAGAAATAAGACAAGCATAAATATTTGGGAACCAAATATTACCCTTTTCTAATAAAATCTGAATTAGAGGGTTGCAGTTTGTATTTGCTGCTGGATAAGCTTCTAAATTCTGGACCTCAGAATTAGAAGGCTTACAGCAGTCATAGCAGCCCTGGACTGAGGGGAGTCCCAGTGCGGAGACCGACCTTAGAGAACTAGGTTAGAATTTGTGTACTCTGGTTAGCTCATTCCCAAGAGGTGAAAGGAGGGAGCTGAGCCAAGCATCTACAGATTATTCCTCCAGATTTGCCGACTAATAAACAAGTCTGTCTTGGAGGGAGGGAGGAAAGGCATAGATAGAGAGGGCCAAGAATTTGATGCTAATTGAGTTCCCCCCGTAGAGAAAGATACGCCAGGGAAGAAGAAGGTTTCTTCTGAATAGGACTCAATAAATGCTAAGGGATTATGGTATAGAATCTACACACACTATGAATGTCTATGCAGTCTAAAAGGGACTTTTTTCTGGATTTGTGTACATTTATTGTGTCTAACGTGCCCATAGCGTTAGTTAATGTTACAAACAAAACAAGGGAGAATAAATTCAAATTTTATATGATAAAAGGGACCTTTAAATATTATTTAGTCCCGTGGGCCTCAGTCTTGGTTACACATTGGAATCACTCGGGGAACTTTAAAATAATATTGAATGCCTGCAGACCATCCCAGACCATTTCATATAGAATCTATGTGGGGTAGGACCTTGGTGTTGCTGTTTTTAAAAAGCCACTCAGAGGATTTGACTGCATAGCCAAGACTGAGATTCACTGATCCAGTCTAACCTTCTCATTTTATATACAAAAACTGAATCCTAGAGTTTGGGTGACTTACTTAAGGCTATGATTAATGATAGCTGGAGTAAGAATCTGGTCTTTTTCTGTCTCAGAATCCAGAAAATTTGCTTATGGGAAACAAAGCTTTTGGTGGGTCCTTTTTTTTTCCCTGTCCCAAACCTTTAGCCCAACAAAAGAATTTGCAAAAACCCCAGTCTTATGTTAGGAGACTTGGATTTTAATCCTGGCTCTGGTGCTAGTTGGCTAAATCGTTTGGCCTCAGTTTCTTTAACTTTTAAAATCAAGGGGTTATACAAGATCATTTCCAAAGGTTTTTCCAGTCAGTCAAATTCTGGGCTTCTTCTATAGTTTCAAATATTTATTGTTCCATAGATAAGGTTAATTGCTATTGTTGTTTTAACTTTTATTAAGAATCCACTGTCTAGCAAGTGTGATGCTAGCTGCTTTCATATACATGAACTCACTTTAACCGAAGTATTTTAGGATAGGTCTGATGGGGAATCTTTAAAGTAATTATTAATAGCTAGATATTGCTACCACTTAAAATTATAATGCCTTGGAAATCTGAGCTGCTTTAGTTTGTTTCTTTAGTTTACTGTAGAGGTAGCCTCTAGGGCTATGTTTATGTGGTAAGGAATATCAAGAAAAATGCTACTAGTTCTTCTTGGATATTTCCAAGTCTGGATGTATTCAAATATCTGAATAATTACTTGAGTCCTTTTAATGTAATCTTAATATTTTTCAGTATATAAATGAAACTTGAGACAAAATTAACCCAACTATGTTCTTTTAGTTATTTTTGTGTTCTTTTAGTTATTTTATGTAATCAACTTAGTATTATTTGAAATTTAAATTATTGTTTCAGCTTCTAGCTGTAACCTGTTATATTCCAGGGATTAAGTTACATACCTTTCCCTTCCTTGCTCTACATAGAGAGCTACATAAGTTACGTACCTTTCCCTTCCTTGCTCTACATAGCTCTGTCCCTGGTACTTAAGAAGTGCTTAATAAATATTGGTTGGCTTAACTATTGTTTTGTATTCTGGTATTAATAGTCTACTGTGTCTTTTTTTTTCCCCATGTATATCACAACTGGAATTTCCTGTTGGCACTGTTTCATAATGAATTATAATTGAAGCTCCCTATGACTAATGAATAGAATTATTTCATTAAATGTTTCTAGAGTGTTATTTATAGTCCCTTATATGCTTGTCCTTATATTATTTTATGACTGGATAAGGTTTTCCTAACTTCTTCCTAAATAAATCTCAGGTGAGGCAGGAATGAAAACACTGCTATTTTCAGCCATGTTTGAAACAAGGAATACTCTCTTTAGGCAGTTGTGTTTCTTTCAACTCCTATTCTTATAATTCTATGAAAAAATATGGCACAGTTAATTCTTTAGGAGTCTAATTTGCCTTTCTGTATATTGTGTGTATATATAACTTTCTATATATTGTGTACCCTTTTTTCTAGTCTAGCTAAAAGCTTCCATAGGAAGGCAAATATTAGATATGCTACTTTGTTTTTCACTATAATCTCCATAGGATTTGTGTGCGTGTCAAATGGCAGTTATGAATTTGGAATAAAACTGTTAAAAATTTAACTCCTGTTTAGTGACTCAGGTTTTAAAATAATGCCATGGGAATTTTTTTTTCTGAATTTACAAATTTGGGAATTTTTCTTAAGTACCATAATCATTATTAGTTATTATTTATTAGATAGAGTTGGTTTGGCAGTACAGACTATACAAAAAATAAAATATTTTAATTAGTCTAGGCATACAAAATCTAGAGAGGTAATGAAATGGGTAGAGGTTACCTTGGCAGTGATGGTGTAGGGAGAGAGAGAGAGGAATGAAATTGGGAATGAATAAATAGAGACTTCAACTATATTGCTAGATTTATTTTTCTTTCTTTTTTAAACTGTGAGTTCTTTATTTTTTTCTTTATACTTTTGTGTAAGACAAATATTTTATAGTAACTTTTTAAATGCTAAAAGTAAGTTGGATGAAAATAAGTTAAATATGAAAATGCCATAAGCATAATTTTTCTAGCCTACTGGGAATGTTAATTTGAATTATTTGTTGAAAACTTCACAGAAATAAGTTTTCTAGTGAAATTGGAAAATACTGAAATTATTTGGCAATAGAAGCACAGTGTTTCCAAACTAAAGGCAGGATGAAAGAGAGCAAGAATAGAGAAAAGGGATTCTTGCTAAGGGAAGGAGAGCCACGTGGCAAATGACCACTCAATCAATTTCTTGATAAAGTCAGAATATTGTCACAAAATGAGCCACAAGGGACGACCATGTACTTGACACAAAAGTCATCTGTGGCGCTGCCAAAGTCTTGGACTGGGAGGAATTAGAAAAGAAACCAAAGGCTTAACTTTTCTAAAGGAAGAGCTACGTAAAGTTCACTTATGTCTTTGGGTTTCATTAATAAAAGCTGTTATTTACCTTCTACCTGGGCACGTTGCTTTCCATCAAGGCTTAAATCAATACTTTTCACTATATGTGAAATTCCACATATTTTTAGGGTAAGAGTGAGTCATCCTCCAAATTGTGCATCTCAGGCTGTCTGTGCTGGCAAATATAGGACGACTGGGCTCTTGAGAAGTCATCCAGACTTTGTCTTGGCAGCATTCCATGGATATCCCAATTATTTTTTTTTATAGTTTTTTGTTATGTTAGTCACCATATAATACCTCATTAATTTTTGATGTAGTGTTCTAAGATAACACTCAGTGCTCCACGCAGTACATGCCCTTCTTAATAACCGTCACTGGCCCACCCATCCCCACACCTCCTCCCTTCTAAAACCCTCAGTTTGATTCCCAGAGTCCATAGTCTCTCATAGTTGGTCTTCCCCTCTGGTTCCCCCCCTTCATTTTTCCCTTTCTTCTCCTAATGTCCTCCATGCTATTCCTTATGTTCCACAAGTAAGTGAAACCATATGATGATTGTCTTTCTCTGTTTGACTTATTTCACTTAGCATAATTTTCTCCAGTTCCATCCATGTTGATGTAAATGTTGGGTATTCATTCTTTCTGATGGGTGAGTAATATTCCATTGTATAGATGGACCACATCTTTTTTATCCAGTTGTCTATTGAAGGACATCTCAACTCTTTCCACAGTTTGGTTATTGTGGACATTATTGTTATGAACATTGGGCTGCCTATGGCCCTTCTTTTCACAATATCTGTATCTTTGGAGTAAATACCCAGTAGAGCAATTTCTGGGTCATAGTGTAGCTCTATTTTTAACTTTTTGAGGAACCACCACACTGTTTTCCAAAGTGGTTGTATCGACTTGCATTCCCACCAACAGTGTAAGAGGATTCCCCTTTCTCCACAACCTCTCCAACATTTGTTGTTTCTTGTCTTGTCAATTTTTGCCATTCTAACTGGTGTAAGGTGGTATCTCGATGTCATTTTGATTTGTATTTCTCTGATGGCTAATGATGATGAACATTTTTTCAGGTGTCTATTTGCTATTGTATGTCTTCTTTGGAGAAGTGTGTTCATGTCTTCTGCCCATTTTTTGACTTGATTATTTGTTTTTTGGGTGTTTAGTTTGAGAAGTTCTTTATGGATCTTGGATACCAACCCTTTATCTGTAGTGTAATTTGCAAATATCTTCTCCCATTTTGTGGGATGTCTCTTTGTTTTGCTGACTGTTTAATTTGTTATTCAGAAGCTTTTTGTCTTGATGAAGTCCCGAAAGTTCATTTTTGCTTTTGTTTCCCTTGACTTTGGAGATGTGTTTTGAAAGAAGTTGCTGTGGCCAGTGTCAAAAAGGTTACTGCCTATGTTCTCCTCTAGGATTTTGATGGATTCCTGTCTCACACTGAGGTCTTTAATCCATTTAGAGTTCATCTTTGTGTATGGTGTAAGAGAATAGTCAAGTTTCATTCTTCATATATAGCTGTCCAATTTTCCCAGCACCATTTATTGAAGAGACTTTCTTTTTTCTATTAGATATTTTTTTCCTGCTTTGTCAAAGATTAGTTGACCATAGAGTTGAGGGACCATATCTGGGCTCTCTATTCTGTTTCATTGATCTATGTGTCTGTTTTTGTGCCAGTACCATGCTGTCTTGGTGATCACAGCTTTGTAACATAGCTTGAAATCAAGCAACGTGAGGCCACCAGCTTTATTTTTCTTTTTCAACATTTAGTTGGCGATTTGGGGTCTTTTCTGGTTCTATACAGATTTTAGGATTGTTTGGTCAAGCACTTTGAGAAATGCCATTGATATTTTGATTGAGATGGTGTTGAAAGTATAGGTTGCTCTGGGCAGCATGGACATTTTTAAAAAATTATTTTTATTAACATATAATGTATTATTTGCCCCAGGGGTATAGTTCTGTTGATCATCAGGCTTACACATTTCACAGCCCTCATCATAGCACATAACCTCCCCATAGACATTTTAACAATGTATATTCTTCCAAACCATACATCTTTTGGGAACTGGACTCCCTTTTGAGAAATTTGAGTATAAAATACTTGACCATTTCACAAATCATAGAAAGCAGATACGTATGTAATTTGCATGATACAATATTTTTGTAGAATTACCAGGTATCTTATCTTTGTTGTTCTTTGACAAGTTGGTCTTTGATCTTTGACAAAGTTATGAAGCCTTTTCAAGCTGTCTTCTCCTTTTGTTCCCTTATTCCCTTCAGTGTTTACCACTGTCTCTACTTTTATTGTCCAGTTCTACTTTTCTTTCCTCCTTCTCTGTCATAGAGAATGAATCTGATATTACCTACTGCTAATTGGTTGATTATTCTTTAAAGTCTCTAATAGGTTGAATGGCAGCTCCAATAAGATATGTCCAGATCTTAACTCCTGGAATCTGTGAAGGTGACCTTATTTGGAAAAAGAGTCTTTGAAGGTGTAATTCTGTTAAACTGGTATAATCACCCTGGATTATCCAGGTGGGCCCTATATCCAGTGACAGATGTCCTCTAAGAGACCGAAGAGAAGACATAAAAACATCCTGTGAAGGCAAAGGCAGAGATTGGAATTTTGTAGCCATAGGCCAACGAAGCCTGGAGTCATCAGAAACTCCCAAGAAGCAAGATTCCTCTTCAGAGCCTTGGAGGGAGGATGGCTTTGTTCACACTTTAATTTTGGACTTCTGGCCTCCAGAGCTGTGAAAGAATAAATTTCCATTGTTTTAAGTCACTAGTTGTGATGATTCGTTATGGTAGCTACAGGAAGCTAACACAGATTTCGTGAGACTTGTTGGGATCAAGAAAAGTGTTTTACTTTTACTTTTCTGGACCCTGGCTTTTTTAATCTTTAAAATAAGAGAATTAGATTAAATGTTATCTAAAGCTCCTTTTATTTCTATGAATGCTTTAGAAACAAACCATCTCAAACCAGTTAAAAGCTACAAATTCGAATTAAGGAAAGGGAATGCCAGAGACACTGTTATTAGCCAGGAGAGGCAGTCTTTCAATAAAATTACTTAATCTCTTCATCAGCATAAATGAAGAATACACTTCACTGTGTATTTGTCAAAACAAAACAAACTCATCATAACAAAAAATTTAAAGATACCCTACTAGAAAGTTATGACTATCATGCTTCTTTTTTCTAGATAAGTATTTTTCTTTTTTGTTGTTAAACTTCCTTTACTAGGATAAAATACTGAAGTTTAAAAATACTCCTGATTTTGGGGCACCTGGGTGGCTCAGTGGGTTAAAGCCTCTGCCTTCAGCTCAGGTCATGATCCCAGAATTTTAGGATTGAGCCCCGCATCAGGCTGTCCGCTCAGCAGGGAGCCTTCTTCCCCCTCTCTCTCTGCCTGCCTCTCTGCCTATTTGTGATCTCTGTCTGTCAAATAAATAAATAAAATCTTAAAAAATAATACTCCTGATTTTATTTATTTATTTTTTAAAGATTTCTATTTATTTATTAGAGAGAGAGAGAGAGAGAGCATGAGAAGGGAGAAGTCAGAGGGAGAAGCAGACTTCCTGCTGAGCAGGGAGCCCAATGTGTGACTTGATTCCGGGACTCCAGGATGAGGACCTGAGCTGAAGGCAGTTGCTTAACCAACTGAGCCACTCAGGTGTCCCAAAATACTTCTGATTTAAAAAAAAATAATTCTGATTTTTGGCAGTGTTTTTAAATCCTCTACATATTCTTTAATGTGTGGTTTCTGCAACTACACCTTTTACTGAGGTAAGCACCTGACCAGAACTTAACAATGTGTATTTCATTGCACCGTGCAGCCTCCTACTCCTACTCGTGTAATGCTTTAACCATGTAGATTTATAGCTACGCTTCTTTTAAGATCCTCCTTATACGGGTGCCTGGTGGTTCAGTGGGTTAAGCATCTGCCTGCCTTTGGCTCAAGTCATGATCCTGGGATTCTTACCACTCCCTCCTCAATGGGGAGCTTGTTTCTCCCTCTTGCTCTGCTGTTTCCCCTGCTTGTATTCTCTGTCTCTCTGTCAAATAAATAAATAAATAATGAAATCTTAAAAAAAAAAATCCTCCATGTATTTGGGTCCTTTATTAGCACTTCTTCCTTTGTAGTTAGTTTTAATGTGTGAGCTTGTAATAGGCCAAGAACCTTCCCGGGAGGTGGTCTCTAAATAAATGTGTGCTAAATAAATTATTAATTTTAGGGGAGATTCCCCAAAGAAACATATTCTTCCAGCAAATTTAGTTTTAAAATCAGTATTTTCTAGACTGTTTATATTGAGTTACCTAATGTGCCCCCCACCCAAAATTTTAAAGCCGCTTTGTTGCTGTTGTATTCTTTTATGGCAAGGAATTTTTTTAGTGACCTGAGAGTAGCTGTTGGTGGACATATTAAAATATTTTTGTAGTTGGAGTAGCATAACCTCTCCATACTGTTTCCTTTCAATCAGACTTATTTTACTTTGTAGTTATTTCACCTTATATATGACAGCAATGATCACTCACCTGCCTTTCCTCTTCCAAGGTCATGTTACCTATAGAATATGCCACAGGAGTGGATGATCATGTCTTCTACTTAATAACTATTTTTGCCTTCTTAAAAATTTAAAGATTTTATTTATTTATTAGAGAGAAAGAGTACAAGCGGGGGAGCAGCAGAGAGAGAGAGAGAGAGAAAAGCAGGCTCCCCTCTGAGCAGGGAGACCAATATGCGGCTTGATCCCAGAACCCTGGGATCATGACCCAAGCCAAAGGCAGATGCTTAACTGATTGAGCCAGCCAGGCACCCCTGCCATTTTTTTAAAATTCAGTGTCTTAGTACAGTTGTGATATGAGCATATGCTGCCTTAAGCATTATTAATACTGCATAAACATCCAGATTTCAAAAAAAGGGAAATACTTTGTTAAAAATATCACTATAAAAAATAGTTACTATTGGGCACCTGGGTGGCTCAGTGGGTTAAGCCGCTGCCTTCGGCTCAGGTCATGATCTCAGGGTCCTGGGATTGAGTCCCGCATCGGGCTCTCTGCTCAGCAGGGAGCCTGCTTCCCTCTCTCTCTCTCTCTCTCTCTCTGCCTGCCTCTCTACTTGTGATCTCTCTCTGTCAAATCAATAAAATAAAATCTTTAAAAAAAAAATAGTTACTATTGTATTTAGCAATATCACTCTCTCCTGGTACATTTAGAATATGATTCAATTTATAGTAATTGAACACTTTCCCATTGCTTTTTTTTTTCATCTTGTAAAAAACAAAAAGTGAAAACCTCTTAAGTAATTCCTTAATTTAAAAAACTTTAAATTTTTTATTTTAAAATGAGAATAATATTGAAAGACAAAGCATAAGAAATATAGTCAGTGGTATTGGAATTGCATCACGTGGTGACAGATGATAGCACTTGTGGTGAGCAGAGCATTATGTATAAACTTGTCAAATCCCCATGCTGCACACCTGAAACTAATGTAACACTGTGTGCCAACTATACGCCAATAAAAAATTAATAAAATAATGAAAACAAAAGGAGGATTATGTTAGACACAGAATGTTTCCCTGATCTGTAATTTGGGGGAAACTGTCGGTGGGGAAAGCACTCTTATTATTTGAATCAATAAGGTATGGTAATTGAGCTGTTTAATGATATAAAATAGAAAGTGTAACACAGACCTTGGCCTGATTATGTAGCTATCACCCTAGTGTCCTTTTATTACATCTTACTGCAAGGGAGTTTTGAAGAGAGAGTGACAGTAGGTATCATATTAGATCTCTGCTAGAGTCTAGCTTACATACCTGGCCTGAGGAGCTCAGTGCTACCTGGGACTGCCTCTGTCCTGTGTGTGTGTGCGCCTGGGGGCACTGAGAGGAACTGGCGCTGTTTCCATTTCCCTCGAACCTGAATTTAGACACTGCTGGGAGGGAATGGTGGGTTATGTATCACATCCTTTTGGTGTCTTCCCTAGAATGTAAGTGCATGTGAGGCAAGATAGAGTTAAAGACGTTGGTCCTCGGAGGGACTCAGCCAACAGTTATCCTGTGGAGGCAATTAAGTACATGACTGTGCATATGCGTCACCTGTGTATGTCCCTGTGCAGACTTGAGAGGCTGTAAATCAGTGTCTTGAGTTGCTAAGTATAAACTTTAATTCTGATGTTAACATGCTTTTTAAAACTACATATACTTTCGGGGCACCTGTTGGCTCAGTGGGTTAAAGCCTCTGCCTTCGGCTCAGGTCATGATCCCAGGGTCCTGGGATCCAGTCCCGCATTGGGCTCTCTGCTCAGCGGGGAGCCTGCTTCCCTTCCTCTCTCTCTGCCTGCCTCTCTGCCTACTTGTGATCTCTATCAAATAAATAAATTTAAAAAAATAAATAAAAAACTACATACACTTTCCCCTTGATGTCTTGAGATGTTCCCACATAGATCCTGCTCTCTCCACCCCACCCTCAGCATACACTGTCAGGGACAATAAGATAACATTCATATTCATGAGTCCTGAAACCCTGGGTCCCCTTACATATCAAACGAGCACGTCTCACAAAATTTATTGCTTTCTAACCTACTCCTTTGCCACTGCCTTAATGTAGGCTCTTCTTCATCTCTCTCCTGCAACCTAAGTTGTTTTCCCCACCCTTTCATCTTTCTTCATACTGTTGACAGAGTGATCTTTCTATAACACAAATATTCTCTGGCCCCATTCTTCTTTACCCACGATCCTTCAGTGACTCCCCATTACCTCCTGGATAAAATCTCTATATCTAGTCTCTGTGGGATGGCCTAACACAGTCCTTTGTGGCCAAGCCCCTGCTCATCTATTTGGGCTGTTTTCCTTCTTACATGTACCATTTTAAAGTGGGACTAAAGTGCTTTAATTCTTTGAAAACATTTGCTCTTCTGCATCCTTGTGCGTTTATACACCACACTGTCTGCTGGGGATGCCTGACCTTTTCCAGCCCCACCAAGCCTCCAGCCACCAGACTTAGCTCAGACATATTTCTTACAGGCGTCTCCTAAACCACTTGCCCTCCTGTGGTTGGTTCCTCTCCTCTTCCTTTGTTCTTTTCTCTGTGCTCTGTACATCATCTTATTACCACACTTGCCACACTGTATGGCAGTTGTTATTTCTGGACTGTTACCCCAGATAGAAATGACAGCCATTTTCTAATGATGATTCTGAGTTACATAGGTACTGTGTAACTAGAAAAAGGACGCAAAATTTGAACTTGAATCCTATGAACCACAGTATCAAAACTCAAACTACTTTAACAAAACAATGGAAAATAAGTGAAATAACTCAAAATATTTTAGGAACTTGACGTAACTTTTAATTTGATTTTACAACTCCTTACATTGGAACATAAGACTCAATGCAGTTTGGCCTTATTCAGTGTCACAACCAGAATGAAAATGCATAAAGGATAATGTCAGTAAAAAAAATTTTAAACATTTAAAAATTAAAAACGTTTAATAACCTACAGTATAGGTAATCAAAGTAAATGGGGAAAAATCATGTTGCCAATATGTACTAGAAAACCTGATGGAAAAATCTGAAAATAACCTATCAATGTATATGAATTCCATCATTTTATTGTATGGGAATTAGACTAGACCTAGCTATATACTATTTAAAATATATAGTACACATGCATGTATGCCCTTAAAAGAAGCAAGACTGGGGCTTCTCACCAGCTGGCCTGAGGAACAGTTAATGATGAGGTAGAATAACCCTTTTTGGGGTGATATCATGAAGAAACAAGGACACTGGAATAAGGAGTTGAATGTTTTTCCCTACTAGTAGACATTAAAGTTGAATGTTTTTGATTATATTTCTATGTCAATATCTTATCACTACAGGTAAGTTAAGTCCTACTGCATTAGTCAGGGTTTTCTAGAGAACAGAACCAGTAGGATTTGTGTGAATATGGGAAGATATAAGAATTTGGCTCATACAGTTATGGAGCTGGTGAGTCTAAAATATGCAATGTGAGCTGACAGGCTAGAGACTCAGGAGAGCCAGTGGTGCAGATGAAGTCCAAAGACAGTCTACTGGAGAAATCTCTCTTGTTCAAGGAAGCTGGTCTTTTTGTTCTGGTCAGGCCTTCAACTGATTAGTTGAGGCCCACCTACATTATTGGGAAGGTAAGCTTTACCCAGAGTTCACTGGTTTAAATGTTAGTCTCATCTGAAAGTACTCTCCAACTTGACACCTAAAATTAACCATGACACCCACTGAGCGGTAAAATGAATGTTTTGTAATTAGTTTCCTCAGGCATTACAATATAGTAATACATCTTTTTATGTCTCTGGGTTCATTAAAATGTTCACTATAAAGGGAAAGGCTATTTGCCTTTATCTCATCATTTTGTAATCTTTTGAGGTTTTATGGGAGAACTATAGATTTTCTGAATTATTAGCATTAATCAATGAATTCTTGGAGATACTTGTTTTGACTCAAATGTGGTCTGCTTATATTCCAGACAGAAGCAATAAAAGCCTCATTAATCTCTCTGAAATCATCAAGAAGATCTCAACTACCCTTTTAAGCTCATGGTCTACAAAAAAATTCACTCGCATTTGGTTCTTCATTAGCAACATTTCTTTAAAAATCTATAATTGGTACGCCTCGTTCAAGAAGAGTTGGGGATCTCTGAGCCAACCACTTGCAGAATTAGATAGTTCCCAGGATGGTTTTATTTGCTTAGATTATCCCAGGCACATCAGAACAGCTGCATCTGGACATGCTTCATCCTTGCTGTGGGGCTGGTGTCCCTGGGAGTGTTTTTTAACCAGAGCCTATCTCTCAAAGGCCTATGGCTTTGTTTGTCTGCAGGGAACATACTTGTGCTGATAATATCTTTTTTCCCTTATATTTTCAAGTGGTAATTTTGAAAAATTCATTGGACCTGTAGAAATTTTATTTGGCCTTGAAAATCTGAATTATCATATTACCAACTCTAATCAATGTATCAGTAGTCTAAAATCATACAGGCATAGGCTATAGTCCTAAATTATCACATACGCAATGTAGGCAAACAGGCATAAAGCTCCCACTGTGCCCATCATGGTGCTTCCTTTCCATGTAGCTCGTATTACATCACATGTAATCAGGATTTCTCTTCTTGAGTGGTCGGTTCTGCATTTTATGTTCCACATGCTTTACAGGTAGGGGTGATTGATTCCTCCTTGTCCGTTTCCATTGTTCTCTTCATAGGCAGTTGTATTCCAGGAAAAAGAGCTGAATTACTGTACTCTGCCAGCCATGGTGATGATGTGCTCTCATTCATAAAGCTACTGAATGTTACTCCCAACCTACCCCCTGAATTTTTCAATCTGGAATTAAGATTAACGTGTGTTGGTCTGTTATAAAGCCTGGTTCAGAATTTTCTTTCCTGCTTTTTTTTTTTTTTCAGGGAAAGCACTTTTAGTTCAGTAGTTTTATATGTCATTTCTTTGGAGGAGAATACTCAAGGGTATTCAATAAGTTCTCTTTGTTGTGTGTGTGTGTGTGTGTGTGTTTTTAAAGATTTACAGAGAGAACATAAGCTGGGGGAGTGGCAGGCAGAGGGAGAGCAAGAAGCAGGCTCCCTGATGAGCAGGGAGCCCAATGCAGGGCTCAATCCCAGGCCCCTGGGATCATGACCTGAGCCAAAGGCAGATGCTTACCTGACTGAGCCACCCAGGCACCCCTGTTGTGTTATTTTTTGACATTAAGTATTGATATAGAAATATTAAGTAGTAATAATCATGCTCTTTTTTAAAAAAAATTGGTTTCACAGTGTATTTTTTTTTTTTAAGATTTTACTTATTTATTTGACAGAGAGAGCCTAAGCAGGGGAAGTGGCAGGCAGAGGTGAGAAAGAAGCAGGCTCCCTGCTGAGCAGGGAGCCCAACACAGGGCTTGATCCCAGGCTCTCTGGGATCATGACCTGAGCCAAAGGCAGATGCTTACCCGACTGAGCCACCCTGGTGCCCCTGTTGTGTTATTTTTTTTACATTAATTATTGATATAGAAATATTAAGTAGTAAAAACCATACACTTTAAAAAAATAGGTTTCAGAGTTTTGTTTTTGTTTTTTTTAAAGATTTTACTTATTTATTTGACAGAGATACAGAGAGAGAGGGAACACAAGCAGGAGGAGTGGGGGAGGGAGAAGCAGGCTTCCTGCTGAGCAGGGAGTCCGATGTGGGCCTCAATCCCAGGACCCTGGGATCATGACCTGAGCTGAAGGCAGAGGCTTAACGACCCAGTCGCCCTAGAGTGTATTCTTCTAATATTCTCCTCTATTATTATTAAAATTAATTGCTTGTCAGTTTTCCAGTTTTAAACATCTAAAAAATTATTAGTATTTTAATACGTAACATTTAGTATCTATTAGTCTAAGTTCCAAATATATACAATTTAATTTCTTAATATAATGTTTAAATTTTCTCAGTAGACAAAGTAGGAAAGTACCGCTTATAAGAAATCCCACACCTTGAACTTGATCACTGAATCAGTTTAAGTCTAGTCATGAAAATGGAAACCATACAGTAGATTACACAGGTATTTTAATATAAGAAATTATGAAACTCTAAGAAATAAGTGACTATGAGATATAAGGAAAGCTTGCATGGTTCCCTTGGGCTGAGGGACGATACCCAGGAAGGACAAAGGTGGAAGGTAGTACCCTCCCCAAGGCCCCCCAGAGGGGTTCAGCCCCCTGTTGGAACAAGCGTATTTCATCCCACTTGGTAGCAGAGAAGTTTGCTGCTTTCCCAGGCTGTACTGGTATGAAATTGCCTGGCAAGCAGGAAGCACACCCCTGGAGTGCAGGGGAGGCACAGGCCGTCAGCAGTTACGGGTGTGGATGTGTAGAGGGAGCAGAGGCTTGGGTGGGCAGGAGGATATGATGTAGACAGAAGGCCTTTGGAATGGTGGCTTCCATGTGAAGAGGGCCACAGGAAGCCTATCACCAGGCCAGGCCAAGACTGCAACTTTGCAAAGGAACTGCATGTTCTGGGTGCCTGCTGGGGGCAGAGCTCTGACAGATTTCCTCACCCCTAACCCCTCGTATGTACAATAAACAGTAGGAGAGCCCCTTACTTCTTCGGGGTCCCTCCAGCATCCTCTCCTGAGAAAAGTTAACATCATGCTGACTGTAGAGGAAACGTGCCAAAAAGAACGCTGTGCATTATGGCAGAACATACATTGAAAGGAAAATCTGGAGTCGAGAGGCAATCCATATATAGCACATTTATAATCTCATTGTAATCTGGTTTTTACTCTTTACTGTTAATGTCAAGTGTGGAATGCCTCCATCCATATATTTTACTACCCACCTATTGTCGTGAAGAAGTAGTCTAAGAACAAAGCTCCAGTGTGGGTTTTAGTGCCATGCTCTGAGCCTCTTGTCCCCATCAGGAGTACGGGCATACCTCCGTCTACCGTGCTTTGCCTTATTGCACTTTGAAGATACGGGGCTGTTATACAGATTGAAGATTTGTGGCAATGCTTGTCGAACAAGTCTGTCAGTGCCATCTTTCCAATAACATTTGTTCGCTTTGTGTCCGTGTGTCACACTTTGGTAATTCTAGCAATATGTTCAACTTCTTCATTATTATATTTGTTAGGATGATCTGTGATTAGTGATTACAATTCTCTGAAAGCTAAATGATCATTAGCATTTTTTAACAATAAAGTATTTTTAGTTCAGGTATGTACATTTTTCAGACCTAATGCTGTTGCCCACTCGATAGACTACTTTCGGAGGCACTAGGAAACTAAAAAATCCATTTGACTCACTTTATTTCAACATGCATGTGAGTGCAGTGGTCTCGACTGAACCCACAGTCTCTCTCAGGTATACCTATAGTTAAGTGGATAGTTAAGTAGAGATGCTATTTAGTTGTAAATACTAAATTTATTACTTCTTATTCCTTAACTCTTTGGATTTTCCCAGTAGCACTGTTCTTAAAATTGGCTAGCCAAACCACTTCCAAGAGAAGTGAATGGTAATTATTATACCTGATTAAAGAAATAACGTATTTCCTTTCATTATATCAAGAAATAATCATATGTAGTTATTAATAATTTGATTTAAAATTACATCATCAATATTTAGGATGTGTTTCATTGTTATAATTGATTAATAAAAAAAGTTCTAGAATGCCATATTGGCTTGTATAAATTTGAAAATGAGGGTTTTGAATATGCATAGACATATTCTCTACAAAAATAACCTTTAACAAAGATGCGTTTTTAAAAATTTAGTCTGCTGAGTCCCTACTGAGCTCCTTTGCTAAGCAGAGACTTCACGTTTCATGATCTTAGTTTCAAGATCTTATTTTTCTTAAATCAGGTTGACTGGTTAACATCACTTTCTCATGAATTTCTCAACTTTTCATCCCCAGATCAATAGATAAATGTGACAGATGCCTTAGACTGTTTCCCTTAGCTTTAGTTTGTCGGGAATATCTGTCCTTTGAATTAGTGGCTGCTAATAACTTATTTGGCATCTGGAGAACTATATAGCTTATACTAGTGGTAAGGTAGAAAACCGCACCAGGGTCATCATGTTCTAGATCTCCACTCTTGCTGCTTCCCTTAGGGAAAATTTCTTCCTTCTCAAATTTTTTCTAACTGCAGTTTTAGAAATCTGCTGCCCGGTTCATGGCCTGGGTAACTCAGCCCATATTCTAGTGATTTTTGCAGAGAAAGGTAGGAGGCTAAGACGGCCCCATAAAATGCCCATAAGGTCAAGTCTTGTTCTAAAAGAAATCAGAGGTCATGACTGTTATTATTATGTTATCATCATCATCATCATCTTCTTCTTCATCTTCTCCTTATCATCCACCTTTAAGTAAAAAAGGATAGTATTCATACAGCTTTTCTTACTTTGTAATGATCCATAATCAGCCATTTTCCCCATTAATTCCTCTTTCCCTCCATCAGGCTTCTTGGTGTTTTCTTGAACTTCAAAGTACAGACACTTAATACATACGGGTTGAGTCTCTGTGTGCTCTGTCAGCCGCCACCTATTTCTTTCTGAACATACGGTTTTCATGCTTCATCTCACCATCAGTGACCAACCTATCCTTGGAGAAGACTCCTTCAGCTCTCCCTTAGCTCTCCCTTTTCTAACCAACTTGACTCTGTTAAGATCAGCCCTTATAGAGCCCCTTTGAGTGGATAGTAGGACTTCAGATTAAGTGGAAGGAGGTAGACATACTGCTCTTGCATATGAAACCCTTGTTTGGCCAGCTGAAAGGAAATGGAAACCTGAGAGTTCTCATTCTCTGACCTTTTTTATTTTAACTGTGGGCTCTTTTAGCCAGGCTTACCTATTCCGATGTTTCTGAACTTTCTGGCCCAGAAGGGCTCTTTCCCCACCAGAATCGTCTGTGTCTACAAATTCAAGGAGTTCCATTGTGCCAGCTGACTCAGCAGAGTGGCTCCTGTCGGGTCTAGCCTAATAAGGCGGGAGGAGGGTCTTGCTCTCTTCCCAGATTATCTCTTGGTCATAGGAGAGCCCTCTGCTACAGTCAGGCTGGTCACCCCACTGCCCTCTGCAGTAACCCACATTTTTTCCACCTCTGGATTTTTGCACAAGGCATGCCACTTTCTTTTGTCCAAGTCCTAGCTCCTCTTCAGTTTACACCCTATATTTTCCAGGCCCTTCCAGCCCTCACCTTTTTCCGAGCTCCTACACTGGATATAGTGTGTACCTCACAACTGGATACTTAATCTTTCCTCTTGTGCTGTTTTTGGATGTGTGTGTGTGACCCACCTGGATTATAGGAGGGGGGGTGTGTTTTACACTTCTGTTTCCCTCTATGTTGCTCACTGGTAGGCTATTTGTTAAAATACTCAGAAGTTTCTTGCTTCTCTCTATCCCTTAAACCGGAGGGGTTGGCTTCAGGTAGAAATAAACATGGTTTAAAAAAGTACGGAGACAGGGGTGCCTGGGTGGCTCAGTGGGTTAAGCCTCCGCCTTCGGCTCAGGTCATGATCTCAGGGTCCTGGGATTGAGCCCTGCATCGAGCCCTTCATCAGGCTCTCTGCTCAGCGGGGAGCCTGCTTCCCCCTCTCTCTCTGCCTGCCTTTCTGCCTACTTGTGATCTCTGTCAAATAAATAAATAAAATATTTGAAAAAAAAAAAGTACAGAGCCTTCATTAGAACTCTGTTCAGACCGTTTGCTCTGTAAAATGATAAATGTGGCAAACAGCTTCTCCGTTGTTTTTGTTTGTTTGTTTAAGATTTTATTTATAATGGAAGCAAGCAGAAAGGCCAAGCTGGTCATGTTATTCTCCCCTTAAAACTGCGCAGCGCCCTTCCACTCTGCAAGGGAAGATCCCCAGTCTTGACATGGCCTCTAGTGCCTGCATGGTCTGGCCTTCATAACCCTCTTCTCTAACCATTCTCCCTCTTACTCATCCTGCGCCAGCCATTCTGCCCCTTTGCCGTCTTTGCCTGGTGACTCCCACTTAGTCCTAAGGCGACATGTACCCCATTCAGTCATTTTCTCAAGGATGTCTTGCCTGACACCACCCCCACCCTCCCATGGTCCAGATCACATATCCCACATGTGATTTTGAATCACTGATTTTGCATTTTCTATTGCTTTATGCCTGTCACTTTTTATGGTTTGCCATTACATATCTTTTGGGGGTGATTATTTGTTCAAATAGATATATCCCTTCCATAAGAGCAGGGTTGCAGTCGGTCTTCTGGCTATTTTAACTCCATGTCCCTAATTTAAGGCCAGGCACACAAGTGAAGCTCATTATATGTTAGTTTGAGGAGGAGTGACAGCAGATGTAAAAGTGAATTGTAGGGTCTGGGGGCTAGGGAATGAAGGCAGGCTGGTCGAGAGTTGTGGTCAGAGAGAAGTTTACAGGCTAAGCTGAATCAAGAAACTGGGTATATTCGGGGCATTCTAGAGGGTGAGGGTGGTCATGGGCTTGGCAGGGCTGGGCCACATGGCAGTCTGTAAAGCCTAGAGTGGCTTGGAGACTGGTAGGGAGCCCCTTACAGCCTTCTGTAAATAACACCAGTAATAGAATGTTTACAGTGTGCCAGACACTGAAGTAAAACTTTTAAAAAGTAGATATTACTAACTACTTTTACACTGAGGAAATGGGAAACATGGGAGGTTGACAGGCTCATGAAGGTCAAGCAGCTAATAAGCCCCAGAGTCAGGATTCATACCCAGATGCATTTGATTCCCCAGTCCTTGCCCTTAAGCCCCAGGATCCGTCATCTTCTAGAGTGTCTTCTGTGTTCCTTACTTTCCCAAGCCGTGTGACTTTAGATCAGAATATCATGCGTGAAAATCCACGACAGCCTCCTCTAAACCCTCATCTCCTCTCTCTTCAGTCTGGTTTGTGCATCTTTGCCGCACCGAATTTCTTTAAGGTCCTCCGTTTATCGTGGTTACGCATGTCCTCAGCGATCCTCAGTGCTTCGCCAGGCACCAAAACACGAGCTCTGGCCCCGCATTCTGAGCCTCTCATCCGCCCTCCATCTTCCTCACAGACTTTACTGTCCTTTGCTCTCTCAGTCAGCCCTCTGAACCTCCAGTGCCTGCTGACCCTTCCGGCAGGTCTGGAGCAGGTCTGTGCTGCTCCCTGGGTTCGTGTCCTTTCTTAGTCTGGTGAAATCCTTCAGGGAAGCCTGGAACCCCATTCTGCTGCTTGCTGAATGCCGTTGTTATGCATTCTTTTAGTTACTCTGTTCTTGACTTAATTGTGCTTTGTTTTCTTCTACCCCTAATTTGACTGGAAGCTCCTTGAAGCTTGACTGCGTGTTTTATTTCTGTTTCCCCGTAGCATCTGATAGAGTAGCATAAACATGGTGGATTTTCAATAAATGCTTGTTAAATGAGTAAACAACCCATGCTTCTGGTATTCTGGCTCACTAGGGTTTTGCTTTACATTAATGTGTTCCCCTGCACTAAAGATTATCCGGTTTGAAAAATGAAGAAACTACGATCTGCATAAAGTTGTGTCTGGGGACAATTGGGCAGTATATAAACTTTAATGTTCTCCTAAAATGAAGTGGCATATTGACTGCCAGTGGGGCAGGGTGCCAGATAAGACCACAAAAAATACTGGTTATAGTAAAAGATATATTTTATATATAAACATATTATATATATATTTATGTAGTAAATATGTTCTTTTGTTTTTAGCTTGTGATATGCTTCTCAACTTAGAAAATAATGCATATTGCAGAAATAGCTGAATAAGGATATTTAACATTACTTTCAGTATAATGAATGTCCTTGGGAATAAAATAAACATAATTGTGATTCACTATATAAAATCAGAGAACTGAACTGTGGATGCAGTTTCCCTTAGGCCACTCATTTTTTTTCAGTAGATTTACCTTTCTAATTATATTTTGCTTAGGCTAATTTTAAAATTACTTTGCATTCCCCGAGAGCAGAGTACTTCATGTGTCAAGGGGACACACACTTAATAGTCCTAAATACTATCTGTAAAAGCAAAAAGCTCATTTCCCTCCCAGAGGATCTTTTTTAAGAATCAAATGCACAACTTTTAAAAAAAAAGTTTGTAAAGTACATACAGTAGCTTAACAGGGCATATAAATTATTTTTTACATTTATTTGGGTCTTCTTTCCCCCTTTGTGCTCTAAAACCAAAAAAAAAAAAAAAAAATCCCTTCAAGGAAATATATCTGCTCTGTGTTTATACTATGTTCCAAATTGGAATATTAGCTGAAGTTAACCATATTAATGAAGGAATGAGTATCCTCATAAAAACACATGCGGCACAAGGCTTGGGTCCTAGAACAGACTTCTGTTGTGTTACATGACCTTGAGAAAAGTAATTAAGTCTTCTGTTTCTTCTTCCTTTTTTTTCTTAACCAAAGAACCAAGATGAAAACACAAGTCTTTTTTAGTGTCTCATCCGGGCATTGTTAAAAAGTATATACTACACGTTACTGCTAAACACCAAAGGGGAAGAACAATCGGGATAGTTAAGAACTCAGACTCCCAAAGAATAGTGGAAGTTACTATCTAACGGTTTTGATCAACCTTTAGTTGAGAAAGAGCTGAAAGTGTTGAACCAGGTTCCCTAAAAAGAAATAAGATGTATGAAATTTCTTTTTATTTTTTTTTTAAAGATTTTATTTGTCAGAGTATAAGCAGGGGGAGCAGCACAGGGAGAGGGAGAAGCAGGCTTCCCACTGAGCAAGGAGCTGGACAAGGGGCTTGATCCCAGTACCCCAAGATCATGACCTGAGCCAAAGGCAGATGCTTAACCATCTGAGCCACCCAGGCGCCCCTGAAATTTATTTTTCACTTATGGATCACAGTTGGTTTTTGTGATCTTGGTGTTGTATAGTCAGTTTCATTCTTGAGAAAATTGTTTCAGCTGCCTTGAAAAAGATTCCAGATAAATTGATGGGTTTGTGACATTTGTTTTTATTTGTTATATTATTTTTAAATGGGAATCAAGTACTGTAATGAGGTTTAATATTCACTTTCTTATGGATGAATTTAGTGAGTGAACGAGTCACTAGCAAGCTAAGCCTGCTTCCCAAAAATATTTTGACAGTAAGCTTAAGAATGTATTTAGGGGGTGCCTGGGTGGCTCATTCGGTTAAGTGTCTGCCTTCAGCTCAGGTCATAATTTCAGAGTCCTGGGATCGGCCCCAGTCGGTGTCCCTGCTCGGTGGGGAGCCTGCTTCTCCCTCTCCCTATGCTGCTCTACCTGCTTGTACTCTTTCTGTCAAATAAATAAAATCTGAAAGAAAGAAAGAAAGAGAGAGAGAGAGAGAGAAAAAAAAAAAGTGTGTTTAATTTCTTAAGAAAAGGAACTCTAGGGCTCCTTGGAGAAATGGCTGATTCCTGCACTGGGGCAGGGAAGTACCTGATAAGCCATTAACCTCTTATGGTACCAGAAAGCACTGACTGCTCCAAAAAAGGCTGGGGGCACGTTGAGAGGACACAGGTGCTAACTTGAAGGAGCTCCCAGAGTTAAATATGGGACATTTGAGCAGCAAAGTAAATAATGATAGTAATGGATTACAGTCCATAGAACAAAATAGTGAATCATGCTTAATTTAAGTAATTGGAAAAATAAATGAAGGAGAATGAACAGCTCTTACTTAAATAGAAATCTAATTAATAAATGTAGAAGTAATGATGGAAATAGGAAATAACTGTTGGGCAAACACCATAGTAGTGATCATTACAGACCAAATCCTCCTGGACATGCTAAAGTTAGTAGGTGACAGTATGGGGACAAATGGGATATTTGTACAGTCTCAAAGTTACCATCATCTGTAATGAGATCAGCAGCATTTTACCTACTGATCAAATGCATTGAAAAAGGTACATCACTTCTATGGGGATTTTTAAGTTATATTTTTTATTTTGAAAATAATTATAGATTCACATGTAGTTTTATGAAAAACACAGAGATTCCATGTATCCTTTACATGCTTTCCAGTGACAACTATAGTTGCAAAACTATAGTTCATTATCATAACCCAAGATACTGATAGTGATGTAGTCACATTACAGAACATTTCCATCACTACAGGGATTCTTGGCATTGCCCTTGTATAGCCTCACTCTTTTTTTTTTCTCTTTTTTTAAAGATTTATTTACCCCAGAGAGAGCTGCGCGAGAGCATGAGAGTAGGGGGAGGGAGAGAGAGAATCCCAAACAGATTCCCTGCTGATTGGGAAACCCAATGTGGGGATCGATCTCACCACCCCAAAATCATGACCTCATGACCCCAAGGTCATGAACCTGAGCTGAAATCAAGAGAGGCCCAACCAACTGAGCCACCCAGGCAACTCAGCCTTCGTCCTTTTTAAAATTGGGCTGCTTATTTTCTGTTACTGAGTTGTAAGAATTTTTTGGTATATTCTGAATCATATGGAGTTTCCCTTCCCGTCTGTTAATGTAGTGAATTATACAGATTTTTTTAGTATTAAAAATTGTGGTAGAATACACACAAAATTTACCATCATAACTACTTTCAAGTGTATAGTTCAATGGTATCAACTATGTTCATGTTGTCGTACAAACATCACCACCATCCATCTCCAGGACTCTCTCTATCCTGCAAAACTGGAACTCGGTACCCATTAAATAGCTCCCTGTTCTGTCTTATCTACTGGCCCCGGGTAGTCACTACTCTGTTTTCTTCCTATATGAATCTGACTAATCTAAGTGGCTCATGTAGGTGATCTCATACAGTATTTGTCTTTTTGTGACTGGCTTACTTCACTTAGCATAATGTCTTCAAGGTTCATGCATGGTGTAGCATGGATTTCCTTCCTCTGTAAGGCTGGATAATAGTCATTGTATATTCCACGCCTTGTTTTTCCATTGATCTGCCAATAGGCAGTGGGTTGCTTTCACCTTTTGGCTAATGTGAATGACGCTTGCGATGAACATGGTTATGCAGCTACTCTTTCAGACCTTGCTTTCCTATTTTGGGGTATATACCGAGAAGTGGAATTGCTGGATTATATCTCGTTTTTTCTTTTACTCTCTCTACTTTGTATTCTGCAAGCCCTGTCTCCCTCTGAATATCTTTTCCTTTTAGAGATTCAAGTTTTAAAAGTTATCATCTGCTTATTTCTTTAAATAATATAGTAAACCCTTAATTAAAAAGACTGTTCGGAAAACAGAGTATAGTGATTATTGAATTTTGGGGCTAAGTGGCCAGGAAACCCCTTTTGTTTCAGTCCTTGCTATTGCGGTGTGTTAGTTTGTTTTATTCCCTTAGTAAGTACATTACAGCAGACATAATTGAATTTCTCTGATAATTCAGCATCTTGTGATGCTTCAAGGCTACCATTACAAGCATAGACTCACAGTGTAATATACCACAGGGCAGAAGTTACTGGGGAGTGGAGGCAAGTACAAACCCTTCTGGACTCTTTACAAAACTAAATCCTTGATACAAGTTTGTTTTCTCCTGTTAAGTATGTGCTATAAGAAAATCAAACAATACAGTATTATAACTAGTTGATTTTTTTTTTAAGATTTTATTTATTTGACAGACAGAGATCACAAGTAGGCAGAGAGACAAGCAGAGAGAAAGGAGGAAGCAGGCTCCCTGCTGAGCAGAGAGCCCGAAGCAGGGCTTGATCCCAGGACCCCAGGATCATGACCTGAGCTGAAGGCAGAGGCTTTAACCCACTGAGCCACCCAGGTGCCCCATAACTAGTTGATGTTTGAAAGATGTTTACTAAACTTAGTTTCTCATCTGGCCGTCTTTACTATTAATTTCTTCCTTACCTTCCTCTTCGCATCCGTATCCCCATATCACCAGATAATGGGCTGGCACTCTAGCTTGGAGTAAAGCACCTTTAGTAGATTTAACACGTAGAAGCAGATGGAATCTGGAATTCAGTATTGTGCACATCTTGGTCTCCCAGCTGCATTTCTCTTTCTTTTACCACACTTCAAGGAATAAAAACAGAGCTTTGGAGAAGGCGGGACTAGAGAAAGAGGTAGAAGAACTGTGACAAAGAGAAAGAGAAAAGGATTTTTAAAGAAGCACAAAGGAGGAAAAGAAAGACGAGGGTAGGGCTGGGACTCAGTGCGGGGGCTGGGAGGGATCGGAAGGAGGGGGGAAGGCAGGGTGGTTACAGAAGTCCCAAAGTCAGGCTTCATGGAGTCCCTCCTTTGGACTAAATAAAGTCCTGAACCCTGTGAGTCTGAGGACGAATTTCTAGGAACTTCTAGAGTGCGACCAGTGGGTAATTAAACCAGAGGTCACTTGGGCCCAAATGAACTTAGCACCCTACATCAGGCATTTCTTGAGTGCCTGCCATTCACAGCCTCCCGAACTCAGTAACCCCCAGTCCACCAGCCAGGAACAGAAGAGACCAACCTCCATTCCAGATGTCCTATTCACCGTTTTGTGAACGTAAGGGCAACAGTCCCCTAGGTTCTGCGAGTAGTTTCTTTTCTGCCCTTGCCAGACTTGTCTTTCTCTGGTCTTGAGGCTGGAGGATGGGAGGGGAGGCTTGAAGTTCTGCTGTCTTTACCCCTTCAGCTGACATTGCCACGATGCTTGGATGTGGAGGTCCTACTGTACCAGATTATCAATTAGTCTTACTGATTTGAACTTTCCCTGATAAGTAGTAATACCATACTGTCTTCATAGATAACGAAGAAATAAAGATACCTGTCGTATTTGAAACATAGTTCCCCAGGCAGGTGTTATGGGTTCTTCTCACTTGTATTTTTATCAGATGGTGTAAGGTTTGCATGATATATATGTCCAGGCTTCAAAGCAGACCTAGGTATCCAAAGGCTTAACAGTTTTAAATGTACCTTTCCCATGTGTTACTCCAGAATGAAGCTGAATATATTTTAGAGTAATTTAGTTACAATGAAATTATAACAACTAAGCCTACATTTTTGTACATTTTTGTACAGTAGTCTAGAAACGGAAGTAAAAAATATAGGCAGGCTAATCGATCTTAATAGATTACTGATGTTGCACTATTTGTGGCCTAGTTTGCTGCTCACATTTCTGATCTGAAATTGCTGTTCTCCCATGGCCTAAATAAATTGTTAAAAAGTCTAAAGTAGTTTTCCTTACAAATGTCATTTCTGTCCTAGAATTTCCAGTCTGACCAAGAAATAAACAGGAGCAGGTGTCATGCGCGGTGAGCGAGTAGCTTGCAAAGAGACACTCATGAGGATACCAGAGATCAGTAGTTCTCAGCTGGGGCGATTCTGACCCCCCGGGACTCTGTGATAATGTCTGGTGACGGTTTTGATTGTCATGCCTGAGGAGGAGGTGCTACTAGAGGTCAGGGATGCTGTTGAAACTTAGGTGGTCTAAAATGGCAATAATGCTAGTTAAAACATGCCATCAGAAATATGCAGAAGGTACAGTATGAACTGATTGATAATCAACTATATTAGGAAAAACCAAAATGGTGTCTGCCATTGTGGCTGTTTTCTCTCAGTTTTTCAGGGTTTTGTTCTGTTTTTCTTAACACCCAGATTTCTATTTTGAAATCATTTTAGATATACAGACTCATCTCTGTCTCAATTTCCTTAGCACTTGGTACCTGAGAGGCTTTGCAGAGTGAAGTCAGAACAAAGAGAGAGACACATTAGGACCAGATCTGTTTAGGTCTCACTTCCACAGTGAGCTATGTGACACACTGCTCAGAGCAGAAAGTTTGTAGATAAGCTTCTTGGTTTCCTGGAAATGCCCAGTAGGTCACCCCCTACATCACCTATACCCTTGCTTCTACTTGGCTTGGGTTGCTTAGTGCCAGTGGAGTTGGGGCCAGGGAGAACTTCTTCTAACTGGGCCACGGATGAACTGGGTCTTGAAAGAGATCATTCCATGCCTCATTATCTTACCCCAGCCATTACTGGTGGCTAGGACAACCCTCCAGGCCATTACATACATCTGTGTGTGTATATGTATTCTCACAAAAACATAGAAACCTAAAATGTGTAAGTCTTCTGTAATCTTGATAATAAATTGGTATATATTCCTCTAGTTTTAAAATATATATATTACCACATGTATTAATAATTGTATTTAATATTTAATATTAAATATTTAATATTAAATTAAAGTATTTAATAATAAATTAATAATTATTAAAGATAGAATGGAATTAGGATTTTATAGTCTACAACTTTACAGCATTTTGTTCTGTTTTGTTTAGATTTTATTTATTTATTTGACAGAGAGAGACGGAACACAAGCACGGGGAGTGGGAGAGGAAAAATCAGGCTTCCCAACAAGCAGGGAGTCTGATGGGGTCTCGATCCCAGGGCTCCAAGCTGAAGACAGATGCTTAATGACTAAGCCACCCAGGCACCCCTTTACAGCATGTTTTTACTGTACTATATCGTGAGCATTCGGTGTTATAGTGCAAGGGGTAAAAGATTTAAAATTGTCTATAAAGTAAGGATTTTAGTATATATCCACCTCAGAGGTATTAGAAAGACATAAATATAAGTTAAAATTTGTAGAGTATTAAGTTTCTTAGATGAAAATACCATGATGTTATTATGTACCGTAATCAATGAAAAATTATGTATTTTTCATTGATTATAACAATGTTGAATGATTTTGTTACTGGTTTCTTTTGATGGTGAAATATTTTTTTAAATATCTGATCCTCAGAAAGAAACCATTATGGCTACATTAACGTAGCTTGTGTCATACTCTTTGATTTCAACCACCTTTTTGGTGTTCCCCGCAGGCAAATACGTGTATCAGCCCATGACTCCTGTGGAGCAGCTTCCGAGCACGGAGATTCCTGCGAAGCCTCGGGAACCCACAAACACCATTCAGATCTCGGTGTCACTCACTGAACACTTTCTGAAATTTGCATCCGTCTTCCAGCCGCCCCTCCCCCCTGATTCACCAAGGTACTGTATGATCTCAGACCTCTTTATCGACAACTATCAGGTTAAATGCATTAATGGGAAGATGTGTTATGTGCAGAAGCAGCCAGCGCCGCATTCCCACAAAATGAGTCCCGAGGAGGTCTCTGCACACGATGCCTTAATTTCAAGAGAGAGCAGTACCCCTAAAATAGATCACTGCTCTTCTCCCTCAAGTTCTGAGGACTCCGGGATCAATGCGATCGGGGCTCACTACGTGGAATCGTGTGATGAGGACACAGAGGAAGGAGCAGAACTGAGTTCCGAGGAAGATTACAGTCCCGAGAGCAGCTGGGAGCCGGATGAGTGCACCCTTCTCTCCCCTTCGCAGTCCGATTTGGAAGTGATTGAGACAATAGAAACCACCGTGTGAGAGCCCAGGCAGGAGCCACCGCCTCTGATCGCACTGAGCGTCTGCAGTTCCGTCAGATGGATCCTTTCTCCGCTGCAGCTGGTGTTTTCTGCCCCTCTAACAGCCGTAGCAGCTCACTGGTCTGCTGATTAGCATCACTCTTATGTTAGTCTGATAACTAAGACATTCCTTTTCTTATAAATGGTTTTCTTTTGTATCTAGACTTATTTTCTATGTAGCATCTGGTGTCATGAATTGTGACCCAGCCTTAATTTCACTGGGAACTTTGAAAGCGGGGCAGTGATGGTCACAGAGGGTCATGGATCAGGTTGAGGAGCCACCCTGAGTGAAGGAGGCAGTGAAGGGGCGGGTTCGTCACACACACACCCCCACGCCCCTCTTGGCATTCCTTCCGGTGTGCCCACGGGCACCCACACCCTGCCGGTCTCAAATGGGAATCAGCTCCTGAGAGGGCAACAGAGTGTGCCCTGGCAGATGCCATTCTGTCCCTTTTCCCTTCTCCCACCACCTGCACGGGCCTGGGCCTGTGTTGCCTCTGCTTACCGCTGGAGGCTCCTGGAGACCCTCACTCAACCCCAGTTGTGGCTAGTGTCCACGTTCCGTGTGTGACCTGGGGTGGAGCCAGACCTTCACTGACAAGAGCTGACCCTTTCAGTTTCATGTTCAGTCCGGCTTTAGCCGAGTGCTCGCACTCTGCCGGCTGCGGCGTGGGGCTGCAGCCTGAACGAGACCTGACTCCTGGCAGGGAGGGGTCTGCGGTCCAGTGGAGCACTGTGCCAACGCATGCAGGTCACGGTGCCCAGAGCGCTCTGGGAACCCAGGGGAAGGAGGGAGGTGCTAGGCTTGCAGCTGGGGAACGTGTTGCAGTATTCGAGCTGGCCCCTTGGGTGGGTTCCTCAACGTTTCCCTGTTTTTCTTAATTGTTCTTCAAATCCGGGGAAAACTTTTAGGAAGTTATATAGGTATTATACTTAGGAGGCAGCCACATCTGACGTCTTAAGAAAAAAAAAATCAGTAATAGTTTTAGTTAGCATGGAAATGCTAAAGACAGCAGCCCTTTAGGGATTAGGAATGAATCTAATAGGTTTGATTAATTCTGCTTCATTTGGTTGTATGAAGCATTAGAATGGTTTAGGTGAGAAATGGATTAGAATTCAGTATGATGCATGGGTTTTTTTATGCAAATGCAAAAGCAGTTGAAATAGTTTACTGCTAAGTCAGGAGAAAATATTTTGTGTGATATTCATTCACTTTACTATAGTAATAGCCATAGTCTGTTGTACATGTTCTCTTTTCTCACACACACAAAATAGTAAATAATTCTTTCTTATTTAGCTCTCTTCAGAATTCTCCTAATTTCCATTTATACAAGGTGTTTTTGTGTGAGTTGCTTATCTGCCATTTCTTCAGATCTGCTTTCTGTAAAGCATAGTTAAGAATCCAGGAAGTTTAAAATATGGCCCTAATGAAACCAGAACTATCCTTGGCGGAGAGACAGAAATACTTCTCCTATCCTAACCATGAGCATGCTCGTGGAGCATTATCTTGTGCTCCGTTCGCATTTTGGCACATCTCTTCTGTGTCACATGAGTGTGTATTTTAAGAAATAAGAAGAGGCCCGTTGTGTTCTTCTCTGAAGGCTTCATTTGGCATCCTTCACAAGTCACTCTAGGCAGAGTCTGCTTTCTTAGCTGTATGTGTCGTTCACGTGACTGGCTAGAACACGTCGGTAGGCTTAGGTGCCCAGAACGTCCCTAGGGATTAGAAAGCAGAGCACGCATATTCCTTTGAAAGCAGTGTTAGTTGAAAATTCCTATGCTAGATGAGAATGCAACATACGGTTCCCACTTACTGAAATGTAGAGACTCAACAAGACAGACCAGGAAGGTGGTGAGAGGAGCTGCAGGGTACAGGAGAGGGCAGGTGGAGGTGGGCGTGGAGAGCAGCTTCCCCAGCCCAGATGGCTTAGGGACAGACCTCAGGGGAGTCTGCGCGAGGTTCTCAGGGCCGCTCCTGGTGGAGTCGCCTGCTGGCGGAGGGCATCCAGACCCAGTCCTGGGAGCCTAGCGGTGTGGCCAGCCACTGTGTGTGCCTGCCCCGTGGGTGAACTCACTGGAGCCCCCGTGTGGGCACATGCAGGGTCTTCTTCCTCAACACTGCTCCTCTCAGTTCTCAATTTGGGGCCCACATTCCTGTTCATTAGACTGATTGCAGTCAACCACCAGGTCTCCAAAGCCATGGAAAGATGTGGTCACAGGGCCACATTTCTGAAGCTGGCTGGGGCAGGGTTGGGGCCTTTATGGGTAATATCTTCGACTTTTGCCTAGGTTCCTGTTTTTTAAACTCCTGAACTGCCATTCAAATTACCCACGACTTTAATGGGATTTTTGGATTTAATAATGGTTGATAATCACTTTAAATATTTGCACAATCTCTTTATAATTAAAAACTCACAAAGCTTCACTTGCTACTATTTTATAGAATTGGAGATATTCCATTGGATTCTAAATACCAGATGCTCCTGGATCTCAAAATAGCCTTTTCTACACAAGCACAAGCAAGAATTTCTGTGTCCTAGCACTATTAATAATTCTCTGAAAATCATATATGATTGAACCAGAATTGTTTCTTTATGCTTGCATTCCAAAAACAACTGATAAGGGTATAAAAATGTGTATTTACAACTAAATTCTAGGCCTATCTGTTATATATTATATAAAAGAATTTCTCTGTAAACCTGATACTATATTGTTCATTTGTATAAGCATATTTATAGGCACTTTAGAAAATGTTTAGACTGTAATGTGTATTATAGACATCAGACACAGTCATGTTATATAGTCTTTTGGTTTGATACTTATACATTGACAGGTATGAAAACTTTTAAACATGAACCTGTAGTTTGCTCACTTGGAACAAAGGGTTGGGCTGTGTGGATGGAGAAGCTGCTTTTGGGGTCCTTGATGGAAACCCAGCTCCATTCCCACTTACTGCAAGTTGGTGTAAAAGCTGTTAGGTCGAAGATGCATGGTAAGTGCGGTATGGAATTCAGCTTTCTTACTGAATCAACATTTATTTTAGAATTTTCAAGGTTCAGATATGCCCATAACTCTTCTGAGCAATGACAAACCAATTCAATTACTTTTGTGGCTGCACCTCTTTGGCACATTAACAAATAAGGCTTTACTGTCAAATCTAGGTATTTTTTTACCTTGTAATTTCTAAGATTTGAAGTAAGAATGTGAGAAAACCCTGGATAAAAACCAGTTGCTTTCCTGGAAAAGCAAAATGTGCACTTCCAGGTTATATAATACAAAACCAAACCAAACCAAACCAAATAAAACTACCCAAACCCAAACAAAACCATGAAGTGGTTGTCCTGAGGTACCTTTTGGGTTTGATCCCATTTTAGGGGTGGTGGTTTTAGTTTTTAATGTCCACTTCCTGGCCTATTTGAAACTGTTCTTTTGGGACTAATTATAACAAACTCCTTTTACACAAATTTCTCTATTTGGGTAACAGGACACCACCTATTTTAGAAAGTTGTCAAAATACCCAGACATGTTTGGCAGTATAAATACTACAAGGCAAAGGGGAAAAAAGCACAAGTTAAACTAATACTTATATGTCAGCTCTTGATTTTTCCATCTTGTTTGCAAACTTGTATTCACATGTTTTGGCTTTTCACATGAGGGAAACATTTTAAGAGTTTTTCTTTCCTACTCCCGTCCCCACGGGAGGTGGGAGCCAGACTGAGGAAGCCAGTTGCATTCTAGGCTTTTCCAGTGAACAGCATAGGCTTGCGTCTCCTCTCGTTGAGGAGGAGAGGGGAAGGAAGTGGGAGTTGTATTTGAATCTCCTGCCGGACATTCCAGGGGTGTCTGTGTTTCTCACCTCCAAACACAAGTATAAGAGCACCTCTCAGAATTAATTTTGGAATTCTTTACTTTTTAAAAATGTTCTCTGCTCCCATTCATTACTCTGGGAGATGGAGAGCTGACCGTACTGCGTGCGGAAGGGCCGTGTTTCTGTTGGTGCTTGGAGTTCTTCTCTTGGGACCGAAGCCGTGCTCTCTTACTCGAGCTCTCTTATTAGTGTGAACAAGTCTGAAAGCACATCACCACTTGGAGGCTTTAATATTGGGCTTCTGTATCATTATATCCATATACCCTTTTGAAGGCTGTCCATACCTTGCAAAATTCACTTACTGTGCTACTTTTTGCACCTGTTTTAAAGTTTTAAGCACAATGTTGACCACTCTGTAATTTCCTAAAATTATAGTTTTCCTACAGACAGCTCAACTTTCCTTTATGTATAATACTTTAGGAAAATACTTACTTGTAAAATAAATGTAATTTTTTTCTTTTGTACCAGCATAAATCTGATATTTTGGAGTTTGGACTATTCTCTCCCCCGCCTTCTCCTTTGGAGAGGTTCTGTCTTGTTTAAATATTGCATTGTGAACTTAAAACAAAAACAGAACCCGCATTTGTCAGATGTGTAACATGTATATTGAGTGCTTACTCTGTGCCAGGAAACACGCAGCTGACATCATCGTCACACTGAGATTGGACAAAAACGATGACACGCAGCCGAGTATTCTTACTCATAACGGTAATATGCTCCCAGTGACCTGCTCACACTCCCAGAACACTTTGTAACAAGGACTTTTTTGTTGCTACATCAGGTGTATACTAGTAAAACTTACATATACCCCCCCCACACACACACAGTCTTCCTTTCACACAAAGCCACAGCTCTGTATTTGGTTTACACATGTGTGTGAGACAGTTCTAACCATAGGTCCTGGGGGTGCGGTTGCTTTGTCACCAAGGCTCAGGGTCCAGACCTCCATGTGGCAAATCCAAAAGCTCAGTTTGCTAATTCACACCTGGGAAAGAGCAGCTTCTGGGGTTGGATTTCAGCGAATAACCTCACTAGGGACAGCTAAATACATTCACTTGTTGGTAACAATAATAATGCTGTTGTTACTACTATTAGTAATTACGGCCCAGCCTTACCACTTTCCACAGGTGAGCCTCACTGCAGCCCTCTGAGGGAGGGAGAGTGCTGCCCTGCATTGCACGAATCAGGCAAAGTGCTCAAGGAGTGAATATATTTGCCCCAAGTGGCCCAGCTCGTTGGTAGTAGGAGTCAGAACAGAACCCAGTTACTTTGGCTCTAGAGCTCACATTCCTGGCCCTTTGCCCGAGTTGCTCCCTCTGGTGCCCCCCCCCCCCCCCCTCCGCCCCCCCCCCCCCCCCCCGCCACTCCCAGGGTAGCTGGAGACTGAGTCAGGATGCTGCTGGTGCCCCTGGGAGCGGAGCAGAGCAGAGCCCAGGGGCTGCCAGTCCTGCCAGTAACCCAGCACACCCCTGCACCCAGGCAGGGGCCTTACGCCTCTCCCGGGCGGGCAGTGTTGGAGCAACACCAACAGACTTCCTTCCCCTCTTCCCCTTTTCTGTGCCCCACACAGACCACACACACACACACACACACACACACACACACACACACACACACATCCCAGCTTGCTGTACATATTTCGGGGCTTTGATGAGGCTGTGGCTTCTTCCATGTTTAATCACATCTTGACTAGCTTTCTAGGCTAGCTGTTTCTGCCTTCACAAAAGATGACTTGTCTGAAAATGACTTGCCGACAGCTAATCTCATCTACTGCGTGTGCATTTTACTCACTTAACTCTACATAATTGTACTGCCAAGTTCTAGAAGGCATCTCATTGTAGCCTCTTACAAATGCTGACTACATACACTTTTATTCTGCAATAAACTTTAATTTAGCATCTCGTCCTCATTACAATTCAATCACTGTGAACTGGTAATGCCTTTAACCCTCGCTGTGCCACCCCGTTCTGTGCTGACTGAAGGGAGTGGAGCAGGACCTTGGGACTCAGGCCTGGCACAGTAGGGTTGAAGGAGGTGTGCATCCGAGGTCAGATGGAATTGTGCAGGAACCAAGCAGGTATGGAAACCGGTGGAAGTAAAAAGCAAGACAAAGCAAACATGGCAGATACTGGTGTTTTTCTATTCGCCTTTTTGAATTTTCCTAGTTGTCTAAAATGAATCGATACTACTTCATATTCAGAAACCTGGTGGGTTAATTTGAAGATGATGAGTCCTAGGCCAGTGAGTGCAGGTGGAGCATTTGCAAGGTGTGTGGGGGCGGACGTGGAGAGCCCACGAGTCTGACAGGCAGTGACACCTGCTCAGGGACCTGCAGGACGAGACTGAAGGCTGGACTGGGAAGTGTGTCCTTGAACTAACCAGCCTCCACTGAGCAGTGACTCCTTTCCAGGCCTCCAGCCGTAGATGGAAAGTTCCTGTGCCCATGGGTTGGAGAAAGAGGAGAAGATTTGTTTCTTACTGTCTTTCTCAATCCCCAGCCTGAAGCTCTGCATGTGAATTTGGAGATGGGCGATCAGAGGGCCTGGGCTTCAGTGGGGTGCCTTAGCCCTCGGTGTCACCTAGTGTAAGACCCCAGATGATTTATCCCAAGAAAGAGATCTGGATTGTCACCATGAGGTGAAGACCGTGCGGCACTATCAACCAGCAAACGAATGCAATGTCTGAATGGAGATGTGACCAAGCATTTTCCCAGATGTCAGTCCCCCACACCCCGTAACTCCGTGTGGTAGGCAGGAAATGATAATTTCGGGAATTTATGGCTGATGCAACCAATAGGAAAGTCAGCGATAAAGGCAGGTAAGTGAGTTCTACGTGGCAGGTAAGTCGCGGGGCCAGAGCTCCACACGTCTGCTGAGGTTCCAGAGCCAGCTGCTGTGACTCCCTCACTTGCTGAGCCTGTGCGGTCAGACCCTGTTCTGCTCCTGCTTCGGCCTGTTCCCTCTGCTCTCGCTCACCTGTCTCTCTCCTCCCCACACCCGAGGCTCTGAAGTGATCCACTGCACACCCCCAGGCCCACCTCTGTCTGGACCGGCCCTGGCGCTAGGTGGAGGGGTCAGTGAGCCGCAGCTCAGCCCCCTGGTGTTGCCCTTGTTGCTAAGTCGCTCTGGCTTTGTGCCCAGCTTGGCTTGACCTGGACCTGGGTCTGGCCTGGGACCTCAGACACTGCCTTGTGCTCGGGTGGGGTCCTGGATCTAAGAACTCTGTTGGCAATTGGCCTCCGATCATAGCACTTTTGTTACCTGCCGCCTCTGCCTTCTCCCCTTCCCAGCCCTGTTGGGGTGCGGCCTTTGATGCCAACGGCTTTCTTAATTATCGCATATCCTTCTGTCATCACCTGTTATGGACTTGCCTCTTGGGACCGGTTTACTTCAGGGGACTGTGTAGACCCTGACTCTGATTTCCTGGTCGTGGACGTCTGAAGTCTGCTTGAGCAGGGCCCCATGCAACAGAGGGCCGAGATCCTGCTCTCATGTTTAGAATCTGCCTGTGTGAGCTGTGATGCCAAAATTCAGAGCAGGGTGGGCACATCCATGCATCTATAGAAGGACTTGGCAGAGCTATTGCCGTGTATCCACAGTAGCACTCTAAGCGGCACCCAGTCCAGGAGCTCTTGGGAAGGCCCGTTGGGGGACTGCTCTGTGTCTGGAAGGGGTGCTCGCTGAGGCCTGGGATTTGCACAGGGATCCGCACAGACTGCCCAACCTGGGAATCTAGAAGAATGAAAGTTAACTCTAGCACGATTTAGGGACTGCACTGAGTGTATGGAGCGGACACGAGGGATTTGGGTTTCCCAAGGAACCCAAGGCCCTAGATAAATGTGGAACCATATTTATCTCTGCGTAGGTCCCTGAGAGGTCAGTGAAAGATCAGTGGGTCCAACTGGAATTCACTGGGTGTCCTTTTAGATTACTAGGGTTCCCAAAGGGGTCAGTTCTACCCCAAAGAGTTTTCATCCTATAATCAATATATTCAAGAGTTGGAGAGGCTGTGAGTTCCTGGAGCTACAGTGTTCCCTGAATCAAATGGGAAGTCACCAGGCCCCATGTTAATCTCTGACACAGCCACTCAGAAAGGGAATAATGCGGTCACAGGTCAGCAAAGGGGAGGATGAAGGGAGGAATCACCATTTCAGCTGGAGGTGAGGGTGTAGTATGGGAATGTTGAAGGGTGAATGGAAGATACCCTTCTAGGGAGAAGAGGCTGGTTGGGCAAACTGTGAAGTCCTGGGGCTTGGCACCCTGCAGACGATTAGGAGCAAATCCTGACCTTTGAGATGGCTGTGGTGCAGAGTTTGGAGGGAACAGATGTCAGGTGGCAATGGGGGCTACCGGGCTCCTTGGTTTTGGAGAAGAGCCTTGGTTTCGGTAAGGCCCAGCCCAGCCAGCAGCTTTTAGCCGGTCCTGTCCGGCTCCTGAGCTAATCACCTACCCGCTGGCTTGGCAAGAGGCAGATTTCAGGGTTTATGCACTAAAAGCGAAGCTCAGGAGGAGACGGTGCCAGGCTGGCATGCACGTGTCCTGTCTTTCCTACCCCACTGTCCGCTGCTGAAACTGTAGACATGCGTGCGTGCAGGTGGGCATATATTCAGAAAGGGGCCAATTACCTCTATCCTTTGACCCTGCAAGATCACTCCTAAGCTCCTACCCAACAGAACTGCATACGTATGTTCAGCAGGACAGGAAACAGAATGGCAGTAGGCCCATACTGGAAACAGTCAAGTGTCCATTGACAACACAGTGGAGAAATGATGGTATATTCAGGTAATGGACTACTATACACCAGTGAGAAGGAATAACAAAGATAAATCTCACAAACAGAATTAGAGTGAAGGAAACCACTCCCAAAAGAGTGCGTAATGTACTTTATTTCTATAAAGTTCAGAACAAGCAAAACTATGCTACTGGAAGTCAAGATGGTGGTTAAGTTGGGGGGTATGATGAACAGAGAATTCAGGGGGCCTCCGGGGTACTGGTTCTCCAGGTGTCCTCAATTAATCAAGCTGTGTGCATTGGGTTTGTGAACATTTCTGTCCATTAAAAAAGTGACTTTAAGGAAACTGTGGTGATACCTATTACATTTTAAGCACTGAATTACGGAGGTCACGGGAGTGTACAAAACGCAAGTCTTCCAAGTCTGTCTGGAGACAGATGGGACCGCCCCACCCAGGTGTGGACAAAGGGTGAGTGAAACGGCCATTTTCCTTCAGGCGCTGTGCAAGACTTCCTAGAGGAAGTCTAGGAAGTCTACCACCAGGAGGCTGGTGGCAGAAGGAGGGGCCCCTGGGATGAAAGCTGATGGCCATCTCTGCCCTCCGGTAGTTCAAGGGTGTTCCGACACCCCAGGGGCTGGAGTTGGCTGTGGGCTGCCCAGAGGACAACACACCAAGAGGCCTTCCCTGAATCTTCGGGCACATCAAAGGCATCTGATTCTGGAGATGCACCTTAAAGAAAAACATCTTCAGCAGGCAGAGCTGAGTGGAAACATACTGTTTCTAAAAGGATCCCCAAAGCTCTGAATTATTTATTCACTAAAGCATTCATCATTGATGAGGCCCCCTGTTGGCTTTCCTCATCCACAAACACCTTCTCTCCCCCTCACTGCAGAAGGTTCTGGTTGGCAGTGTTATCTTTGGAAAGCATCTTCCCACCCATCACTTGGACCTTTGCTTATAGATGGAACAGATCACTTTATTTTCATTTTTCAGAAGAGCAGACAGCCTTCCTCAGCTCTCATGTGGGCCAGTGGTGGGGGCCTGATTGGCAACCCAGCAGTCTTTCCAGCAGTCCATTCTGCTATTTGTGGAGAACTGGGTGAGACTCTCCCCTGATGGGTAAGAGGGGGCAAACACAGCCGGCAGGGGGCACTCAACTGAAGCTGGGAGCTGAGAGTAACCGTTTTTAGGTGGGCTACAGTAACGTTCAAATACTTATTCCAGGAACAAATCTGTGATGGATACTGCCGTATTTTGACCAACCAGAATCCACTTCCCTCTCCCATCAGGTCCTTGATGTCCTTCCAGGGCATCATCTCTTCCTCCCCCAGGGGTGGGGGGCAGCATGAGAAGAGACTCGAGACCAGGTACCTGCCCTCCCAAATGGTACCTGCAGGGTCTATGGAAACTCTCCCCAGATCCTTCCTTTGCCACTTGTCACAGCCAAGGGGTGAGCATGGGGCCTAGCAAAGCAGCTGGAGCTCAACACGGGTGAATGGGGGACACACAGAGCTGCCTGCTCCTAGTCTGCTCCTCGAATCTGGGAGCTCCCCCGCTCCCCTCTGTGAGCTCCATGGAGATGCCAGTGGAACCGCTGCTGTTGCTGAGTCTAGAAATACCTCTGGACAAATATTTGCCCCTAAGGGACTGCTTTTGAAGCAGGACCTGATCCCTGCAGAGTAGAATATCTGCTCTGTGCCATGAGAAGGGACAGGGACGGTGGCTTCCAGATGGAAGGGGTTGGGGCTCGCTCAAGCCTGCCACATCCTCAGTGCCCAGGGCTGCCCCACACTCAAGAGTCTGTTTCTCATCTACCCTTAGGTGAGACAAGAGGGCTCTTCAAATCTAATCCAGAGTGTGCTCTTAGGAAGGCGTGACCTGAATATAAAGATGCTGTAATTGATTCAGTGGTGCTGTGACAGGGATGAGAAGTTAAAGAACCGAAGAACTGGTTAAACAAGACGGGGGCTAAAGAAGAGTCACGTGTTGTTTACTAGCCCTGATTTGAACAGAAGTTCTGATATTACCAAGAGCTTTTTTTCTTCAGACTATAAAATGAAGAAGGGCCATCACCACATTTTGCTTTGAGAATATCAAGTGCCTTTAGTTTTAATTTCAGGCTCATTGAGAAACCTGATATGTAATTTGGGCAGGGAGCATCAGCAGCTCTGGAGTCACAGTTCTGAGTTCAAATCCCTGATCTACCACTTAAACAATTACGTTTGGGTGTACAGCTTTAAAATTCGTCTGTGTGCATTACAAAGTGGTCACCACCATCCATCACCAAACACTTGACTCCTTCAGCCATTTTGCCCACCTTTCAACCCCTCTCCCCTCTGGTAACCACTAGTCTTTTCTCTGTATCTGTGAGTTTGTTTTTTTTGTTTGTTTGTTTGTTTTTTTAGATTCCATGTTTGAGTGAAATCATACAGCACTTGTCATTTTCTGACTTATTTTGCTTAGCATAAGATCCACAAGTTCCATCCATGTTGTAAATGTCAAGATCTCATTCTTTTTTTTTTTTTTTAAGATTTTATTTATTTATTTGAGAGACAGCAAAACAGCACAAGTGGAGGGGGAAGGGCAAAGGGAGAGGGAGAAGCAGGGTCCCTGCTGAGCAGGAAGCGTGACTCAGGACTCGATCCCAGAACCCTGGGATCATGCCCTGAGCCAAAGGCAGATGCTTAATGACTGAGCCATCCAGGTGCCCCCTTTTATGGCTGAATAATATTCCACTTTGTAAATATACCACATCTTCTTTATCCATTCATCTATCAATGGATACTTCATTTGTTTCCATATCTTAGTTATTGTAAACAATGCTGAAATGGACACAAGGGTGCATATAACTTTCTGAATTAGTGTTTTCTTATTCTTCAGATAAATACCCAGAAGTTGAATTGCTGGATCATATGGTAGTTCTATTCTTAACTTTTTGAGGAATAAACATGCTCTTTTCTGTAGTGGCTACACTACATCCCCACCAATAGTGTATAAGGGTTCCCATTTCTCAACATCCTCTCTGACGGTTGTCATATCTTGCCTTTGTGATAATTCCAGTAGGTGTTAAGGGATATATCATTGTGGTTTTGATTTGCATTTTCCTAATAATTTGTGCTATTAAGCACCTTTTCATGTGCTTGTTGTCCATCTGTATGTTCTCTTTAGAGAAGTGTCTATTCAGATCCTCTGCCCATTTTTTTTTTTAAGATTTCATCTATTTATTTGACAGACAGAGATCACAAGTAGGCAGAGAGGCAGGCAGAGAGAAAGGAGGAAGCAGGCTCCCCGCCAAGCAGAGAGCCCGATGCGGGGCTTGATATCAGGACCCTGGGATCACGACCCGAGCCGAAGGCAGAGGCCTTAACCCATTGAGCCACCCAGGCACCCCCTCTGCCCATTTTTTAATCAAGTTTTGTTGTTGTTGTTACTGTTGTTGGGTTCTATGAATTCCTTGTATGTTTTGGATATTGATCCCTTATTGGATATATTGTTTACAAATATCTTCTCCATTCAGTAGGTTGCCTTTTTGTTTTGATGATGGTTTCTTTTGCTGTGCAAAAGTTTTTTAGTTTGATATAGTCCCGTTTGTTTATTTTTGCTTTTGTTTCCTTTGCCTTTGGCATAAGATCCACAAAGACGTTACTAAGACCAATATCAAGGAGTTTATGCCTATGTTTTCTTCTAGGAGTTTTATGGTTTCGGGTGTTACATTCAAGTGTTCAATCTATTTTGAGTTACTTTTATGTAAAATAGTCATTTAGTTTTATTCCTTTGCATGTAGCTGTCCAGTTTTTCCACCATTTATTGAAGAGTTTCTCCTTTTTCCATTGTGTGCTCTTGGATCTTTTGTCGTAGATTTATTGTCTCTATATATGTGGGTTTATTTTGAGCTCTCAGTTCTATTCCATTTATTTGTGTATCTGTTTTTGTACCAATGCCATACTGTTTTAATTAACCTAGCTTTGTGCTATAGTGTGAAATCAGAGAGTATAGTATCTCTGGCTTTGGTATTCTTACTTACTCTTTCTCAAGATTGCTTTGGCTATTTGGGATCTTTTGTGGTTCTATGAAAATTTTAGAATGATTTGTCCTCATATGTATGCCATTGGTATTTTGATAGGTATTGCATGGAATCTGTAGATTGTCTTCTTCAATTTCTTTCATCAGTATCTTGTAGTTTTCAGTGTATAGGTCTTTAACCTCTTGCTTAAATTTATTTCTGAGCATTTCACTCTTTTCAATGCAATTATTGTTTCTTTTAAAAGATTTTACTTGTCAGAGAGAGAGTGAGAATGAGACAGTGAGCGAGCACAAGCAGGGGGAGTGGCAGGCAGAGGGAGAAGCAGGCTCCCCTCTGTGCAGCGAGCCCGATGTGGGACTTGATCCCAGGACCCTGGGATCATGACCTGAGCCAAAGGCAGATGCTTAACTGACTGAGCCACCCAGGTGCCCCCTTTCAATGCAATTATAACTAGGATTTGTTTATTAATTTCTGGGTTTTTTTGGTTATTAGTGTATAGAAATGCCACAGATTTCTGCATATTGATTTTGTATCATGCAAATTTACTGAACTCACTTATTCTAACAGTTTTTTGGTGGATTCTTTAGGATATCCTATGTGTAACATAATGTCATCTGCAAATAGTGACAGTTTTACTTCTTCCTTTTTGATTTAGAAGCCTGTTATTTCTTTTTCTTGCCTAATTGCTTTGGCCAGGACTTCTAATACTATGTCAAATAAAAGTGGTAAGAGTGGGCACACTTATCTTGTTCCATTCTTTTTTTTTTTTTTTCTTGTTCCCATTCTTAAAGGAAAAGTTTTCAGCTTTTCACCATTAAGTATGATGTTAGATTGTAAGACTGTCACATATGACAATTTGTTGAGGTACCCACTTTTGGTACTCAACATCCACTTTGTTGAGAGACATTTTTAACCATAATTGGGTGTTGCATTTTGTCAAATGGTTTTTCTGTATCTATTGAGATGATCATGTGATCTTTATCTTTCATTTTGTTAAGGTAGTGTATCATGTTGATTGATTTATTGATATTGAACCATCCTTAAATATCTAGAATAAATAAATAAATACACTTGGCCATAGTGTATGATCCTTTTAATGTATTGTTGGATTTCATCTGCTAATATTTTGTTGAGGACTTTTGCATCAATGTTCACCAAGGATATTGGCCTGTAATTTTCTTTTTTTGTAGTGTCCTTGTCTGGTTTGGTATCAGGGTAATGTTGGCCCCATAAAATGTGTTTGGCAGCTTTTTCTCCTTAGTTTTTTGAAATAGTTTGAGGAGGATAGGTAGTAAATCTTTGAATGTTTTGTAGAATTTACCAGTGAATCCACCTGATCCCAGATTTTTTTTTTTAATTGGGAGGCTTCTGATTACTCTTTCAATCTGCTTACTAGTAATTGGACTATTCAGATTTTCTACTTATTCATAATTCAGTCTTAGAAGATCGTATGTTTTTAGGAATTTATCCATTTCCTCTAGGTTGTCCAGTTTGTTGGCATATAATTGTAGTCTCATGTTCCTTTGTATTTCTGTGGTATCGATTGTAACTTCTCTTTCATTCTTGATTTTATTTATTTGAGTCCTCTCTCTTTTCTTGGGTTGTCTAGCTAAGGGTTTGTTGCTTTGGTTTATCTTTTCAAAGAATCAGCTTAGTTTCATTTATCTTTTCTTTTGTCCTTTTAGTCTTTATTTCATTTATTTCCATTCTGATCTTTATTATTTCCTCCCTTTCATTAATACTTGACTTTGTTCTTTTTCTAGTTCTTTTAGCTGTAAAGTTAAGAGAGATTTTTTTCCTATTTTTTTTTAGGTGGCCTGTATTACTATGAACTCCCCTCTTAGAATTGCTTTTGCAGCACCCTATAGATTTTGATATGTTCTGTTTCTTTTTCCATTTTTCTCTAGGTTATTTTTTATTTCTCCTTTGATTTCCTTGATGACCTATTGGTTGTTTAGTAGTATGTTATTTAATCTCCACAGTTTTGTGTTTTTTTTCCCATTTTCCTCTTATAAATTAATTTCTAGTTTCAGGTCAGAAAAGGTGGTTTATGTGATTTAGATTTTCTTGAATTTACTGATACTTGTTTTGTGGCTCAGCATGTGACTGTTTTGGAAAATGTTCCACCTACATTCCATCTGCTTTAGGTTGGAATGTTCTGCATATATCTAGTAAGTCCATCTGATCTAATGTGTTGTTTAAGGCCAGTATTTTCTAATTATTTTTTTGCTTGGATGATCTATCCATTGATGAAAGGAAGGTATTAAAGTCCCTTACTATTATTGCATTGCTTTCAGTTTATCTCTTTAGTTCTGTTAATATTTGCTGTATATACTTTGGAGCTCTTATGTTGGGTGCATATATATTTATAAATGTATATTTTCTTGCTGGATTAAACTCTTTACCATTTTTTTTAAAAGATTTTATTTATTTATTAGATGGAGAGAAAGATCACTAGTAGGCAGAGAGGCAGGCGGGGCGGGGGTGGGGTGGGAAGCAGGCTCCCTGCTGAGCAGAGAGCCCGATGTGGGGCTCAATCCCAGGACCCTGAGACCATGACCCAAGCTGAAGGTGGAGGCTTTAACCCTCTGAGACACCCAGGTATCCCTCTTTACCATTTTTTAAAAAAAGATTTTCTTTATCTGAGACAGAGCAAGAGAGTGAGGGAGCACAAGTAGCGGAAGCAACAGAAGGGGAGGGGGAAGCAGGCTCCTCACTGAGCAGGGAACTGGACATGGGGCTTGATCCCAGAATCCTGGTATCATGACTTGAGCCAAAGGCAGATGCTTAATGGACTGAGGCACTCAGGTGCCCTGACCCCTTTATCATTATGTAATGCCTTTTTTGTCTTTTATTAGTCTTTGTTTTAAAGTCCGTTTTGTCTGATATGCAGATAATTACTCCAGCTTTCTTTTCATTTCCATTTGCATGGAATTATCTTTTTCTATCCCTTCATTTTCAGTCTGTACATGTATCTAGATTTGAAGTGAGACTCTTGTAGTCACCAATATAGATAGTTCTGGCCTTTTTTTTTTATATATATATATATATCTATTCAGCCACCCTCTAGGTTTTGACTGATGAATTTAGTCACTTCCAGTGAAAGTAACTATTAAGCATATTATTATTATTGCCATATTGTTGTTTTCTGGCTGTTTTGGTAGTTTCCCTCTGTTCCTTCTTTTCTTGGTCTCTTCCCTTGTGATGGTTTGTTGCCTTTCTTTTCCTCCTTCCTGTCTCATTCTCTCTTCTTTTCCTCTTTCTCTTTTTGTCTCTCTCTCTTCTTTCTCAATATTGTTTGGGCTCCTTTCTCTTTCTTTTTCATGTATCTATTGTAGGTTTTTGGTTGTGGTTACCATGAGGTTTGTATATATTGGAACAAATACAGAGCAGTCTATTTTGGCAGATAGTTGCTTAAGTTTGAACACATTCTAATAGTACTACATTTTTACTCCTCCTCCCTAGTTTTGTTTCGGATGTCCTATTCTACATCTTTTATTTTGTGTATCCCTTAATAACATCTTACAGTTATAATTGATTTTATTATTTTTGTCTGTTAATCTTCACACTAGCTTTGTAAGTGGCTGATCCACTGTCTTTATTATGTATTTGCCTTCACCAGTGATATTTTTCTTTCATTTGTTTTCTTACTCCTGGTTATAGCTTTTTCCGTTCCACTTAAAGAAGACCCTTTAACATTTCTTGTAAAGTTGGTTAAGTGATGAACTCCTTTGGTTTTTGCCTATCTGGGAACCTTCAATTCTAAATGATTATCTTGCCAGGTAGAGTATTCTTGGTTGGAATACTTTTAATGCTTTAATATATCTTGCCAGTCTCTTCTGGCCTGCAAAGTTTCTGCTGGAAAGTCAGCTGATAATTTTATGGGTTTTTTCTTGTGTATGATTGTTTTCTTGCTGCTTTTAAGATTCTCTCTTTAACACTTACCATTTTAATTATAAAATGCCTTCATGTGACTTTCTTTGGGTTCATCTTATTTGGAACTCTGTGCTTCCTGGACCTGGATGCCCTTTTCTTTTCCCAGGTTAGGGAAGTTTTCAGCCATTATTTCTTGAAGTAAGTTTTCTGCCCCCTTCTCTCTCTCTGCTCTTTCTGGGACCTCTGTAATGTGAATGTTAGTGTGTTTTCCTAGCAGCCCCTTAAGTATCCTTATTTTTAAGAATTCTTGTGTCTTTCCCCTTTTCTGGTGATTTCCCCTATTCTCCCTTTGATTGCTGATCCATTCTTCTGCATCATCTTATCTGCTGTTGACTATCTCTAGTGTATTTTTCATTTGAATTATTGTATTCTTCAGCTCTGGTTATTTCTTACATTTTCTCTTTGTTGAAGTTTTCCCTGTGTTCCTTCATTCTTCTCCCAATTTCAGTGAGCGTTTTTTATGACCATTACTTCAAACTCTTTATCAGATGAATTACCTCTATTACATTAGGATTTTTTTCCTGGAGTTTTTATCTAGTTTGGTTTGAAACATGTTTCTCTGTCTCACTTTTATTTTCTATGTTTGTTTCTATAAATTAGGTGGAATGGATGCCTATCCTGGTCTGGAAGGAGTGGCCCTGGGTAGGAGCAATTCCTGTGGAGACTATTGTGTGACTGGAAGCTTTGGCAGGCTGGCAGGAGCTAAGCATGTGTGAGCTGGGGTGGGAGGGGTATATCAGGGCACTCACTCCATGTCAGGACTGCCTTAGGCATAGTGGTTTTAGCTGGAGTGAGCACAGGCCAGGGCATTCTTAGGTGCACCACGCCAGGGCCACCTTGATGGGACAGCTGGATTTGGAGTGGTCATGGGCTGGGAGACCTAGGGTGTGCCTTGTCAGGGCCACCCTGGAGGCAGTCCCTGGGTGCACAGTGCCAGAGCTGCCCTGGCAGGCTGGCTGGAGCTGGAGCAGGCTGGGGGGTCCTGGGGCACACCGTGCCAGGGCTGTCTTTGCAGGATATGGGCTGGGAGAGACTCCATGGGTGTGATGCACTGGGGCTGTATTTGTGGGATGACTGGGTTGGGTGCATGCTGGGAGTGGAGGGGGTAGTCTTTGTGCCAGAGACCATCTTGTGGGAGTTGGCTGGAGCTGGTGTGGGCTAGGGGTCTAGGGTGCACTGGGGCAGCCCTAACAAGGCTGGCGTGAGAGCCTGGACCCTGCTCCTGCCTGTGCTGTTAAGGTGGAGGGTGAGTGGGCCTCTTACCCTGCAGAGAGTTCCAGCAGTTCCCTGCCAGTTTGGTGGATGCCCTGAGGTTAGTAAATGAATTTGCTTTGCTTCTAATCTAATTAGCCTTTAAGCCACTGTTGCTTTGTGCCTCAGGGTAGGGGAGTCTGGACTGGGACCCTCAGTGACATGCCTCCCTATTGCACTGGGGGTGTGTGTTCCCATAGTTACCATGTCTCTGTCTCTTCTAGTCTTCTGTGTGGTCCCTCTACTGTGTACTGGGTAGAGGCTCTTCAATCAGCCCTCAGTTCTTCAGAAGGAATTGCTCTATATGTAGGTGTACATAGTGTGTCAGTGGGAGGAGGTGAGCTTATTAGGGTCTTACTCTGCTGCCATCTTGGACCACCTTCCTTGATTTTACTCCTTTTGTCTTTTAACCTTCATGCTTGCTTTCTAAGTGATTGATCCACTAGCTTTATTATACTTTTCCAGTGAGATTTTTTAAAAAAATGTTCGTTATCTCTACACCCAATGTGGGGCTCGAACTCACAACCCCAAGATCAAGAGTTGCACCACTATCCTGACTGACTATCCTAGCCAGGTGCTATTTTCCAGTAAGATTTTTGCTTTAATATGCTTTCTTATTAGTGCCATTTCTTTTCAGCATAAATAAGTCCCTTTAAAACATTGTAAGGCTGGTTTAGTGCTGATGAACTTCTTTAGCTTTTGCTTACCTGGAAAGCTTTTAATCTCCCCTTCAATTCTGAACGGTAATCTTGCTGGGCAGGGAATTCTCTGGCTGGAAGTTTTTTCCTTTCTGAACTTCGAATATGTCATGCCATTTCCTCTTGGCCGGTAAAGTTTCTGCTGAAAAATCTGATTGCTTTATGGGGTTTTCCTTATATATCACAAGTTGTTCTTCCTCCTGCTGCTCATGATTCTGTTTAAATTTCTACCATTTTTTAAAAAATATTTTATTCATTTATTTGAAAAAGTGAGTGAGACAGCATGAGCCGTGGGTGGGTGGGGGGAGTGGAGGAGCAGAGGGAGAGAGAGAAGCGGACTCCCTGGTAAGCAGGGAGCCTGTTGTGGGGCTGGATCCCAGGAGTCCAGAATCATGAACTGAGCCGAAGGCAGACACTTATCTGAGCCACCCAGGTACCCTTAATTTCTACCATTTCAATTACAACGGTGTTGGTGTGGTTTTCTTTGGTTTGTCCTGGACCTGGATGTCTGATTCCTTTCCCAGATTAATTTTCAGCCAGTATTTCTTCAAATTTTTTTCCTGCCCCTGTCTTCCTCTGGGATCTATATAACGTGAATACTATTCTGTTTGATAAGGTCCCTTACGGTATTCTCACTTTTCTTTTTTTTTTAATATATATATATATTTTAATTTTTATAAACATATTTTTATCCCCAGGGGTACAGGTCTATGATTCGCCAGGTTTACACACTTCACAGCACTCACCGTAGCACATACCCTCCCCAGTGTCCATAACCCCACCCCCCTTCTCCCAACCCCCTTCCCCCCAGCAACCCTGGGGGGTTGCAAACCCAGTTTGTTTTGTATTCTCACTTTTCTTAATTCCTTCTGCATTCTGATGCTTTGTCTGGGTGAGTTCCATTGCTCCTCCTCTAGCTCCCTGATCTGTTCTCCTACATCATCCGGTCTCTTGTGGGACCCTCTAGTGTATTTTTTAGTTCAGTTATAACTTCTCTTTTTTTACTTTCTTAATCTATTCTCCTTGTTGAAGTTCTGTGCTCATCCTTTCTTCTCCTGAATTTGGTGAGGATCCTTATGACCACTTTATCAGGTAGTTTGCAAATCTCTGGTTCATTCAGTTCTTCTCCTGAGGTCTTGTGCTTTTCTTTGGAGCTATTCTTCTATCCCCTAATTTTGCCCAACTCTGTGTGTTTTTCTATGTATTAGGTAAGTCAGTGACCTCTTCCAGTATTGAAGAAGTGGCCTTTTGTAGGTGTCCTGTGGGATGCAGAAGGACAGTCTCCTCTGGTCCCCTCCACAAGCCATGCGCTCCCTGCTATTGTGTGGGGCTATGGCTGGGTGCGCTGGTGGGCGGGCTGTCCCCTGGCCCGACTGTGGGGTGTCGGGACTACTGTGTGTAGGTGGGGCTGTCAGTGGCGTGTAGCCTCTCTGGGGCTGGCAGATTCCAGGGAGAATTCCAAAAGCGGCCACCAGTGCTGGTACTACTGAGGGAGACCGAGATTACGGATGTGGCTCCCACCAGTGTCTCAGTCCCCAGGGGGTCTGCTGTTTCCTGCCTCTTTGGCAGATGCTTTATGGTTAATAAATGGGTCTCCTTTACTTAGTCTATGTGCTTTTTAAATTGGTGTTTTTGCACTGGTTTCTGGGTACAGTGAGTCTGTGCCTCAGCCCTTTAAGAGTGGGTTTCCCAGTTTTCCTGGACATAATCCCCACTGATTTTCAGAACCTGGTGTTTTGGGGGCTCAATCTCTCTTGATCGCCTGTGGAGGATCTGAGGTTCGGGGTATCTGATGTAGAGCTCAAATCCCTCCCTCCCCAGGGAACAGTTCCATACCTTTGCAATCCCTCACTACTGTGCTTCCCCGTGGCTGAGGTTTTCTCCCCCAACAAGTCCATGTCTTCGCCTCTTTCCCACCTTGATGCTGTCCTTTCAGGCTTCGCTGTGGAGGCTCTGTTCATTCAGCTTTCAGTTCCTGTCAGAGGGAACTATGGAGTTGTTGGTTTGTTGTGTTCATAGGAGGAGATGGGCTCAGGATCTTGTTACACTGCCATCTTGAACCCCACTTTGTTCTGCCATTTTTCTTTTTTGAAAAAGAGAGTGCACGTACAAGCCGGGGAGGGGGTGCTGGGCAGAGGGAGGGAGAAAGTGAATCTTAAGCAGAGTCCATGCTCAGCACAGAGCCCCGTGTGGGGCTCGATCTCACAACCCAGAGACCACGACCTGAGCGGAAATAAAGAGTTGGATGTTTGACCGAGCCCCCCTGCCACTTCTCGAGTGTGTTGCCTTCGTTATTCCTCATGTGAGTCTCAGCATTTTTATCTGTGAAAGAGGGTTGAGTGTGAACTAATAAAACTGAACTGTGGCAACAAGGGCTCTAAGTGTCCTTCACGACTGGACAGACGGAGAGCTAGCCAGCAGGCCTGCAGAACTTAAACACAGAGGCATTTATTGTTAGGGCAAATCTTACATTCAAATGGGTTTTCACATAAAAGCATCAAAAGGGAGATGCCCTGCCCCCAGGCCTTTGCTTTCTGTTCCCCTGCAGCCTGGCCCGCCACTGCTCTGTCTTCCCGACAGCAGCAAGAGCTCAGGTTCCTCCTTGTTACTTAGCCGCTGGAGGGGACCAAGGAGGACAGACTCCGGAATGCCATCTGCCTGAGTTCCATCTATTATCGAAGCTTCAGGGAAACTGGAAAATATCCCCAAGGGCAACATGCATGTTCTTAAAAAGCTGGATGGAAGTATGGGACATCCCTTTGCTGAACAAGCAAAACAAAATCAACTGGTCTGATGACGTGGTGCTGCTGCAGCTTCCTGAGAGACCATGGTCTCCCTGGGGAACAGCGGGGAACAATGGGCATGGGAAAAGGCCCAGCACCGACGTCCTCCTCGGCACCTCTGCTCGGAAGGGGAAGGTGGAGGGGCCAAGCCAGTTTCGGCGGGGAGGGGAGGGTATCTCTCCCTGGCTGCACCAAGGTCGTCTCTGATGTCTGGTGCCAGGCCCCAGAGAGGCCTCAGTCCTCAGTCACAGGCGGGGGAATGAGCTGCAGCTGGAAATTCTCATTCTGGAAGATGCTGTTGAAAGCAGGGCCACTCTGGGAGCCACTGAATGGCCTGTAGCTCTCACTGCTGCGATTCTGGGAGAGTTCTGTGAGGAGAGCCAGCTGCAAAAGAAAGGCCACAGTTTAGCCCCGGTGTGTGGAACAGAGGTGAAGGGTCCTCAACTCCCCCACCTCAGATACCCAAGGGACAGCGCCACCCCGCAGGGAGAGCATAAAGCGGGCTCTGGCTCCCAGGTCTGCATCTCACAAACCCATAAGGAGACTTGGGGCGAGTTTGCTGCACTTCCAGGGCCCGAGTTATTTGAGCAATGCTGTGACCGGACTGGGTACATCCTGTCGGAACCCCCCCCCCAGCGCTCTGAGCATTTCTGGCCGGGCTGGCGCTATAGCCCCGGGCCTGCTGTCCCCCACAGAAGCGCCCCATGCCAAGGTGCTCTGCTCCCTCTACACTTTATTCCACGCTCTCCCTTTCGCTGAGCTCCTCTCAGGACAAACGACCCTGAATCATGACCCCTAGCTTCGATACTGCCAGCAGCCCGCCCCGCCCCCCTTCAGCTGAGAGGAGGGAGGGAGCCGGCAGACATGGCCTGGCCGCTGGGTCAAAGTCAGGCTCCGGACCCCAGGCCCACAGCGACTTCTGCTGGCGCAAGCTAGCTGCACCGCGGGCGCTATGTCAGGCCCTCCACGTGTGCAGTCCTGATCTTCCATAAGAACCCTCTGTGTACAGAAGCCCATGTCCTCAGAGGCAACCTGCCCTAAGTCACCAGCCCTGAGTGGTAGCGTAGGGTTCAACCTCTGCGCAGCCGAGCCACCTGCGGTCCTGCCATCCCTGCTCTGTCACCTGTCCCCACTCACCCACCCTGCCAGGTGCTCTGTCCTCTGGCTCATCTAGTCACTGAGGGGCTCTCTCTCCCTCCAGGCGGTAACGGCACAAGGGTCACACGGATCCATCTGTCACTTCTGGTGAAAACGCACTACCAGTGACTGGGGGAACTGGAGAGACAGCTGGAGGGACTCTCAGTTCTCGCCCCAGGCCCTGGAACTCCACCTGCCAGGTGTGCAGCGGGCTAGGTCACGCACTCACGTGCTGGGGACTCGCACTGCGCCGGGCCAGGAGACAGATGTCCCTGGTCCACTGGGGCCCTGTCTTTGCCACTTCTCGTCCTCTCTAACCCTCTCAGCTGCCCATCAGCCTGTGAAGTCCTCCCTAAGAACAGTTCTGTATAAGACTAGGAACAGAACGGGCGACAGACGTTACATCAACTCCAAGTTCTCTCACATTCAGACCCTGTGAGGTTTAGGAAGATCAACCGCAAAAATATTTTCCATTTGCTAAGAGAAGATCTGCGTTCTGCTTCTGTAACTCTGTGATCTGGAAATCAAGGAGTCCTGAGTGATGGCAGAACGGTGTGAAGCAGAATGTGGCTGAGGCTGAGAAGGGATGCAGAGGCTGCCGTCTCAGTGAAGCCACTGGGCCCTGTACCGGAGACCCCTGGAGAAGTTTCTCTCCAAGAGGGAACACGGTTTTTCCTCAGGAACATGCCAAGCCCCCCAGCAGCTATTTGCACAAGAACCGGGGGGAGAAGCAGGGAGTCTGGGCTCGCTCAGAAGCAGAGCCGCACACGGTCTGCACGAGCTCAAGACAACACCGAGAACAAATCGGGCCTGGCTGGGGTGTAGGGGCAACTTGGGGTGTGGAGGAGGTGGTAGTCTGGACTCCACCTTCCAGTGATGAGATGCAGGAAATAAGGGGGTAACCAGATACTGGGGTTCAGAGCAAGTCCCCAGGCAGCAAGGACAGAAGACCTGCAGTGACCACTTGGAGGGAAAGGAGAGAAAGCTGCAGGAGGTATGGACAAGGTGCCTCCGGGAGCTCCTTGGGGAGTCGGGGGAGTGCTGCCAGGCTTCTGATTTGGGTGACTGGATGGGGAGCCAACTCCAGACAGCCACCAGACAAGGGGGAACAGGCAGAGAGGCTTATCGGGCCCCTGGGGGCCATGCAGAGGGACGCGGGGGCAAGGCTACCAGTGGCTCTCCCGCGCCGTCTCTTCTTCGGGTTTATACAGGTGCTGACCACTTTAGCCCATGCCATCGGCAACAAGAACTACTGCCCAGTCCCCGCTGCAGTGAGGTGTGGTCGTGTGTCTAAGTTCTGGACAATGGAAATGACACATGCAACTTCTAGAACTGTATTTCCTCCTGCCCTCCTTTTCCTCCACCTCACTAGCCCGCATGCAGCTGTGACCAGGAAGCGGGAGCAGCCCCGTTAAACCACGAGAATGGGAGCCCTGTGCTCAAGGCAGGAGAGAGGAGAAAGCTGGAGGCAGGCTCATGGCAGGGGCCCTGGGCTGCCTGCGTTTCCACTTCTGTCTTGGGCACCCCTGTCACTCAGCATTTGGGTTCCATCGCCAAAACACATTCAGCCAGCACAGATGTCCGGCGGGGTCTGGGACTTCGGGCAGAGGGGATCATCATTGGCATAAACAAAGGCATCCAGAAGGGAGTACACATGCAGATGCCCTTCTGTGTCCTCAGCAAGTAAGGGATGACAGTCTGCCCACTTCCTCTGTGTCCTCTGCAATCCGGAGTGCTCCCTGGGGCCAGGGCTCCACACGACCTTAACCAGGGTTCCAAACTAAGGAGGAGGCTGGAGTGTGGACCGGAGGACGCTGCACTTTCCAAACAGTAATTATAAACAGGGAAATAAAAATATAAACCACTGGGTGCCTGGGTGGCTCAGACTGGTAGGTGTCTGACTTCGGCTACAGGCATGATCCCAGGGATCGAGCCCCACGTCAGACCCCCTACTCCATGGGGAATCTGCTTCTCCCTCCCCCCACCTACTGCTCCCCGCTTGTGCTCTAATAAATAAATAAAATTTAAAAAAAAAATGTAAACCACAAAACATTACCCGGGAACTTCCTCGGTAGAGACGGCAAAGCTGATCAAACGCTTGGATTTGCTGTGGGTCCAGGACAGGTTCTGAGGCTGCCTGGCAATCAGAAATGAGAAGGTAAACACCCCACGTGGGCAGCCTCTGCACTTGGCCACGCTGACACAGAACATGGCCTTCCTTCACGCCTTTCTGAGGCAAACCATGCTACCAGCAGTTAGCGAGAGAGACCTTACTGAACATTAATTTGGAATGGGTACATCCTTCCGAAGCCCCTTGGTGCCAGCCCCCAGGTTGACCTGTGTATGGACCATCCCCACTGTGGTCTAAGTGTCCATACACAAGCTTTGCTCGGGGCTCCTTGACCTCAACCCTTTTGTCTTTATTGTGTAGAGCAGTTCCGTCCGGGCTCACCCTCTCAAATCTGCTACTGAAGCTGATGGGCAGAGATGCCCCTTCTTAGTGCTGGTCGGGGAGGGTGCATTATAAACACACAATCACGACCTTTCCCAGTCTCCTGATAAAGCTGGCAGCCACCTAACGGGCTGCAAGGTTAGTCTACTGCTTTTTTGGAAGAGGTGAAGTCTAGCTTATTTCTACAGCTGTCCTGCTTTGTTCCACCTGTCACTGTGGCAGAGACGCTGATACTGTGGTTCTAGGCTACTCTGGGCGCATCTGGTCCAATGCTCTCACCTAGAGAAAAGAAAGGGGATTCAGCAGAGGCAGCTGCAGGCTTCGGGGTCTGAGGTAAACTGGAGCACCAGTTCTGACACTAATTTGCTATGTGAGCTGTGTGTCCTAAGTCACTCTTCTGAGCCTCAGCTGCCTCACCTGTGAGAAGAAAATGCTTTCCTTATGGGATCACTGCAAATTAGATGAGGTACAGATTTAAAGTGTCGCTTATGTGCCTGGCGCCTCACAAGGGCTCCGTGCATGCTAGCCTGTATTACTACAATTCAGAGACACTCTTAAATGTTGCTTTCAGGAGTTTTTATGCTTATGTGTAAGATTAGTAAAAAGAGCTCTTTGTTCTGTATTTATTATGAACCTCTCTAGGCATGAATAAAAGCATCACTAAGTACACACTGAATTTCTCTCTGAAGGAGGATTTCAGTGACGAAGGGTCTGGGTGGGGACGGGGTGCCACGCTCTGAGGAAGGCACGGTCATGTCCTTTTTTCCCCCCCTCAGAAGGATTCTGAACTTATTAGACATTATGCAGAGGTTACATAAATTTATTAATTCATCTTCCAGGAAGGACTTTGCTTCT